>NC_140046.1:2746164-3062804 GCF_963513975.1 Fringilla coelebs
CAATCACCAGGGACAAATGAAAATGGGAAGGACTCCTTGTCCCTTGCAGTTCTGACACCCACACCCACCCCTCGAGGCAGAGATCACTCCAGGGCTGGTGGGAAGATGTTTGATTTCTTTTTTTCTTTCCCATTCTCCCCGTGCCTGCAATGGGCTGCTGGGAGTGGGGAAAGGGGATTTGGGGAGGATACCTCAGGGATGAAATATCCACCTGTGCAACGCAACTGCCAACAACTCAGCTCCCTCCTCGCCCCAGCTCTGTGCCAGGCTCCCCAGTGGAGCCTGGCATTCAAGGAAAAGGTTCTGTAACAGCATTTTCCTCCTTGCACTTGTGAAAGATTGGTAAAACACCACCGAGGGTGCTCAGGGGAGGCCAGGAAATCCAGGGGTACCCTCTGTCACTGTTAGTCCCCATCCTCCTCTACGGAATTTCCCCCTCCTTGCCTCACACGTGCCTTTTTTCACCCCACCACACTTTCTAGGCTGCAGCTCCAGCCTCCTCGTGCCTGAAGTGGTTTTCTCCTCCTCTCTGAAGGGCTCACAAGTCAGGATTTGGTTTCTCCAGCCGTGGGGATGCTGCCCAGGGCCGTGCTCAGCTGGGACCTTCAGCCTCCCTGCCCTGAACCAGCGAGGAAAAGGAGAGGCAGGAATCTCTCCAGTCCCCAGCCCTGCCCCCTCCAACAAGGAGTTCCTAAGTAGCAAACAAAACCCAGATTGTGGGGGGAACTGGTTCTGCCTCGGGCTCAGCCGGCTCGGGCTGAGGCTCCGCCGATGGACTGGGGGAGAAAACGCAGCCGTGAGGTAATTCCTGTCCTTTCAGACAAGGAGATATTCCTCTGTCCTTTTCAGACAAGTGGATATTTCTCTATCCATTTAGACAAGTGGATATTTCTCTATCCATTTCGACAAGTAGATATTTTTCTATCCATTTAGACAAGTAGATATTTCTCTGTCCATTCAGACAAGGAGATGGTTTCAAGCCTTGCTTACCCAGGACTGAAAGGAGAAGCACAGCATCACCCTCTGACGGTTCCCCTGCGGGCCCCACTCCCCCACCCCTGTCCCACCTCCTCCTGCCCCACCTGGGAGGCGCCAGGAGAGCCCAGGTCAGGCTGGGTCGAGCACTGGGCACGTGGAATGGCTGTCGGGCATTCGGTGCATTCTCTGAGCCAACGCCAGAACAGAGAGAGAAGCAGCCAGGGTCAACTCACAAACAGATACAAAGCAAAGAGACAGAGAGACAGAAATTTAGAGGCCAGTCACCAATAAAGATGGAGAAGGGTGTGAAGATGCTCCCGGATTGCAGAGCCTCTAAATGCATGGAACCAAGCGTTCAGTCACTCTCTCACTCTTGGGTACAATGTTCGGTTGGATGGCATCTCTTGCACGCTGCTGGGCTGGGCTCTGCACTCAATCCCAGCCATTATCCTTGATCATGTGAGCTAGTTCAATGATGTATTTGCCTTCTTTATACTTCTGGCTGCTTTCAAAAGCGTGTTCCTGAAATGAAACCAGGAGCAGAGTGAGATGGAGGTGATGTTTGGTGGGAATCGGATCTGGGAATGCTGGTGCAAGTCTGAGCCTTGCCCACGGAGACCAAGTCAACTGCAGGTCTTCCTGGTGGCTCTCAGGAAAAAAATCTTAAATCCTACTTCTGGAATCTTAAATCTTGCTGCTAGAACCTGAAATCCTGGGATGTTAAACCCTTCTTCCAGAATCCTAAATCCTGCTTCTGGAATCCTAAATAGAGTGTCTAGAATACGAAATCCCACTTCTAGAATCTTAAACCCTCTTTCTAGAACCTTAAATCCCACTTCTGGAACCCTAAATCCTATTTCTAGAACCTTAAATCCCACTTCTAGAATTCTAAATCCTGTCTCTAGAACCTCAAACCCCACTTCTAGAATCCTAAATCCTGTTTCTAGAACCTTAAGTCCCACTTCTGGAATCTTAAACCCCGCTTCTAGAATCCTAAACCCTGCTTCTAGAATCTTAAATCCTGCACCAGCTCAGGCTGTCCAAATGTTTGGACAAAATTATGTGGGCTTCCAGAAGCAGAAATTAGGATGTAACATTGGATTTTATTGGAAGGTAATTGAATTTTTGAAGAGCAAACAGATAAACTCGTGTTCAACAGCATTTCCAGTGGGAAGGACACAGGATTAATGGAGCATTCTATTACTCTGATAACATCTACCAGAATAATAGAAAAAAGACAGTGTGAACCACAGGACTGAAGCTATCCTCATTTATGTTAAATGTCACTGAGGGGCACCCACCAAAACCAGGTGTAAATTCTTAGTGAAAATAAAACTACATTAAAGCTGATTCTCTAAATGCAACACACACAAAGGCAGCAGAAAACCAGACGGTTACAGATGAAAACCTGCATTTTGGGCTCCCAAAATGATCTTTCCACCCCCTCAGCTGGAGCAAAGCTGCCCAGGGGCAAGGCCAGGGACACAAATACTCACATATTTCCAGCCCAGCGTGGTTTTGCAGTTTTCACAGTAAATATCTGCCACGGCGTGCAGTCCCGTTAACAACACCCGCTCCTCTGCAGGGCCACAGCCCACGTTCACTCTGGGACAAAGCACAGATGCTCCCATTAGAGCCTCCCCACACCAAGATGCTCCAAAAAAGCTGACAATGATTTCACTGCAGGGTTTGAAAATGTGAGCAGGAGGTTCTGTGTTTCCCAGCCGTGCCCAGAGCAAAGCTCTGTCACGGTTCCAGTGCAGAATGAAAAGGTAAAATGGGATTTTTATTCAACTAAAAAACTCAATGAAAGCTTTGAGCAGGAGATTAATAACACTCTAGTCATTTGTGTTAATTAGGCATTTGAGATAGATTTTCATTCTCAAATTGATAAAATGGTACTTTTACTTTCCCAAATAGAAAATTGAAAAATGTGACTGAAATCAGCAGTTCTGCTGAAAGACAGAGCAGCAGTGACCTCCCCTCCCCAAAACTATTTCCAGTCACTGGGAAAATCATACTCAGTTTTTATGAAGTGCATATTTAGATATCATCTATCTCCACATTTACTAAACTCTGGTTCTCTGGTCCCACTACATCCTGGGAGAGGAGAATGACTCAGCCATTAGCTCTGATTTCTCAACCCGATGACGAAAAAAATCACCTTTTCCTTGCTGCTTATCTGAAACCCCTGCACGACTCAAATATGAATCAGGGGCTATTTCTGCCTCTTTCTCCAGCCATTTGCAGGAAGCTCCCAACTCCCAGGCAGAGGTTTTCTGAAGGAAATTGGGTTTTTTTCCCTTTTTCAGGAGGGTTTTGTTGGATCCCCCCCGGCGCGCGCTGGGTACTCACACGGAGTTGAAGAGGTAAGCTCGTCCTTGGCTGCCCTGGAAGGACTGCAAGGCAAGAAAACAAAGCTCAGTTGGCTGCTTGAGAGGAAAGAGACAACTGTTCTCCAGCTCCAGCACTGCCCTTTCCACAGGACACACCTGCAGCTCCCAGTGTGTTCATACAGACCCAGCCAGAGTTGAGTTTTCTCTCTCAGCAAAATCTCTTTTCACCCTTTTGGTGTTTATGAACTTCACACCATCCTCAGCCTCACCTGAAGGCTGCAGAAATGGGTTTGGATCTCTTTCCAAACTGCACTGGCACAGGAATTCTCCTTGGGAAGTGCCCAGGCAGGTGCTGACCCGAGGATGTGTCTGTGCCAGGAGCTGGGCACACCAACACAGCCCCACATTCTACAAATGTGAGGTGTGTGCAAACCTCCCATTCCCACTGGGAGAGCCTCAGGACTGGGGCTAAACCCAGCAGGAGATGGAGCTGAACATGGAGCAGAGAAGCACAGAGCAGCCAAACCAGCCCAGGCATCCCCAGGAGCCGAGATCAGCATGGAGAGGATCGGCAGAGTTTGGAGGGATCAGGGCAGGGCCAGCCTGGCAGGACACTGCAGGTGTCCCCAGCACCTTCCAGAGTGCCACATCTGTGCCACCACCCTGTGGCAGCTGCATTTTTAATGTGCTTTGACAGGCACACACTGAATGAAACATTTGGTGCTGCTGAGCAAGAGCTGGGCTGTCTGTACAGGTCACCTCGTGGGACACCTCAGGGAATGGCTGCACTGAGGGACTGGGGAAGTCAAAAATCAGCTTTTCTGGACCATTTCCTGGTTTACTTTGCACCTCACCAGGAACCTTGGAATGTTTAGTGGTTTTCTTGAAACCTCTGATGATTTCAGACCAAAAACCCTGAAAAGGGGGGACAGAATTTTGAGGGAAAAGAGAAACATTCATGTTTTACCTCTAACAATGGTCATTTATTTGGTCAGGAGCAACCCAACATCACACAAACCAATCTCTGGGGGGGTCCCTGCCTCCCTTCTATCACCTGCCCAGCTCCTGCCTCGTGGAGAGGCAGCCAAAGCCCTGACACTTCCTTGGGAAGATCCCCAATTGCAAAAGGATCCTTCCCATGGAGCAGAGGCACCTCAGAGGGCAAAAATGCCCCGGGGCACCCGGGCAGGGAGCCACAGCCAGCAGTGCCAGCTGCCTGTGAGGTCTGCATGGCACAAGGGCTGTGCCAGCTATAAAATCCCTGCCTGCCTCCTGGAGGGATAACTGATCTTCAGAGGAATCTGAAGCCCAATATTAGCTGCCACCCAAGGCACAGAAGAGCCCCTGTGGATCCAGGGAGGATGCCTGAGGCACTGGGATATCTCTTTGACTCAGACAAAAGCAGTGCCCTGAGGAATGCCTCTTTTCTTGGGGAGCAATTTAAAAAAAAGAAAAAAAAAAAAAGCACATTATTTACCCCTTGCCCAAGCAGAGTTTTCCACAAACCACTGCTCAGCTTTCAGTGCTGTCTCAATAGTCACCCTCCAGCCAACAAAGGATTTGGCAAAACACACAAAAAGAAGGGAGAGAAGTCTGGTAACCACAAATTCCCCAGTGCATTTGTCCTCTGCAGGACTAATCTGGCTGCATCTTTATAAAGGTGGCACAGGCAGCTTTGATCTGGGTGCTGTAACCTGAGCATTTCCTGGAGATGTTCCTGCTCTTTGGCACAGCAGAAAAATTGGCATATGCTGTAATGGGAACTACAAAATCAGAAAAAAAAGCAGATATATTTATACACCAGCAGATGCTCTTGTATTTGTTTTTGTTGTTTTGTTTGTTTTTTTAAGAGACACACAAAGATTTCCACAACACACTTGATCTGCACTGAAGTGACAGCCAGCAGCCAGACCTACTTTCTGTGCTCTGCATTTTCCCTGTGCAGATTCTCCTGATACACATTCAGAGGTGCAGCTCAATCCCCCTCCCACTGCAACCCAGACTCTGAAACAACAGCTCCTGGCATCACTTTCCAGCTGAAAGAAATGGAAAGGATTTGCTGTGGTTGTTTCCCACTGGAAGCCCAAGCTCCAGATGTTTTTCTGGCTGGGAACACATCTGGATGTGGCAGCAACACAAGCCAACCTCCCCATCCTGCCTGAGCCCTCTAAAACCCACCTTGAGCTGCTGGGATTGGGGATGCACAACAGCTCACTCCTGCTGAGCCTGGGCTCAGGAATCCTCCCCACTGCTGGGTGCTCAGGAGAGGCATCCCAAAGCTGCAGGGCCCCAGGAATGCTGCCTGCAGGAGCCAGGTGGGAGGCAGAGCCTGGAGTCAGCACTTTGCAGCAGATCCTGTCTCCTCTCCCAGCACAAGATGCTTTGGCAGCTGCTCTGGTTTAAGAAGCTCCTGCCACCCAATCTGCAGCCACGTTAGAGCCCCTCAGCTGTGCTGATCCCAAATCAGAGCAGTGGAATTGCTGTTTTACAGACCAGATGTTTTGCAGGGGGTGGGGAGGGTTTGCCCTGTTAGCCAGTGAAAGGACAGTCCCAGGGAGTGCTTGTGGGGAATAGGGAGCTCTCTAAATGTGCTGGCAGAGAGGCAGAGCACAGAACTGCAGCTCTGCTGGGAGACTGAGCCTGCAGAGAGGCACTTGGGCTCTCACTGATGCTGCTGAGGCAGCCACAGCCAGCTCCTGCCTGCAGCACCATCACTCTGCTCTGCTCAGCCAGGACCTGGGGGCTCTTTGGGTAAATCCAATTTTTGTATCTGCTCTCAGCCCCCAGAGCCCTGAGCACAGAGCCCTTGGCAGAGCCATGCAGGGAAGGGCTGTGCCTCTCCACCACCCCTGCCCCACCTCCAGACCTTTGCCCTGGCACATTCCCCTCTCTGCTGGCTGCTGCAGACTCAGGAGGGAGCTCTGACATCCCACCAGGGATGCCAGGGACAGGCACAAACTCTGGAAGCACCTGCAGCTCCTCTCTCCCAGCACAGCCCACTCAGCAGCTCCCCTCCCTGAACAGATGACAGGATTAACACCCCAAGTCTTTGTGATGCTGTTTGACAATGGGCTAAACACAAAGAGAGCTGCTGGAATCATCTGGAAAAAGATGAAGCAGTTGCCAGGGCTAAAAGGCTGCATGGTGGTGCTGCTTCCCTGCAGGCTGCAGCAGAGAAATCCTGCTCACCTTGGTCCAGCTGGCAGCCTGTGAACAGCCCCATAAAACAGAAATGAAAAAGCAACTGGTCCCAGAGAGGTCCCAGAGAGGTCCAAGGGGGGAAGGGAACAGCCTGAGCCCCTTCACAGGCTGCTCCTGAAATAATTCCCACTGCAGGGATGCAAAGGGAGCTGAGGGTCCTGGGCAATGAGGGGCCCAAACAAGCACAGAACCAGGATTTCCCAAAAAGAACATGTTCCCTGTGCTATCCCCACAGGGCAGAGGGGTGCACTGAGAGAAGGGATGCTACAAACCCTTGGGCACTGAATCTGTGCCTGAGGAATCCACTCAAGGACCTCTCCAGAGAGATTTGGGATCACTGATTTCCTACCCTTGGGGTCTGAGTTCCTACAGGCACAGCACAGCACTGACTTATCTATTTATTATTTATCTATTTATTATTTATCACTGATTTATCTATTCCCACTGCTGATCTAACCCTTAAACATCCAAGGAGGAGAGGATCTCATAAAATACAGCTTGAACAGGGAGAGGAGAGCTGTAAGTGACACAAAATGTGCTGTCAGGATAACCTGACACGAGCCTGAGCACCAAATGTGCCCCAAACCCAGCTTTCCTTGTGCTCATGCATTAATCCCAATTCCCACCTGCTGCTTTCCAACATCCCACACCAAGCTCACCCTTCATGGCACCTGACTGGATTTAATTTGATTAAAAAGATGAGCCCTGGAATGTGTAGCAGGGAGAAAAGCAGAAAATAAAAATGGTTTAAATTCCTGCTGCAGATTCCAGGCTCTGCCCAGCCATTCCCTCCCATCACACTCAGCATTTCCCAGGGGAGCAGCAATTTAATTGCCTGCTCCCTGAACCCACAGAGCCCTCTCAGGGCTCATGAATTCCACCTTGCTCTCCTCACACAAGGGGCAGGCAGGCCATGATCAGATTCAACAGGTTCAGTTTTCCTCTGGTGCCACCAGACACAGACCCACACCAAGGGAACAGATCCCATTATTGCACCTCGTGCCCAGATGTGACCTTCCCCTGCTCCAGATGTGACCTTCCCCTGCTCCAGCTGCATTTCCTGAGTTTTAATTGAGTTTTACCACAGGTCCTTGATGCTATTTAAAGCCCAAAGTCGATATGGAATTAGTGGACCAAACTCATCTGTGAAATAATTCAATTAATTCAGCATGGCCTTTATTTATTCCCCTGCAGTTTGTGTTGCTGTGCAGAAGCACAGGGAATAACCAGGATCTGCTGCATTCCATGCCCAGAACAGCTCCAGATTTTGGGGCTCAGCTTATGCAGGAAGGTGCACAGATGAAAGGTGTTTTTTGTCTGGTTCTATTCTGAATATCACTGCAATTTTTATTCTGCCTCACAGGTGCTGATCCAACCCCCAGCCCTAATCCAACCTACAAGAATCCTTGTGCTCTGAAATCCCAGAGTTCCAGTGCCACCCAACAGCCTCCTGCTCCCTAAAACCCTTGGGCAAATTTAAGGAATGATTCATTTTTAAATTCTTTTCAATAAGGACTTTTTTGGTCCAGTTAGGTTTGGTTTTCAAAGGGAGATTCTCTCATCCTCTCACATTTTTGGGTGCTGGAGCCAAGAAAAATCCTCATTTTCACAAGATTCCCCCAAAATGCTGAAATATCATGGACACCCAGCATCATCCCTGGAATGTCAGTGCTGCCCAGGAAGATGGAGGGACTGAAATGGGTCAGGATCCAGGGCCACATTCCCAGTTTTAATCCATACCCAGAGGGCAAGGCAAGGGATTTCTCTCAAAGGGGAAATTTTATATTTCAATTGCAGAAGGGACAAAGAGAATTTCTTCTGAGGCTCTGCAATTAACGAAGAGCAGCACTCAGGGCAATACAAATTCCCTGAAATCGAGGGGGAGGTTTTTCCTGGAGCACTTGGATTTCTAACACAGATAAAAACACTGCTCTGCTGAGCTAAATCCTGAGCCAAACCCTACAAAAATGCCAAAATTCACAGAAAAGCTGCAAACTGCTCTGTCCCCTTGTCCCTCACGTGCCTGCCAGGCTGTCCTGACTCACTCCAAGCACAACACTGAATTCTCCTCCTGTTATCACAAGCTCTCTGCTATTCCCCCTCCTTCCTGAAGCCCTGGGCTCCTGCACTCTGTTCTTATTTATTTTTAAATGAGTTTCCAGCTCACAGACTTCAAAGTGAAATTTCAAAATGCAAATGGCTAAGGGCACAAACTACTGAAGGCAAATTAAAAAAAACACATCAGATTTATGACTTCTATAAAACTTCACAATATTTTGGGGCTTCTCTTGTGATTTCCACAGTCTCTGGATGCTGCTGCTGTTGTGCTTCAAAACTTGACTTTGAGATGAAAAAGGATGGAAATACTGTGGGGAGAAAGAGCAGATGGAGTGTTTACTTTTAAAAGCAATTACTCCCATTTATTTAGGGGCAGAGGAAAGCAGGGCAGAAATGTGTGACTGTGAATCCCAGGAGAGGAGGAAGCCCTGATCCCTGCCCATCCATGGCTCATTCCCAGAGCTGGGATGAGTTTGGCACCCCTGGCACTTCAGTCACCATTTACATTTGGCATAAAAAGGGCAATATGGAGAGAATTTTGTTATTTGCTGTGAAAAAACACAGAAGGTGACAGTGAAGCCCTTTCTGGATACACAAGGATGAAAAATGTCATTTTTGCTGTGGGTTTTATCCCCCACTTTTGAGTGCTGCTGTTTTCCTCTAGGCTCAAAGCATCCACCCAATCCAGTCATTTTAAAAAGCAGTGGCAGGGGGAGAATAAAGCCTTTTATTTCCACATTAATGATTGCTGCTGCATGGGTTTTGGAGATAAACACAGAGCTGGGATGGGAGATGGAAACTGCTAATGCAACAAGTTATTTAATTAGCAGCATAATAGTGAGTGTCCACGTATCAGTGGAGCACTGTTTACCATTAATGCAGCCCATAATAGCAGCAATGCTGACACTGAGGGCAGACTTGCTTCTCAGCAAAAGCAGATTTGTCCAGGGCAGCAGCTCCCCTGTGTCCCTGGGCAAGATCCACTGCAGGGAAATGAAGTCACCAAACACCTCCTGGCTGAGAATTTCACCATTTATTGAAATTACCGTTCATTTATTGATCCAATAAATTCTCAATATTTGTGTCTTGTCAAAAGAAGTTTTGATACTAAAATTTATTTTATTATTGAGGATATGAGCTGGAATCAGATTTTAACTCTGACTTTAAATCTCCCAATTCCAGCCTCAGTTCCCACCTTTGTTATTGCTGCTCATCCCAACAGTTGGATTCATATCCATTTTATCAATCCAATTTTAAGAGAGGAGAGTGGGCAGAGTTTCCTCACTCCCTGAGCTTCAGTCCTTGCCCATTCCAGCCCTGCTGGGTGAGGAAAGCTGCAGAGGATCCTGCAGGGATGTGCTGCTGCCTGCCAGACACAGCAGCTCCCCCAGAGCACACTGAAGCCCTCAGACAGCATTTCCTGCTGCTCTAAAATACAAATTATCCCCAGAGACTCCTCAGGGTCTTCTCCCCAAAGGCAGCAGGTGGGAAAAGCCCCTCTGTGCTGCCCCCGTGGTTTTGTGTGATTAAATTACAGATTAAACCAGAGCTCTGTGCTGCTCCTGGGCTGCTCTAACAAGGATAAATCAGATTAAAACCACACACCTGCAAGGGAAATTCTCAGGACAGCTCCTCCCAGGAGCAAGCCCTGGGTTCTGCTGGAATTCCCTCCTTTTCCAACTGCAAGAGCCAAGAGCTGAAACTCCCAGGAGGGCTCAGACCTCACCAGCTCCCAGCTCCAGTTGTTCAGGATTTGCAGCAGTTGCAGCAAAACCCCTGATGATTCAACTGTCCTTCCTCCCTGGCAGCTCCCTGGATAATAAATGGGAACAATATTTTATTTATGCCCAGGTCATCAATTCTGAGGCAGAGGAAGCAGCAGATGAAAGGAGAGCTGTTTCCATGAAGAAAGTGATGGATTAGAAAAAATCCATTTTTACCTTGTTCCTCCTCCTTGACAGGGAATTCTAAACTCTTGTGATTTATTACCTTTTTCCTCCTTCTTTTGGAACAGAATGAAATATTTTAAAAATCACACAGCAGTTAATTGCTGCATAAACACAATTATGCAAGGAGCTACAAATTACCTTGGGCTTTTGCTATTAAACAACCATATCCTGCCTAAATAAAAACAACCTGATCCTGACTCTCTTCAATCCCATTGTGGACAGCAGGATCTGAGGGAACACTGGAGGGTAAATCCCAGAGGAAGCAATTCCACAGACAGAGGGATCTGATTGGAGTGGCTGCATTATAGAATGGGCACCACAACCTCTCCCTCCCCAGCTCGGATTTCACATCCTGACTTTTCCCTGCAAAGGGCACTCCTTGTTTGTTTATTCCCTCCCAAACACGGAGCTGAGGGACTCAAATAACAACCCCAGACCCTCTGCCCTCCTCCCTGCCCACACCAACCTGAAGAAAGGGTTCTGGGGATGGATTTGTCTGGAAAATTCGAATTAAGGCTGCACCTCCTGCTGAAAGGCTGGAGGAAAAGCTCTGATGATGACACATTGTTCTGCTGAGCACTGAGATCCTCTGGACCTGCATTTCATTTTAAACTTCATGGAAGCCAAGAATTACAAGGTGCTTTCCCCCCTCTCATGTTCACAGCACTGAAATGGGAGCTAAAAAATCTCATAATGACTTTTCCCAGAGCTGCTTTGTTGTTTATCCCTTACTGCTTGAACTCTAATATTTGCAATTAAGAGCAAGCTCTGAATAATGCCTGGAAGTGGCAAATTCATTAGGGAACAAGAGCTGGAAAGCAAAATCCAAAAGCTACTGGACAGCTTCTAGAAATGTGCATAAAATGGATAAATCTGGTGCATGAAGAGCTCACAGCAAATAAATGAACAGAAAATTTCTGTGCAGTGCTGAGCCACTGAGACTGATACAATTATGAAATGTGGGAGCTGAAAAGATGCTGCTGCAGAGTCTGAGGCTGCAACAATGAGACCAGCCCTGTTTCCATCCCTAAAAAGAGATTGAAATGCTAAAAATGCAGGAGAGAGCCACAAAAATTATGTGCAACTGGAAAAAATCAGATTGCACCATGACAGAGCCGAGTCTCTTTGGTCTGTCCAAAAACTGATCAAGAGTGACTTTGGTTACTGCAGACCCTTTATAGGGAGAAGAGCAGGGACTGGAGATGCATTTTTAGCAAAAGAAATAAAATAATGCCCAATGACAAGAAGTACAAGTCAGACAAATCTAAATTCAAAGTCTCTGATTTTTAATAGTAAGGATGATTAACCACTGGAAACAAAAATGACCAAAGGGAGCAGTGAATTTCCCCTCTTGAAGTCCTCAAATGGAGACTAACTGCTTTTCCTGAAAGAATTGCTGCAATCCTGGTGAAATCTCCTGGCCCATGCCCCTGAGGAGCTCAGGTGTGATGATGTGATGGCTCCTCCTGGCCTTAAGAGCTCATTACTGGGGAACTTCCATTCATATTTGGGAAGGAACAAGATCTCCTTTAAAGCAAGAATAAAACCTTGTAATGAAAACCAAGAACTTTACCCTTAAGAAGGGAATTCCCATCACCTCATACACTGGTTTTTCCTATGATGGAAATGCAGGATTTTCATCAGACATGTCTTGGACATTTATTAAATGCCTCTTTTCCCATTAGGTTAAAGATTACCTCGTTGTAATTTCACATTTATTGTTTGTTCTACCTTGTGTGCCTGTTGCCCCCACCCAGCAAATAACTTCACATCTTCCAAGTGAACTGAACTACAAATATCAGCTGGTTCCTGAGAAGTAAAACCCTAAAGAACATTAAACACTGCCATGTCCACATGAAAGAAAGAAAGAAAAAAAAGCAAAGAGCAGAACCAAAAACCCAAAAGCTGCTGCTCCTTTCACCAAAAACCCAAAACTGCTGCTCTTTTCACCAAAAACCCAAAACTGCTGCTCCTTTCACCAAAAACCCAAAACTGCTGCTCCTTTCACCTGTCATGTGGTCCCCCAAGTGCTCCCAAGCAGCTGAATTCATCCACAGCTTCTGTGCAGGCACCAAAGCCTCAAATCCTTTTCAGATCCTCCAGCTGCAAGATGGAGCAAAGTTTGATGCTTTCAGTGAGCCATAAATCTCCCCAAGAGCTGCTGAAGCACCAGGCTCAGGCTCCAGCAGCCAGGAAAGAGAGAGGCCACAAGGACTGGGAGGGAATTTTCCTGATCAACCTCTCAACTCCCAGCTGAGAAGATCAAAAAGAGCTTCCAAGTGCTCCCTCATTAACAACCCAGCCCCAAATGGCAGAGTCAGGCACACAGGAGTCCTGGATTTTTCCTAAATTCTCAGCCTGGAGGAGCTGCAGCCTTTTGTGCTGAAGAATTTCCCATTCATGTTCAGCTGAGGTTCCATGCAGACATCAAAGGAAAACATTAAATTTCCCCAGCAAGCCTCGGGCTAACTTCAGAGGATACATCACTGAGTAATGTTTAGCAGTTGGATCACAGTTAATTCAGGGGAAAAAAAGAAACTGCAGGACGCCCACAAGACATTCTCCACATATTTCCATAATCAGGGACATTTCTGCTGAATTACTGCTCACATAGCACAAAAAATCAGCACCCAAGACACTCAAGTGGCATCTTTGGCCTGGATCTTTCTGCTCCTGTCCCCATCCCCCTCTAAGGGCACCAAGAACATGTGGATTCCAACAGAAAGAGCTGAAATAACTCAGAGTAGGTAGAAATCAGCATCAGCCCTGCCAGTTTGAAAACTTTGTTTAACTTTACTTGGTAAATGTCTGTTTTGTTGGCTGTTCCCCTAAGGCCCTGCTAGAAAATGATGTGAAAGGAAAACTCCAGTGTCTCCTTCCTGGAGACAATCATTATGGAATATATATTTTTCTCAAACATTCTAAAAACCATGGGATGTTGTGCCTGTAACAAGAAGTACCTTTCACTTATTTTTTTGGCATTGAAATGTGCTTTTTAAGTACAGTTGCCTGGCACAGTGATTTTGTTTTTACATTAAAACCAAAGAGGATTGGGACACCCTGTACTAATTTGGAGGAGCAGACAGGACCTGCTCCAAAACCCTCCAAGCAGACTGGACAAAGCAGCAGCGTTTCAGGTGGGGAAAAGGAGGAACAAAGACATCCAGTGACTTCCTGAAGGTCACACAGGAATCTGTTGCAGGGCAGGGTTGAGTTCCCAAAGTCTCAGCCCACTTATGCACTGGAAAAAGCAGTGAAACAAGAGTATGTACTAAATTTGGCACAGCCTTTTAAATGATGCATTGCTCCAAGGGAACAAGAACCTCCACTCATGCTAAGCCAGACACCAAAGGAACACAGAAAGGAAAACTACTCACTCCACCCAATTTATCTGATCACCTTAATATTTCCTAAGTCAATAAGGCCTTTCTTGGCCAGACAGTCCAACCTACAATTTAGATCCTGTTACAAAATCAGACACACTAAACCACTTTCTCCCTCAGGCTGCAGGAGATAAAAGGCCAAGTAAGCAACATTTTGGTAACTGGCTTCATGTAACAGCTTTGGATTTTCTTAAAAGCTTCAGCATCGATTGTTTTCTCTAAATAGCAATGGTTTATTGAGAAACCTTCTACCCCTTTTAAAGCACAAGGTTTTCCTGAAGTAGAGAAAGGAGCAAAAACTGCCCTGCCAAGGCATATTTGTCCAAGAGTTTTGGATACCTGGTGCTGGCAAAACACTTTGAAGCCAGAGTTAAGTTAACACTGGTGCTGAAAGGGCTGAAACTCGGGAGATGGAGAGGAAATGAAAGCATGGCCTGACACAGAACAATCCTGGGATTCAGCTCCAGTTGTGTTTCATCCAACAGCTCCAGCCAGGGCTGCAACTTGTGAGCATCCAGAGGAGCTAAAAGCTGCTGGAGTGCAGAGCAGCCCAGCTCTGGTGTGGTCTCTGCACAGCTCGGGGCAAAAGGAGCACAGGAATTCATTTCATGAAGGCAAACCACCAGCACCCTGCTGTTACATAAAAGCCTGGTTTGTGGGGAATGTTTCCAAGGATGGAGTCATTTGGGCTGTTTGGATCCCATGGCACAGTCAGGTTCAGGATGAGCTGCAGCTGCTCCCATTTTTGCAGAGTCTCCCACTCCCTTTTGCATCCTCATTCCTCCCTTCTCCTCTGCCACGTTTCCATGTGGGAAACCAGCACGGCAACTGCAGTGCCTGCTTCAGGGATGTGAACATAAGGCTGGGATGAAAGGACTGAAACACCTCCCCGAGCCCTTCTGCAAACTGAACTCACACAGATAAAAAAGCCACTATTTAAGTTTGCCTGGGAAAGTTCCTCCACATTTGGAAGCCCCTTGAGGCAGGGACTGCCCTTCTGGTCTGTCAAACACCACTTGTACAAGCCATGATTGCACAACTACTTTTATAAGGTTTCCAATTATACAAAGAATGTGTTTTTATTCATGTTTACAACCCTGAGAAACAAACCCTGAAACCCCAAACCCTTTGCATTCAAATTCCACGACCTGCTGGTGGCTCCACAGACAATGTGGTCCCAACTATTAATTCACACCTTGGACTAGAATGAACTTTCAGAAGGAGCAGATCCCAGAGCACCTTCCAAAAGTCACATTGTGCTTCCCTCCTTTCCCTCTCCTGTCCATATTTCAGCAGTCAGCATTCCTGGGCAGCTTCTGCCTGCCTTGGGCTAGAAGCTCAGATTCCAAGGAGTTGGCAGCACTGGCACTGCCCTGCTGGAAGCTCCTTAACCTGCAAAGCTGGCTGCATTGGAGCATGGACCTGGAACAAGGAGGGGAAGGAAGCATCAAAGGTGAAAGCACTGGGAATGTACAGCCTTGTTTTTCCTTGGCTGGGGACCAGCTGTGTCAAGAAACAAAAGCAGAGCACAAACTTTAATCTACTGTAAAAACAGCAAGTAAAACAAGCCTCTTTCCTCATCCAGTGAAGCACTTTCTGTGTCCCAACACAACATCCAGGGCACCAAATAAAAACCCAGGGAGCCACTGCCCCATCTCAGCTGGGCTCAGGAGCCTGGAGCCACCCAGCTCACCCAAAAGGAGAAGCAATTTCACCTCCAGGACTTTTCAAACCCCTTTCCAAGGGGCACAGCTCCTCTGTCCCTGGTGATCCAAGAAGCTGAACTATTCAAGCTGCACACACAGAGCTCACAGCACCATTCCCACTCAGCCCAGCTCATAAATCTCTGGCTGGGGCTGTTTTTTCTGAGCACAGATTTTATAAGCTGAACAAACTTTACGGAACAGTTATTCCAAGGCAGCCGAGCCCTGGGACCTGAGCACAGCCAGGCTCCAGCACACACTGGGAAGGTTTCATTTTCCCACTTCAGAACAAGCTCCTCTTACTGGCCTGCTCCTTCTGCATCAAAGCACTTACTGGCTCTGAGAGCTTTTAATTTAGCTTATCCCAACACCCCTTTAAGAGTTGGAAGGGACTGATGAGGATCACTGAGTCCAACTCCAGCACAGGACACCCCAACAATCCCACCCTATACCTGAGACCAAACCCTGGGGAGCCCCTCTGCAGTGCTCAACCACCCTGGGGGTGAAAACCTTTTCCTCATATCAACTAAACCTGCCCTGACTCAGCTCCAGCCATTCCCTGGTCACCAGAGTGAAGAGATCAGCGTGAAGAGATCAGCACACCTGTGAGGATGGTGAAGACCCCAAGCAGTTAACACAAAACCAGGGGCTCACAAACAGATTCTTTGGGCTGAGAACCCATTTTCTAAGGAAAAAAGCAGCTGGATAAGGCCAAGCACTTCCACAGCCACTGATGTGCAATGTTATAGTATTTGCAGGGATCCCTGTGGCAGGGAGAAATGATGCATCTGACTCCATCTTATCAGAGGGCTAATTAATTATGTTATTATACTGTGTTATTCTATGCTATATTACATATATCACATTACATCTAAACTGAATCTGCCAAGCATTCAGCTCTGCACACAACTGCTCTGAATCTCGTGACTGTCAGCCCAGAGTCCCAACACACACACACACACCTGGCCCTGACAGGCCAAGGCAACCAAACACCATCACTGTGGGTGAACAATCTCCATACTGCATTCCACTTCTGCACAAACACAGGCACAGCAAATGGTAAGAACTGTTTTTCCTTTCTCTGAGGTTCAGAGGATGTGAATCTCAGAAATATCCTGTGCCTTGCTTTTTTCTGTGAAACGTGGAGACAACGCCTGCTCCGGGGAGCACCTACCTTGGAGATGAGCTCGTCGTGGTTGGCCAGGTGAGCCCTGCAGTGGATGCAGCTGTAGGTCCTGTGGCAGGAAGGCAGATATGCCTGGAAAGTCTTGGACCTTGTCATCTTCACCATTGGAGCCACGGAGCGCTGGCTGAAGTCGGGGGTGGCCCAGGAGGCGCTCCCGCAGGACGGGTCGCACGGGAAACACCGGAACACGCAGGTAAAGGCCGTGGTTTGGCAGGGGACGGGTGTGTGGGGCAGGCTCCACACGCTGGTGATGCTCCAGAGGAAGGGATTTGGGCACGGGAAGCAGGGGATTGCACAGGAACCTGCGGTGGAAAGCAGACACAAGGCTCAGCTCGCCGAGGTGACGGCGCTGTCGCAGCCCGCAGGGGGATTTAGGGCTGGATTTAGGAGCGGGAGACAGGAGTGATGCCCGGGGATTAGAGCAGCAGCACAGAGCTTTATTCACTTGCTGGCTGCCCTCACACCTCCCCTGCTGCTGTGATCTGCACCTCATGGCTCTGGAGATGCCTGCAGAGGGGTGAAGGTGATTCCCACCCAGCCTGGTCCCCAAACCGCCCTGGGGCACCAGCCCAGCTCTGCCAGCCAAGGGGAAAGTGGGGAGCAGAGCCAGCCCCCTGTCCCCTGGCTGACTCACTGCTGGGACACCCCATGGGAAAAATGAGAGCTGGACCTGGGTTTTCTAAGGCCATGAGTCACCAAACCAGTTTTTCCCTCCATTCTGCCCTACTTTCCCCATGGGAAATGCACGATTCCTTCATTACGCTCTCCTTTAGAACTCCCTGCAAGCTCTGAAGGCAGAAGCCATTCTATAAACTGCACTCCAGTATTTTATTTTTTTTTAATCTGAACATCTGACAGCAGCCAAAGCAAGGCACAGCCTCTGAAGACTACTCCTGATAGCAAGAGACAGTTAAAAACCCCATTCGGGATGGAAACACCATTTTACACTCCGACATCATCTGACAGCACCTGCAAGGCAGCTCAAGTCTGGGTCTCTTTTTGTTGGCAGAAATGCAGTTTTCAGATCCCACACCTATAAAAGTCTTACCAGCTACAAGTGTTCCTTTTGAGGATGGAGAAGCACAAAGGAAGCAGCTCCCCTCCCTCCCAAATCCATGGCGTGCATGCACGCTCTAAAAATTAATCATGAACTCTGGCTGTTCCTCCCAGGAGGATTTTCCTTTCCATAGAACATGTGATTCTGCTCAGTTTCTGAGCATGCACTTTGTGGGTCAAACATGGAACAACACCAACTTCACCCCCAAAATAAAGAAAACAAGGAATAACATCTCAGGCATCCAGGAAATCCCTGCCTCCAACACTTCCCCAAGCTTGCCATGGTTGATAAAGCAAATTCAAGGTATCCAAGGCATGGACACAGTCTCAGGGTGTTCAGAGCTCTGTCCAGCCTGGCTGGGACACCTCCAGGGATGGGGCAGCCTGTGCCAGGCCTCCCCACCCTCCCAGGGAAGGATTTTTGGGTGATACCCACCCCAAAGCTCCTCTCTATCAGTGTGAAGCCATTCCCCTGCTCCTGGAAATATTTCCTCTCCCTCTGCCGGGTACCAAAGGGACCATGACCACACACAGAGCTCAACAGGAGGCAGAATTGTGAAAAATAACAGGATACCCATTTTTTCCCTTTTTTTTTTTTTTCTGAAATATTATTATTCTGCTCTCCAGGAGGCAGCTCCCTCACAGTCAAATGGGAAAAAAAGCATCTTGCTCATCAGGCAAACTGCTGATAAAGCATATCCATCATGATCATAACAGTCAGCACTTCCACAGCAGTGCTCATTCCTAAAGCTTTTTGCAAATACCAACTTAATCAGATTAACCTTTTCCAATTAAAGTTACAGCCCCAGCTAAGCAGGACCCCTCCTGACACAGAAGGGTTCATTTCCCAGCTTTGAGGAGCTCACCCCTCTCCTGTCCAGTCCAAATGAGGTTTTGCCAGGGATTTACCTGGCCAGTTGCTAAGGACTGGGCACTGTTTGCTCCACAGCTGCAGCTCTGGATTTCAGCAAGATTTGTCTTTTACACTCATCAGAGAAGGAAGATAAATCAGTCTTCACCTGTATCCTGCCCCAGTTCTTTGTGTGCACCAGAATTTTGTCAGAACTGAGTTCTGCATTAGTCAGCATTGTTTTCCCATCCAAGGTGAGAAGCACTCAAGGACTGCAGCCTAAATTAGCAACAGGGCAGAAACCAAATGTAAACCAAAGCAGAATCCTCATGATCAGCTGCTACACAACCATCCCCAAATTCCAGGGCCCAGATTGAGCAGCTGATGTGTTTTATCCCAGCCCTAAGGTATCCCAGAGCCTGGAACCTGTGAGGCTCCAAGTGCAGGGAAGCAGGAGGCCAAGTGTGCCCTTCCTGGGGCCAAAGGCAGCTGGATCCCTGGAGACAGATTCCCTTGGGCAGAGCTGGAGGAAAGCACAAGGAAGGACTGGCAATCACTTCAGCTGATTCCTGAATGAGAATCCAGATTGTGTCTAAACCTCAGGCCTGATTTGTAATGAAATGGTGCAGCCCCCTCTCACCTCCACTTCAGCATGGATCAGTAAAATAATCCATCACCACTTTTACCACCTCCATCCTGCCATGCCAAACTGGAGAAGGTACCCCCAGAGCCCAGTGGAGAGATAAATAAACCCCAACCAGAACAATATCCCAGCCATCCTTTAATTTGTTGCTTGCTGACCCCTCTGTCCAGACCTGCTAAGCATCAGTGCTCCAGAACAATGAATAAACCAGGAAATCCTACAGCTGCATTTATCTGCCAGAGCAATGAACACACACAGGAATTATCTGCTGCACACAGCTTTCTGCAAAAGCAGTTCATGAGCATTCATTTATTTGACCTCATAACACATTGAACATCAGCAAAAAACATTTGACCTTTTAAAAGCAGATCAAAAAAAAAAAAAATTCAGGCGAGATGGTATCAGAGGAACTGCAATTCCTGTTCTCAGGGCTGTGCTGAGAAGGCAAACTCCATCCCTCTGCTTCAGGCAGGGCAGAGAATAAAGATTTGTGAGCCAAAATCTTGCTGGGAAGCTTTGTTAAGAAAATGCCTTGAATATAAACTTCAGATAAGCTCAGCTATAATTTATCAAGACACTACTTTGACACAGTCTGACCACATGTGCATTGTCTACCAAGAGCTCTGTCCTCATCAGTGTGGGAGAGGAGGTAAAACCTACAGGAAATGCATTCTGACATTCTACAAGCACAGCCAGCAGCTTATAAGGACCAATTTCTGTCTTAAATATAATTTTGAAATGTATTCAGTGGCTCCCAGCAATGCAAAACCCAACCCCGTGGATTTTTCATGTCCTAATGACAACTACATTTGAATTAAGAGACAATTACCAGCTAACAGTGCATTTGTTCTGCTGCAGAACAAAGGCACAGGATGAATTTGGGCTGTGCCTCTGGTTTTCAGAATGATGAGCTCATGTTCATCAGCATCACAGGCAGTGGGCAGCAGTGGAGTCATTCCACTCACTTTAAAAAAGAACAAAAGGAGGTTTGTTCACTTTATCATCATGCCCAGCACTGTCAGAGAGATGAGTATCTGTCACCATCAACATCATCCATTATTGTTCTTTTCTCATTCAAGAGAAATTTATCTCTGGGATGCACTCACTCAGTTCAATGGAAGAGGAATTTGTGCCTATTAATTAATGCCCACCAAGTCAGAAAGCTGGTTTAGACAAAAGGAAGGGATTCTACAGCAAAAAAAAATCTGCAACATCATTTTTTGTGGGTTATCAGTGAGGAAAATCAGCTGAATGTTTTGCTTGCCTGCACTGGGTGTGTTGGGCTGTCCTGCTTCACCCTGCTGAGCTCTGAGCAGACATCAGCTTCCTGATGGAAAAACCACCACACACATTTTGCCATTTGGGCAACTTTTTGGTTCAGAATCCACCCTCCACCTGTGGGTGTCCAACACCCACTTCCCACACCGAGCTGTCAGCAATTCAGGAAACACAAAAAAAGGGGAGGAAGTCTGTGCCAAGCACTTGCCAGACAAGGCCACTGCATGTACAAGTCCATATGCCAGGGAACAAACCCATCACACACAAGCCTAATTTTGAATAAAATCCATTTGCAATGCAGCTCAGATGCAAATGTTCATTGTGGCAGGACAAACAACAGGTTTGTTTGGGCTGAGAGCTTTTTTTATGATTTATTCAATTTTAAGATAAACTTCAGCCTGTGAAATACTTATTAGAATATAGCAAATGCTACAAAAAGCTGTTTGCAGCAGCTCTGAAATAATCCAGGTATTTGGAAAACCAACCTTTCTCCTTTGGTGAGTCTCTTTCATTAATACAGAAAGAATCTGAGATGTGCTGATTCCCAGTGCAAGGAGAGCACAAGAGGAACTGGATTTGCAGAGTTTTCTGTGTCTAAGCTGGGTTGCTCCAGGATTCTAAGAAAATTCTCAAGGTAAATACAGCCACTTACCAAGGTTTTCTTGACAAAAACTGCTTAAATATTCCTAAATGCAGCTTGAAGGAAGGCTGGTCTCTAACTGGAGTTGGGGTTTGATGCCCTGTTCTGCTTCCCTATGGAACAGGAGTTATCAGAGCCAGGTGTTGGACACTCAGAGACACCTGTCACTGCTAAAGGAGCATTTTATACTCTGCTGGTGACAAAATGTCCTGTTTGGGGCAGTTCTGGAGATCCACAGCTCTGGGAAAGATGAAGCAGATCATCTGAAGGTGGGAGGGTGGGATGTACCTTGTGGAAGGATGAGCATCCTGAATTTAACCAGGGAACAACACAAGGGGAAGCCAAGAAAGGAGCTGAAAGAGCAGATGGGTGAACACAATGTGCTTCACTCCTTCAGCATCAAGTTTCTGAAATGCACCAGTTTCAAACCCTGCCTAAGGTGACACTGCAAAGAGCTCAGCACTGATTCCTCAGTGTCCTTCTCTAACACCTCAGCTCATCCTCCAAACCCTGCAAGCAGGAAAAGAACATGAAAAAATGTGCAAAACTGCAGGAACCCTCTGCACTGACTTTTATCAGCTGTGTGGACATAATTACAACACAAATAATGATATTTAACCCCTTTTCCTCCTTCTAGCAAGTGAGGTCTCTCCATCACAGTGAGGAAGCACTTGATGGTTTTGGGGAAAAGGGGATGGATGAAGGTGATGCTGATGGCAAAGAGCATTCCAAACACCTGCCAGGAAACCACTAGAGGGCATCGGGAAGAGCTGCAGCAGGAGGCAATCCCAGCCACAGGGAAGCCGGGACGGGCAGGATGCCAGCCCTGCTGCACCTGCCGTGCTCCACATTCCACAGCCAGCCCGGCAGGAAAAACCCCAGCACCAACCCCGCCACGACTGCCAGGCTGGTTCTGTTAATCACCTCTTAAAGGCTGGGGTTTGGTGGTTTTTTTACCTCTTTAAGATCATCATTCTGTGTCTATCACAATTCTTCTTGTCAAATATAGATACAGCAGCCCACAGCAAACCTCCCCCCCCCGGGTGTCTCTGATGGACAGGCTTCCTCTAAAGGTCACCTGGAAAGCACAGGGAAATGAGGTGAAACTTAAAAGGAACAAAGAGCAAATTTTAAAATTCACTTCAGGTTAGAATTTTGGTTAAGTCTGTGTAGCTTTGTCACTGTAACCCAGTAAAAACCCATTAAACGTATCAATATTAAAAAACATTTAAAAATCCTTATTTACATAGTTGATTTAGGTTCTGTCAATTTGGAGACTAAATCAAATTTAAAAGTTTCACTTATTTTAATAACCCACAGCAGTGCATTTTCAGGTTCTGAAATGCAAGAAGCAAGTTCAAAAGGCTCCTGCATTCCAAGCAGGAATCCTTGTGTGAATTACAGCACTCAGCCACCTGGAAAGGGAAAGAACAGGTTAAAATAACTCAGTGAAGATCCTGCAGAGGTGCTTCTTTCTGGCTCCTGACTACAGAGAGCAGGGGACAATGAGAATTTTCTGAGTTTCTTTACAGCCTAAGGCTGGGCTTGGACCATTCAGTGTCAGAACTGCTCACTCATCTCTCCCCACAACCCAAAGCACCATCAGACAGCACTGGGAAGGCAGGGAAAGGAAACAATTCTGGATATTTTAATCAAAGCCTTTCCTTTACAATTTCATCTCAAAAAGGCACAGCACAAGCTAGGACAGACATCACCTGGCTCAATGGTTTATTACAGAAGGTTTCTTTAAACCTTTTTTTATTTAAAGGTATTATTGAAAGATTCTAATTTATTACTTTTTCCAGGCCTGCCTCTGAAACCACAGGAGCAGGGACTGCAAGATTCAGCCTCTCCAAGGAATGACTGACACCTCTGGCTGAATTCTCTTCCCACTCTCCCCAGTTGCCTGGCAGCGATATCTTTGCAATGCAGAAGAGCCTGTGCCGCTGATAAGGAGCAGCAGGGCGAGATTACAGCTGTGAGCTGCCCACCTCCAGGTCCTTGCAGCCAAATCCAGGGCCCAAATCCAGCAGAGGCCACTCCAGAGGCACCAACCACAGCAGGAGAAGCCTCCTGGAGAAGCAGCGATTCCGAACCAGGCGGCGCTTCCGTCTGCTGCTCCCACCAGCAAATCCCACTCGTGCCACAAATAAAAGCTGCAGGCTGGGCTAATTTAACACACAAGTGACTCCATTTCCTCCTCTACATTTTTCAAAGCCCCAGCAGCCCCAGGAAGGGGTAAGAGTGCTGCGGCTGAATCAGCTGAGCTGCAGCTCCTCTGTTTCAGAGCCACCCTCGTGCTGGACAAAGCCACGCTCAAGGTGAAGGTCACACTTGGAACCCCAGACAAGGACTCTGCCAGATTCACACACACACAGAGCTCTGCAAAATGAAACTTGCCTTGCTATTCCAGCACCAACCAGAACTAAAGGCAGAGAGGAAAAGCTCTTCCCATCCAACTGATCATTTACTGACAAAATGGAAACGCTTTTCATCATCCTCACTTCTCAGCTTGATTTGCTTTAATTGCAAAACAGTCTGGCTGTCCAAATAAATCTCCTATCACTGCATTTTCTGTGGTGTTCCTCAGATCACTTTATTATCTCCCTCTCTGGCAAATGTAGGTATGACCAGGATTCAATTACCTGGGTCTGCAGGATGGATCATCCATTTCTCCCTGATAAAGCCAGGGAACACAGTCAGAACATTTATCTACTGCAAGGATCACTCCAATATCCTCAAAGACATTAAAGAAGGGTCTGCTAGAGCTGCCTGTCATGACTCACTACTACAAGCTCTCCTTGCCAAATTCCCAAGTTTTCACCTGCCCACAAACCCCACCTGCTCAGAGAGTTCTCCCAGGAACATCTTTAACCCAGCCTTGCTCTGTGCCCAGCAGCTCAGCTGCCACAAGACAGGCAGCGACTTTATTTTCTCTCCTGCTACATCTGATTCTGTTCTGAGTAAAGCTGAGGATCAAATGGTGAATTCTGACCCACCTCAGCCAGAAACACTTTTAATGCAACAGTTCCTGCACTAACAAGGGACAAGCTCTGTGGCACTTCAGCCACAACCCTTCTCACTCCTCTTTAGTGTGTCAAGGGGGCAAAGTCAGGTGAGCATTTAGAGCCTGGATCTTCACATGACAGATACTTTATAACTGAATCTAGTTTAAGAAGATCAAGTCAGCTGTTACCTTGCCAGGTTTTGTCATTAGTTCCTCCTGGATATCCTCTCAGCCTGCCAAGGCAGGTGAACTGACTCACCTCACGCAGTTCCTGACGCATGTTTGAGCTGGGAGTTCCTGGGACTCTCGTGAAAATTTCTTATTTCCTCACAGTTAATAATTAACCCCATCTTTTATTTTTGTTTGTGATGCTGGGCAGTCTGTTTTTAGTAACATCTTGCTCCAGCCATATTTCATCAGTGAAACCTCAGAGGTTTCTTCTGGAGCTCCACGGCTGGGCTGTGCAATGCCCAGGTCACACCACGCTACATTTTGTCCTCCTGGTGCCAATGTGAAACAGGAGAAGTGACACCACTCTGCCTTCCCCCTCACCACATCAAAAACTTCTCTGAAGGACAAATTCAAAGCATCCTCAGCTTTTGGAACTTTCAGTAGCCTTTGCTCGACTGCGGGAGTTTCGTTTTGTACAAGTCACGACAGCATTGAAAAAAAAAAAGGAGACTAAAAGTGATATATTTTTGTGAGTCAGCAAAACATCTCACATTTTAACATTCTCCACCTGAGCAGGTGTAAAAAACCAATCTCTAGATGGACCTGTTGGTGAGGAGACCGGAAGGCAGCTCCACCACGATGCACTCCCATAACTTCCAGTGACTCACAGAGCCTGGCACTATCATTTGTTAAAGCAAGAGTGAAGCAGGGATAATAGCTATTTACTAAAAACAGAGGAGCGTGATTAGCTTTAATTAGCATTGTCAAGTGACTTGAGATTGTCAGGTACAAGATGTGGGAGAACTAAGTCTCATTAATTATGTTATTTCCTGCAGCCTTAAGTGGCTTGGCCAGTCCAGTGACGCTTCCGGAGACGGAGCTGCTCCCGATGGCCAACCCATCCCACAGCAGAGGGTGGAAAAGCTCCCAGGCAGGCTGGAAGATGTGGCTGTCCAGTAAAAGGTTGCAGAGAAGGAGAAGAATCAGGAACACTCAGCTTATGTGCTGCAGGACAGCCACAGAGCCTGACAAACGGGGACAAAAGGGCAAAATGAGATGGCAGAAAGCAGACTGGGAGATAACAGACTGCCAGAATCCAGGGAGATGAGGACCAGGGACCAATGGGGGCTACAGGGAACAGGATTCAGGTCCAGGGACAGCACTCCAAGAAAGCTGTCTTTTTATTCTCCCCAAAAAGCAAAATATAAGAAATCCACATTCTCTATCAGCATCACACAGCCAACAGACACTGATTTACCAGCTGAAGATCTGTACTAAAGAAATGAAAAATCTTTGGGTCAGAATAGTCCCTCCCTTCCACGGACTGGAAGGAGAAGGAAACCTGTCCTCAGCCATTAGTTACTGTGATTGGATCTGAAACACAAGACCTGCAAACCAACAGGCACAGAAAAGAGGGAACATCCTGAAGGACCAACTCACAGGTCTCTATCAAGGAGTGGAAAAAGACAGCTGTGTATCCTGGTTTCCAAGCAATAAACACACTCTGCTGCATCTTGGACATCCTGACCAGCTTCAGAACAGCCCAGGGAACTGAACTGTCAATTTCCTCATTCCTGACTCTGTGCTCCCTGTGCTCCAGCACTCCATAGCTGACCTCTAATGAAGACCCTGCTTAAGCTCAAGCAAACAGAGCTCTGCCAGTTAATGACCAAAGCCCAATGAAAGCCTGACTTTATTGGTGTCTCTTCTTCCACAAACACAGGCAAAGGCAAAGCTGTGATGCAAGAACAAGAAATAAATGGTTTTTTACTCCTCTGCAATCCCTGCAATGCTTCTGTAGTACCACAGCAGATGAAGGAGGTCCCAACTTTCTGAAACTGCCAGCCAGGACCTACACCAGAGTGACCAGTTCCTTAATTAAATTCTCTCTCAGCAACAGGTTTCAATCCATGAGTCAAAGAGCCTTTGAGGGAATGTGGATTTACAGGTAGGGATGCTGTCTTCTTCAACACAACCCTGACTCAACTGCACACACCAAGCAGAAGGAAAGGAAATAATTTATTCAGATTCTATGGATCCAGAGGACACGAGGGAGCTCAAGGACTGTTTTGCCAGTTATTCCAATCCTGGCACTGGGAAAGAGACACCTGCAAAGAAAGCTAAAATAATAAATAAATAAGAGAAGCCCTTGACATCTCCACCAGATGAAAATGTCTCTGCTCTCCCCACAGCATCCCCAACCTCAGCTTCAAAGCCCAGCCCTCACTTTTACACAGCCTTTCAGCAGGAAACAAGAACCAGGGATCCAGGGAGAAAAGGAGAACATCCCAATTCCCTCTTCCAGCACTGCTCTTACACAGCAAACAATGTTTACAAGGAACCAGAGGCGTGGATCCAACACGATGAGATCTTGAACAAAATCAGTGGGAGTGCTCTGCGAGGATGAAGTCACAAAACACATCCTTTCCAGGCAGAATCCTCTCACGGATTACAAGGCAAGCTCCCTCAGTATCTGCTTGTTTACAACCCTCTCACTCAGCACAGGCCTCCCTGCACTGCCCAGCTTTAAGGAACCCTAAACGCATTAGGAAAAATCCTTATCTGGAGCAGGGAGCAGGCGCTGAGGGAGGCAGGGCAGGGAGGCAGGTGCTGTGCCCTGTCCCGCCCTTGCCCGGCTGCATGCGAGGAACACTGCTCTGACAGGCCTTGCTCTGGCTGTTTTCTAAGACAGAAAAAGGTGAGGACAGAGCCACTCCAGTAAATTGTAGGCTAAGGCTGCAAGGATTCCAGTTCTTTTCTTCCTACCCCGTTCAAATCACATATTTTAACAGGAGCATTTCAAATCAGCTGGACTTCAAAAATCAGCATTAAAACCTGAAGCTATAGACCCAGGGCTACTTCTGTCACCTCGAACTTCTCCGGCTTTTCTGCATCGAACCCAGAAGTCTCTATGGAGATGCAGAACCCCGTTACCATTTCACCCTCAGCCCTGGCCCTCGGCGGAGCTCCGCAGAAGAGGAAGCTGCTACACCCTTATCAGGGGAGACAGCAACAACACAGAGCAGCCGAGCAACAACAGAGAGCAGCTGAGTAACAACACAGAGCAGCTGAGCTACCCCGGGAGGGGCACCCCCAGGCTGCCCCGCAATCCCCGTGCCCCCCCGGGCACGATGGCAGCAGAGCCACAGCCGGGCACGGCCGGGGCTCCCGGGACTCGCAGCACCGCTGCCAAACGGAGCCGCCGGCCCGGAGCCCCCGGGGAAGATGCGGCAGCTCCGCGGGGTCACCGCCCGAGCCCCCCGCACCACCGGCGGGCTCAGGGCTTGCGGTGCGTTCACCGCCACGGCCGGATGGGTGGCGAGGCAGGACCACCTCTGCTCCTCCTCCTCCTCCTCTTCCTCCCCCGGCGTTTCCTCGCTGCTCCCCGGCCCGGGGGCACCGAGCCCCTCCCGGCCGGACCTGTTGCCCCCCGCCTCCATCCCCTGGCCCGGCCGCGCACACAAAGGCCGCCGCTCGCCCAGCCCGGCTCTCCCACCGCCAGCACCGGGGGCTCTCCCCTCTCCTCCAGCGGCCCTGATGGAGCCCCCCGGGGATGCTCCGCGGGATCCGCGCGGCCGCGGGCCGGGTGGCGGGGGGGACACGGGGACACACGGACACAGACGCGGCTGTGGCGCAGCTGCGCGCGGCCGCCCAGCCCCGGCCCCGCCGCGCGCGGGCCGGGACGTTTCTCCTCGGCGGCCGCTCGCCCCTCACGCCCTCACGCTCGCCGTGCCGCCCTCACTCACCGCGGCCGCACCGAGCGCGTCCCGGCGCGGACCGAGCGCGGCGGCCGCCGACGCGCACAGAGCCCGCAGCGCCTCCCCCGCCCGCCGCCTGCCTCCCTCCGCTTATACCCTACCGGCGGGGAGCGACACCGCCACCAACCAATCAGCGCCCGCCGGCACATAGCAACATGCTGCGGATTGGTCGCTGCCGGCCGCAGCCCATTTTTGCCGAGCCATTCAGGGCGCGGCGTTCCCGCCCCTCCCGCGCGCACCGGCTGGCCCGCACGCAGCGGCTGCGGCGCACCCAGCCAATAGGAGCGCGGCTCGCGCGGCCGCAGCCAATGGGAGCGCGGCTCGCGCGGCTGCACAAGAAACACGGCGCGGGCTCTTAAAGGGGCCGCGCCCGCCCGCGGGGATGCGCGCAGGATGCGCGGGGGATGCGCGGCCCCGGGGGTCCCGGGTTTCGGGGTCACTGGCCCATGGCTGTGCGGTATTTCCGTCTTTCCCCGCGCAGGTAATTATTAATGAACGGCGGCAGTTAGCGGTGTGAGGTGCAAGGGGTGGGCGATGGGGCTGGGGAAGCAGCGGCAGAGCTTAGACACAAAATGCACGAATTTAACCCAAAAATCCACCAGTACTAACCCCAAAATTCACCACTAACCCCCAAAATCCACCAGTACTAATCTCAAAGTTGATTAATATTTACCCCAAATCCACCACCATACAAAATTCACCAATATTAACCCCCAAAATCCACCAGTACTAATCTCAAAATCCACCGATATTAACCCCAAGCCCCACCAGTACTAACCCCAAAATTCATTAATAATTAATATTAACACCCAAATCCACCAATACCAACCCAGCTTCTCCACCACACCCCAGGGCTAGCTGCAGAAATGAAGATATTCCATATTTCTCCTGGAAATCTCCATCCATTGATTTTTCCAGCACAGACCCTGGCAGATTTGTACCCCAGGATCCAGCTGCAGGTGTGCTCACACATCCAGCAAACCCCAATTAAATCCATCCCCTCAAAGCTCTGTAATTAGCCCAGGTCAGTTGAAGGCTTCTCCCTGTTTTTATTCCCCAATAACAATAATTCAGTGTATAAAGTGCAGGTTTAATAATCCCTTTAATGAGGGTTTGGGGTGGAGGGGACCTTAAAGTCCATCCCATTCCACCCCTGACATGGGCAGGGACTCTTCCCACTATAGTCTAGACATTTCCAATATTAAAAATATTTAATTTATATCTTCTATCTGTCCATTTCTCACATCCATGATTAAAGTTCTGCACCTTCAGGGCTGAAATATATTTATCAGATTATTCTTGTTCTAACTCTCTCCTGCTTAAGGAAATTCTTAATGATATTTTATTGCAGAACTCCTTAATTGGAAATAGGAGCAATATTCTGGTTCAAATGTTAACTACATGGAATAATAAGGCAAAATTTCCATTAATTGTGATAATTTTTGTGGGTAGAACATCCTAGCTCATGCTATAAATTTGTTTTCCTTCCACACAAGCCAAGCCCACCCCTCTGATCACACCACTGAACCAGCTGGGTGAGGAATCCCACAACCAGATTTCCAACAGTAAATGACATTTTTTTCACCCCCTGTACACTCCTGGCACAATTTAAACACACAAAGATTCGAGCACCAATTAAATACACCCAATAAAGAGGAAAAATGCTATTTTTTTTAAAATTTAATTATGTTATCTTTAGCTGCAAGAGGAGCTTGCTTGGAAGGCTCACTTTAACCTGCTGCCTTCCCCATCCTGCAGCAAAGAGCCACCCCAAATTTTCAGCCTCTCTCCCCAGTGCTAAAAACTCTGTATTTAACAGATCTAGACGAGGTTATCAGCAGGAAATGGTGACAGAATTTACTTGAACTTTAAATCACCCAGAAACCACAAGAAACCATCAGCAAAACAAATTCACATCATCAGAGAAGGGATTTTTTTCTTTTCAGCCCACGTGTGCAGCAGAATTTTTCAGTACGTTATTATTTACAAGGTGAACATCAATATTGTTTATATGCAAAGGTTTCTGTTGTTTATTGGTTTAGGGTGATGAGAAATTAGAATTGTATTGCTTTAATTCAGCATCACTGTGGAGATCTGAGGGCTCACACAGCTTTGAGGTTGTAGTAAAATATCAGCATAAAAAAGCCAAAATTTCTTATGTTCTAAAGCCCGTGATTTACAAAAATTGGAAAGTTTTTAGGGATACCAGTGATTTATAAGGAGAATTTCATTCACTGGTTGATTTAAATATTACTTATTAAATCTCTAAATCTCATTTTCACATTTGATTCTGGGTTAGTTTAGTTGCAAACTTTGCAAGCACAGCTTGAGCAGCACCATGAAAACTCTGCTAGGCTGAGCTTTAGGGAAATCTAATAAAAAAAATCTGAATTTTGGCTCTACAATAATGACAACTTAGCTTTCAACTGAAGAGCTAAATTGGATTTTTAACTTCACTATTTGCAAACACTCATTTTTTAAAGCCTGAGCAGCACAGCTACTGTTTTTCCCTGCTCAGTGTCTGATATCAGTTTAAACCTTAATTATCATTTAAACAAGCAAAGCCCAACTGCTCAGCATCACTGCCTGGGGGAAACTTTTGTCCTGGCAACACTGAGAGGGGAGAAAATACCAGATCACCCACTGGGGTATTGCCTCAACCCTCGGGAATTAAGTGTGTGTTCAGAGCTGATAAAATCTCGGTTTCTTGGCATTCCTGAATTTTATTTACAGCAGGTGTTAATGGCCTTGGAACCAAGATGCCTCCCCTGCTATTGCCTTGTTTCTCCATTTGGGAATCGACTTTTTTCTCCAAAATGGGAATATTTGCAATTTTTGATGCAGAAGCATCCTTCAAGTGTTTCCATCATTAACAGAAGTAATTTTTTTCCCCAATTTCACTATTTTTGGTCCAACAAAAAACCAGTGCTTGATCCTGCCCCAAAAATCACCAAGCCATGACTGTGCAGCTGTGAGACAACCCCAACAGCTGCTCCTCCTTTCTGTAGCAATAATGCAGATTTTCCAAGGAGGATTTCCACTCCCTTTCCATAAATCGATGGTGAAAGCTGAAGGAGCATCTCCCGGGGATGCAGCCCGGCACTGCGGGTTGCCCATGCCGGGGATGGGTTGGAGGATGGATCCCTCTGGAAATCCAGCAGGAATGGGCGGGCTGTGGCGGCCTCCCGCGGCAGGAGCGAGCAGGGACATCCCCACTGATTTCCTACCCAAACTCATCCCTTCTGCACTGGGAATTTCAGGGGCAAACCAAAGTTTTTTTAAAAAATTTTATATTTATATATTTATATATTTTATATATAACTATATATTATATATAATTATTATATATAAATATATAAAATAAATATTACATATAAAAGTATATTATGCAAATAAATATACTTTTACATAAATTAAAATGTATATTAAAATGTATATACTATATAATGTATTCTATTATATAGTATATAAAATTATAGGTAAAATCATATTAAAATATAATATATTAAAATAATATAGAAATGTATATATTATATAAATAATATAGAAATAGCTAATATTTATACTATTATATTTGTATTCATTATTATTTTATACTATTATAATTATATTTATAACATGTTATGAATATATATTTATATAATATAAATACATTCATAAAGTAAATTGTACTATCTTTATATAATGTATTCTATTTATATTTATTTTTATATTTATATATTATAATATCTATATTATATATATTATAGTATATATCCTGAAAATTCCTTAAAATCAGGATCTCAAAATCAGGATCTCCCTCAAAATCAGGATCTTCTTGCTTCAGATAAATAAATTGTGAAGTTGTTCTGAATATTCTGTCTGAGCTGCAGATTTATGGCAGGTGACACCACCTGAAGTGATCACAAATCAATATTTTCCATGTTAAAAGAGTCTGTAATGTCTCCCAGTTCCCTGTTCTGGTTTAGCAAACATTTAGGAAGTGTTTTAAGAAATCAAACAGCATCCAGAACCATCTGGAGAATCCTCTCATTGTGCTGGAAAAATCCTTTAAAAGTTACTGAATATTGTAACATACAAACCCCCACTTCGCCTCTCTTACCTAAATATGAACCCTCAAGGCTTCAAAATTAGACTTGACCTTAAAACCTAATATTTAATGTAGTTTAGTGGCAATCCAGAAAGAAAGCTGGAAGTTTTTCCTCTAGGACCAGAGGAAATGTTATCCTGCTGATCATCAGAAAGGGCTGCAAGAGGAATTCCTGTGAACACAAACTCAAACCAAGGATACTGTAAACACAAAACCACTCTCAGAGATTGGGTTTTTAGGGAAAGAAGTCACACCTAACAAGCATTCAGTTTTACACCTTTTATGAGCAAAGATGTTTTAATGTGCCACATTTCAAAAGCATTCAAAATCCTTCTTCACATGAAAAGAAAAATCACTGCATAGCTTTGGAGCTAGAGAGGTCCATGAGAGTTTCTGCAAATTAAAAGTGCATGAAATACATGCAGTCATCCTTCATACATAAACCAGTTTGCAATAGGGTTGAGAACACAGTGTTAAAACAATATTTAGAGTTCAAAGTACCTGAAAAGAATCTCACCTCAGAGAGAGATTAACTGAACATCCTCCTGGACAGTTGTGCAAGTTCTCAACAAAAGCTGTTCTGTACAAGTGGTTTAAAAATCACACAATATTCCAAACAAGGATTGGAAAGAACAGATGTTTGGTTTTTTTAGAGTTACCCCAAGTCCATGGTGTTTGTTACAAACAGTTATCATGGCCTAGGCCCTGTGCACTGGGGCTGGGATTCACACATGGAACATTATCTCTCCCAGGAGATCAAAGCTGAGCTCTTGTGCTAAAGCCCAAAGAGGTGAAGGAATAAATCCAGCAGCTTTTCCAGCACTGGACCCTTTCCCTCCCAGTCCAATTTCAGATTTTGAGCAGCAGATCTATCCAAGAAAGGTCAATGTATAAACAGCACAGTCAGAAGCTCCATCAGGTGTAAGAACACTGGTGGTCTGACAATAATAGGGTTGAAAAATGTGTTGAGAATTTTAAAAGGCAGAAATTTCCATCTCTACTACTAGAGAGAGAATAAAAGGATTAAAATTAAATATAAAACTGTCATTTCAGTGCCTGTGTTTTATCATTCCATACAGAATAATGGAAAATTGTTTATTTATTGAGTGTTGAGGGAAACTTGAGACAAAGTAAGTCAGAGATCAAAACTGGTATTTTAAAACTTAGCTCTTCCTAACAGAAACAAAACAGTTTTAATATGTTTTTGATAGAGTTCTCTAAAGCCATAATTATATCTGCATCTTAATATTGGTGCATGTGTTACAAATTCAACAGCAATAAAATTGAGTTTAAAAAACCCACATTGCATAAAAACTATCAGGAGCTACAAACTGGTAATAAACCCAGATGAGGACAGAAAGGTGGAATTTTTTAATTTACTGAGCTGCATGTGGAACATTTTCTATAACTATTCTGTGGCTTCTAAAAAGCAGGCAGAGCTGTGACTTGACTGATTATTAGCACTTATGTGACCAGACAGAACTGGTCTGAGAGGGAAACAGTAAGCTTAGTACCTAATAAATAATTTCATCCTTTTCCCCCCATGAAGAGTTAGGAAGTTACATTTTCCTCTCTTCCATTCAATAAGCAACAAGGCTGATTAAATTAGGAGGAAATTGAATCTGCAGTCATCTTCACCAGGCAGATATTCAAAAGGACAACATTAACTCATCTGCCCCCATCAGCACATGTTCACTTGAATCCTAAATGCAGCAGTTTTTTTCCATTTCATCCAGACATATTCCTCAGAAAGGAACTGTGGTGCAGAAACAAACACTCTCCCTGCAGATGGGTTTGGCATTCTCACAGCCTCCTGACAGGCAGTGGAACAGCAAAGATGCTCCACAATTATAAATATGGCACAGCAGCCAGGGGGTGCAACAAGAACCCTCCCAAATCTGAGCTACCAAAGGGGAAAAAAATACTTAAAAATCAGTTTTTAGCACAGGGGCTGCTCCTTGCAGTAAAAACACATCTGACTGCTGTGTTTATTATTAAAGATCTATTATTTTCACATGAAATCCCTTCAAGAAACAGACACTGCTGGACCCAAACTCTTGTTCAGAGAGAGCATCTGATGATTCAGTGACTGAGCTCTGTACACTGGGTGTCATTAAGCCACATAATCAAAGCCCTGAAGCCCCAGCCATGACATGAGCACACCAAAGGGCACTGCAGGCTCCAACCTGTCTGACACAGGGGTAACTCCTGCTCACAAGGACACAACAGCATGGGAAGCTTCCAGAAATATCTTCCTGCCTAACTGGGGTTTCCTGGCTTTTGCCAGTTATTCCCACATCCATGCACATAAACTTGATGGATATTGAATAGATTTTTGTGGAGAGAAAAGACTGAAGTCTGTACACATTCCAGATTGACATCTCCTCCTTTTATAAATACACATAAAAATCTGCTATGGGTGAATTCATTTAATAGGAACATTTTCACTTGTCCCTGAAACTCCTGACCAAATTTAAGTCTTCTTTGGTCCCTCACCCTAAAAAACAACTTCCTGTTCATCAAGAACCACAAACCTGCAAAAGACTTTTAGGACATGGTGAAAAGGCTATTTCAAAGTGAGTGGAATCTGTAACAAGTGCAATTTTCCACCCTGGAAATCCAGCCACTGCCACAACAGGCAGGCCAGAGCCAGGGGAAAACCTGGACCCTGCATTGGAACTTGGTGTCAAACTCAGATCCTGATTTAAATCCTGTGTTTAGACCTGGATCAACAAGTCACAGTGTTGCCATCACCTCAGAGAGGGTCTAAATCCAGTTCCAACTCGAGTTCAACATTCTTGTCAGTGAGAATAATGGAATCAATCTGTACTGAGTTAATTTTGGCTAAAAGTGACACCTTCACTGAGTACACTTCACTACCTGGCCAGCCACAGAGTCTGCTTTGCTGTTTCTCCTGTGCCTGTTTTTCTTTATCTTTTTTTTTTTTTTCTCTAGAAGTTACCTGAAATCTAAAAGCAACACAAGAAATGCAAACACACAGGCTACACTTTCAGAAATTCTTCAGTTTCTGCTCACTAGGATATAACTGGAATAACTGACATGTCTGGACAGCTGCTTAGGAACACTTGTGACAGGTAAAATTATGCTTATTATTTACAGGTACCTTATCAGGCAATTCTCTTCCTAATCACCACCATTTGTGAAGTGTGCTGTTACTAAATGAGCTATTTACAAATGTAAACTATGTAATTAAAATTTTAAAATAAATAGACAACCTTGACATTAGGTAATGACTTGATGACAAGGTAGCACATCATCAGTTACATCTTTCCAACAAAAATGATCTGTGCATGCTGCCCCCAATTATTTTTTTAATGAGGAAAATCCTTGGCTCACAATCTGTTCTGGAAGGACTTTCTCAGTTTTCTTCCTTCATGCTGGGTAATGATGTAAGAACTCCTTCAGTTTTGTTGGATAGTCTGTCATCACTCCAGTAGCTCCAAGATCAAATGCTCTCTTGTATTCCTGCTCTTCATTCAGTACCCAAATGTAGACCTAAGAAATGGGATACAACAACCAAGTTATTACAGGAAATACTAATTTTCTTTTTAAATACTAATTTTCTTTTTAAAAAGTAACTTTCAACCTAAATTGTTTGATCTGAGAGAGATGTTGCTGCATATGTAAAAAGAGAAATGATTATACTGTGATGCTGGACTTTTCCCCCCCCTCACCTCCCAAAAGGGACATTTTTTAATGGTGACTCCAATTCTACTGCCTGAGACCTCAGATCCTTCTAGAAGTCAGTATTATTTTGTGATAGCCCAACACCAGATAACCAGTTTTCCAGGCTTAATTTTGAAGTGGGGAAAAAAAACCCCTAAACATCAAGGGATTTAAATGAAAAACTCTCTTTCCCAGGTGTACAAATCTTCCTTTGCAATCAGAGCATTGCAAATATAACAGCAGCAGCTTTTGCTCAGGAACTAAACAGCAACTCATGGTCTCAGAAACACAAAGAACTTGCTGGGGGTAACAGGAACCTCTTTCAAGGCTGTGTCTGCCTGGTTTGAATTCTCACTTCAGCTTTGCCCACTGTACCTGGATGCCCCGAGCTGTGAGGTGATCAAACAGTGCTTTCCTCATCAGCAGCCTGAGAAAGGAGAGGAGATTAATTAACAACTTCAAGTATATATGGAATTTTCAGTGTCTGTTGATGATCTGCAATGAAGTTCCCATACAGTGTGTAGAGTTTTCCACAAGAGAAATCCAATTCTAGAAAACTTCCAGTTCAAGTAATTCAAGTATCAGCTCTGCTGAAGATCAAATCCAGCAGAGAAATCCTTCACCCTGCAGGTATCTTACACCATGTCTGATGAACCAACCACTCTCCTTTAAGGAGAGGTTTCATCCTTCCCACCAAAAGACATGAAAATGTCCTGGAGAAATTAAACTAACAGATGTCAGAGCCAGGAGACACTGAAGTCACTGAAAACCTGTGACTAAATCCCCTCTGAAGCACAGATATTCTTAAAATGCAAAGTATTCCTTGTAAGGCAAACAGTGTCTCTCCTCTGACAACATTATGAAACAGTCACATCCACGAAATCTGCATTCTGCATCTAATTGCATGTTAATTAGCTGAGCACAATTAAGGACAGGAGCTTAACAGACACAATTGGAATAATTCCCACTGTTACTGCACCTTAGAATGCTTCAGTGTATGGAAGATAAAAGCATAAAGCACACCTACATAAGATTTGAATCTGATTTATCCTGCACTGACAAAAAGCTGGAAGGAACTGAAAATATATAATGCATGGATATAGCAATAGCTAATCTTAGTTGAGTCAAGTGTTAATATAAAGGCAAAATATAAATAAAAACTTATTCAGACAAAAATCTTACGTGTCAGCCAGCCAGATAACAAATCTCTGGCTTCTTGACATCTTCTCTGGTTCTTTCAGCCTGTTGAGGAAGAGGAAACCAAAAATTACCAGAGCACAGATTAAAATCTTAGTTGAGATGTTCCAGCAAAAGGAACATAAAGAATGAATCTTGCTCAAATTAGAGCAGTAATTTCACTGCTCAAGACAGTGACATAGAATTGGGTTATACAAGAGAAATGAGCTACATTTAAGAGAAGCAGCAGAGATGAGAATTCTGCAGCATTTTGAGTGAAAAATGAGAAAGATTGTGAAATCTCATTTCCAGCCTACTGCTGACTTGTCTCTTGGCCCTATCAGACAAATTTGTTCTCAAGAAAAGAGGAGAAAAGAGCAAGAATTAGCTGTTAGTACAGAACTGCTGTGTATTACTGTGCACAGAATTCTCCCAGCAATATCCAAAGGTGCCTAAAGCAACAGAAAAGGAACCTGAAAAAATGCAGTGCTCAGGGAGGCATCAGGGTTCACCTGCTTTACACTGGGGCAGCAGTGGGCTGTAACTCACTTGAGGATGATGGAAGGCATGGGAATCTCAAAGAATTCCTCCTTGAAGGGAACAAAGGGCAGCAGCCCAGTGTAGAACAGGCCAAGGAGCAGGAGGACACGCTGGGCACAGAAGATGGTGGCAATGTCAGAGTTCTGCAGGAAGCACAAAAGAGATTCTCAGTTATTTTGGTAGATTTGGACTCTGTAGCAATTAAATTTACTCATCAATGCATGACTGAAGTTCAGCAATCACACCTGAGATTAAGCTGCTTTATGTGAATAAACCTAACTGCTGTTCAGGTAGGAAATGGGGTGTTGTCCTGCACAGATAAATTGAAATAATCAATTAGACTGATCTATCAAAAAGATGGATTTCACTCAGGTGCATAAGTCCCTTGGACTAAGCACAATTTTAATTTAATTCTAAATTGTAAAATTCCTCAGCAGAAGGAGGAGAATTAGAGCTGTGAAACAACAGCTTTATGCTGATGCAACTGTGTCCACTAGTGGCCACATCCATTATTTTCATGCAAAGAAACAGACAATCAGCAATCCTTGGAAAAATTGCTTTTTATCAGATGAATGATTTGCAAAGCAGGCTTCTAAGAATTCCTGGCATAAAATTGCAATGCCCTATATTTCATAAAACAAGAATATAACATGACTAAGCTTAATTCCTCAAGTATTTTATGGCAGGGTAGAGGAGTGTTAACTGTGCCTGTCTTATTTTAGCAGTACAATCTGAGCACAGAATTTCTCAGCACGAGTAAAAGGCTGGCTTAGCTGGTTAACTCTTGATTTGCAGGCTGCTTTTCAGTAGGATTTGTGAGCACACAGTAACAAAGCTTAGCTGGACTCAGCCTTACCTCCTTGAAACACTTGCAAACAATCTCGTAATTGACATTGCCCCACACGGTCAGATGCTCCCTCTTGTACTGACTCACCAGCTCGGAGACCTGCAGCACAGAAAGCACAACTCTCACGTGGAGTCACTGGAAATTAAGTGCAGCATTATTGAACTGAAACTCTGCTTGCTTTGGAAATCATCACAGGAAAGAGTTCTGTACTTTTTCCCCATCATAAGGTGGTTGGGATGCTTTGATGGGAAATAAACAGGTTCAGGACAACAGATGATACCTACAAAAAACCCTGAAGAATTCAAGGAACCTAAATGACCAAATAATATTTTGTGGAAAGATCTCCCTCTCTGTTGAACACATCTACACAATATCATCATGTTTTTATGCTGCTTTGGGGAGCAATAGACCCTAAGAAGACCCTTCCCATGAGGTACAAACCAAACATGTCTCCAGCAGTGCTGGAGCAGTTTCTCTTCCAGCTGAATGGTCCTAAAGAGCTTTTACAGAACATCTTGCACAAGATCCCTTCTCTGTCTCCTGTATTACCTCACTCAGGGAGCAGGACCCAACACGTGAAGGGTGCAGCAGTCCAAGAACACAGATCTTGCTATCACAGACTGCCAGAACTCCAGAAAACTTCTGGAATATCAGCACCATTCCCCTGCCTCACTGGCAGTTCAGCAGGTTCCCATGTACCTTTCTGATCAACACGTCGTTGTTCATTTTGATGTCAATGTTGACAGGAGTTTCTGGAAATGCCTCAAACACCTCTTGCAGGAGTGGGATACGATTGTCTGTCCCCTCACACTGACTTTCTGGGGAAACAAGAAACTTCTCACTGCTGTGGCCACTTTTAACAAACTACAGATAAAAGCAGAAATGTCAGAGCACTCATTACCTTCAAACTTTATTAAAAGTATAAAGTTCTAAGGATAATCAGTTTTTAAACAAAAAATGACTTCATTCAGCTGTAATTAACTATGACAAGCTCATTTCCATAATGAAAATGCCCTGAGCATGTTGCACATTCAGGTTTTAACTTCATGAAATTCACTCATTATTTAGCAACAGTAGGAGTGCAGGCAACATTAAAATCCTGAAATAGCAAACACAGGCTCAGTTACCACACACCAAATGCAATGAGATTAATGTGAAAAAGACCAAATGAGAACAAATCTCCTTCTGAACTCCAAGTCATACCAACAGTAACTACTGCACTGGTTTCTACAGCCAGGGCTATATTTTTCTTCTGAAGCTTCTTTTGTCATGATATTGAGAGAAGCAAATGCACTTCTCTACTCCCATAGCCAAAGGAGGAAACTGCCATGCTGCAAAATGGAAAATTGAAACAGCAAGAGACAAACATCTCACCTTTCTGAAAGGTGACATCCAACTTGCAGAGATAGCGTGGAAGTTCCTTAAAAATAAAGAGGAATGGAACATCAATTCAAATGCAGGGATGTAATCATGACCCTCCTCTAAAAAGACCAAAAAAAAAAAATCATAATTCACATGCCACTTATCTCCTCATCCAAAAAACTGATTTGGTAGCACCACTTTCAGTATTAATTGAACTTTTTGGTATTCTTAGATTTGTGTCACCTGTAGTTGAAAAAAGCAAAACATTCCCAGATGTCTGAGAATTCTGAAAATTCCACTGTTGAGGCAGGGGGATCCATCTCCCAGTTTTCCCACTAAAAAACTGGTCACACCAGGAAGAGCTTTTATCACTCCACCATCAGTGTGACAAAACATCCCAGCTCCAGAGCCATTCACCCAAGCTGATACTGGAGGAGTAAATCACCCTCTGGAATGTGCCAGGTGTGATCTTCTGACTGCAGAAGGAGTTTAGTGAGGGTGGTTTAGGTTAGGGGTGGCTTTTTTGTTCGGGTTTTGTATTGAGATGAATCCTCCCCTTTGGCTTTGGGTACCAGGCACACACAGAGCCCCCTGCCCACCCCACAAATGCACTTTTCAACACCCCCCAGCCCATTTTCCCCTCAACTCACCGAGTATTTGAGATCAGATATGTTGACATCAACTCCTGTTGATCTCTTCAGGTTCTCATCATGGGACACAACCACTTGCTCATCTTTTGTCAGGTGACAATCCAGCTCCAACATGTCTGTCCCCAAATTAACGGCGCTGCAAGGAAAGGCTGCCCTGAGCCACTCAGGTGCTTTGTGCAGCTCCAAACCCAACACATTCCACAAACCAACCCCACTGCAAGGGCTTTGGATGCTTTAATGGTGCAAGGAATCCTCACAATGCTGCTGCAAAGCAAGGAGCAAACAGGAATGCTCACAATCTCTGCTGCAGTGGGAAGCTGATGCAAGAATAAACAACATCTCTTGAAGCAGAGATGGATTTTTGGCTCTGTCTCCCACAGGATTTGGGAAGCTCACCTGTGGATTGCAGCCTGCCACCCCAGGATTGAGAAACCTGCTCCTAAAGGATTGGGTCAGGATTTGGAGTGAGGTGTTTATGAGCAACAGCACATCTGCCCACTGCAGGAAGTGAGGTTTTGAAAAAAATAAATTGAATTTGTGGTTAGAAACAACAAATGACAGGGGTGTGAAAGCTGGGTTTTTTAAACTTTATTTACATTAATCAGGAAGGGATGGATCAGGAAATTAGCAATGGGACTTTCAGGCTTTTGGCTGTTTTATTGGGTAGCAAAACAACCTTAAACTATTTTTTTAATGAAAAAGTTTTAATTTAAATTAAAAAGGAAATAAACCACTAAACATCCAGTCATAGTTTTCAAAGCAAAATAACTATTCCTGTTCCAACCCATTGCTTTGAAAAGCTCTAGTCCAATCCCAAATCTGCTCCATAGTAGTTTGGTTCATAGGAGGAGTAAGGAAAGCAAAAACATGATGGAAAATAAGAGCAAGAAACCTCACACCAGAACAAAAAAAAACTTTACTGCAATGAGCAGTGAATTGCTCATTTAACTAGAAAAGAGGTGTCATTCCAGCAGACAGATAAAAGTCTGAACTCTTCCTTTATCCACCTCTGAGCAAACCTACACCACCTGTGAGTTGTGCCTACCTGAGACCCAGAGCTCTGTAAATTCAGTAACAGCCTTTTCCTTATGGGCTTTATTGGCTGCTGAACACAGCCCATGAACATCCACTAATGTAGTAACAAACCAAAAAAATAAACCAGAACACACTCCCCAAAGTGTTTAACACAATTTCTGGTCTGGCTGGGATAATGATCAAGGAGGTTTGTCAAATTAAAGCCAATTTGTGAACTGTTTGCCAGTGCTGCTAATTAAGAATTAGAAGAGGAACAAAATCCTGTTACATATGGAAGAATGACAGGCTGTACCGGGTGATTTTTTCCTCCTGAGGGAAAGCAACTCCAAATCTGCTGCAGGAGATTTGCCAAATCTGTAGATGTTCCCATGTTTTATCATTTCACCAGCAGATTTTATTAGCAATATTTCTTGCTTAAGAAAGTCAGGGCTGATGCTGCATGGAAAGGGGAGAACAACAACTTTCCTTGTTAACAGATTTGAGACTTTGCCAGGCCCTTACAAGCAGCTCACTGCTAAATAAGCTTCCTCAAGTGCTGAGCTGTCCCAGCTGGAAATCAGTTCCTCCTGTCAAATTCACACTGCTCCAGAGAAGGCTCCAGATTCAGAACATCATTGTGGATTCAGATCCAACTGCTCCAGAACTCAAGCTGTGAGGTAGGCTTGCATTTGCAAATTAGGGTGAAAGTGCTCCTGCTTAAAATCTGTTGTTTTATAATCTAAAACCACCACAGAAGCATTTAAATATGGTAGAACAAGATTTTGCCCCCCCCCCCCTTCTATTATGCATTTTACCCCATAAAACAAAACTAAAAAAAAATATTGTCTTTGGTACAAAAAGCTTCTAATTTCCTTCCAGAAGATTTGTAAATTAAGCAGTATAGAAACTGAAATTGCCAATAAAGGTCTCCTCCTCCCATAAACACATTCTCTTCTGTATTCAAATACAGCAACAGGCAAATATTCCTGCTTGTGTAAACCTGCAGGAACAGTTCCTGCAGACACACCCTGTCTGGCTTCCACAGAATCTGATGGATTATAAATTGATCAGCTCCCATCAGCTCTTTGAGCCAATCCTGACCATTTTTCACCAGCCAGATCACTGATTTTCTACCCCATTCCTTTTCCTACTTTACTTGTGAAGATGGGAATGAGCAAATGGGATGGACAAAGCCTTTACCCCTTCCAAAAAGGGGCCAGAAGAGTTTCCCCTCCTAACAGGAGAAAATTGCTCTGCTTCCTGCAGAGCTACCCTGGCTGTCTTTACTCAGATGAATTTTGCTATTGGCAGCTGTTGTGGGTTCAAAAACTGGACCTCAATGCATTTGTCCCACCACAGCTGTCAAATAATTAAAATGGGTGGAAGAGAGTCAGAAAAACATTATCACAAAATGTATTACCCCCAGCACAGTCCTTACTCTAAGTATTACTGCTTATTTCTGGGAATAAAATAAAAATAGATTATGGAGTAACTTCCATTGCAAGAGCCCTTCATGTACAGAATGAGTATGTATGATATGAAAGGAAAATTAAGAAATGGGTAAAAAAAAGGAAGAAGAACTTTCAGAAAGTCTGGTAGCAGACTTGAAAAAAGGCAGGCCAGCAGGAAAAAAAACTAAACAAAAAGCCACACAAAACTATGCTGAGCTTCCATGGAGATAGAAAATAGTGCAGTACTTTCTTTTATTTGGTTGGGAAAGCTGGCACCCCTCAGGCTGCAGGGAAACAGCAAACTGATGAGGCTCCTTAGCACAAAGCAAGTTAGAAAAACCCCAAACAAAACAAAGAGGAGCCCACATAATGTGGTCCCTTCTCAGCAGCAGCTGGAGTTTCAGATATGCTTCTTCTTCAAATGCCTTTGAGAACCTTGTTAAAATTCACTACTTAAATGCTGGAGGCTTAAAAGGCTTTCTGGTCCCAACCCCATTTTAAACCCCTGAGTAAGAGGCTTTCACACATTGCGTGACTGCAGCGTGTGAGTGCAGGAAAAAAACCATAAACAGCAGCATTTTCTGCTTTATAGTGATAAATTAATTAATAGGAGTAATCACCAGTAAGCACAGTATTGTTTGCTGGTTTACTGGCTAGCACAGCTCGGGCCTCAGGGTTTGTTTCCATTTGTTTCTGTGCACAGACCATAATTTGTGGTATCCCAACTCCTTCTGGTGAAACTGGAGTGGATGTTTGGCAATCCACAGGAGTTATCCAGAGGAGAGCTGACTTTCAGAAATAGGACACAGTGACCCCAAAGAACTGATGAAGTCCCACCACCCTTGGTTGCTTCACTCACTAAAGACATTGAGAACACCTAATTTAGATATTCTCATACTTCTGTACTCACTGGTGAAAGGCTGCCATTGTGTTCTCCAGGTTCTCTCCAGCACCTACAGAAACAACAAAAATAAAACTTACACAAAATCCTTTTCCTCCCCTCAATCCCACTGAAAATATAATTAAAAACAAGCAGCTTCTAAAATATACATATTTTGAGAAATGAGGATGAAGCTCAAGGCAGAAATCTTTGTTGCCACCAATATCCTGGAGAGACACGACCTTCTCCAAGTAAAATGATTTTAAAAAAGAACTTATCTTGGATTTGTGTAACACTTAGAATATTCAAAGCAAAGTGTTTGTTTTACCAGAGGTATGTAGCTAGGACAATAAGCCCCACAGGCATAGGGAAAGTACATGCAAAAATGGAATTGAGAGTTGGTGGGAAGAGTAGCAAGAGGAAAAAAACAACAAAAAGCTATGAATTAAAGCACCCAAGACATTTTAAAGCTGACACCCCCGAAATGTATAACCCAGCTGGGGTGAAATAGGTGAGAGCCTCTTTGTTCAGTGCAAGGATATTCCCCAAACAGCACAGATCTGTCAATAAAGGTTTGTGCTGCAGGAGAAGGGAGGTCTCACACACAAGGAATGAAACACACATCCATTTCAGTTAAGAAATGAAAGGACAAGCAAATTTAATTTTCTCTCAGGCAGGATTAAACTCTGCAACTCCTAAGCCAGCAATCTCTGCTGCATAAAAATCTTTGAAAATCAGCCTGATTAGGGACTGGAAAAGGCTGTGCCTTTTACAACCTTTTTCTGAGCTTGTGCCTCAGAAAATAGGCAATATTATAGACTGAAAAACAAAACAACCTCAGGAGGATACACGTGCTGATGAAGATATCTATGCAAATTTCAACTGCTCTCTGACAGTAATGAATGACAGACTTTGTAAACAGCAATTATAACAGCTCCAATTAAGGCCTTGCCTATTAACAAGACCTCACCAGGACATACCTAAACCTGTGTTCAGTTACTTAATTAAAGCAATGCACAACCACCAATTTAAAATTGTTGTTCTCAGGCAGGTGTACAAAATAGAAGACTTAACTTATAACCATGATGACAAAAACCTGCAGGGTTCAATGTAAAACAATATGGTGAGTCCACAGCAGCTGCTGTGATCAGGCATTCACCAACATTTTATGGGATTTGATTGCAGAACTGGGAGTTGGCTGAGTAGCAAAAGTGAACCAAGGGACAAAGGAGAGCAGGAGAACTTCATAGTACCCATCTGGTGATTGCCTAACAAATGGGAATCCCCTGCACAGGGCCTGGCTGATTAGTTACAAATTAACTGCAATAATAATTGAGTTTTCAGATAATTTATCAGCTGGGGCAGTGCAGCCCATGCATCCTGAAGGGTGTGGGAAGGGCCAAAACACCTGAGTCAAGTCTTCAATTTGTGAACAAAGCAAGAATACTCTAACATTCCTTCCTGGGCAGAAAGTTCCAAAGATAAAACTTTTAAGTGGCTGATCTGACAAATCACGTGGCAGGGAGGTGGTCAAGGGCCAGGGATGGTGACATGACAGGGGTGGTGAGTCAAATAACTGACTTGTAGCACTTTGGGGGAAATGAGGAACAAAGTTGAAAGATCAGCTGAAAGAGGAATTCTAAATCAGCAACCACACGCAGAAAAGGGAACTACTCAAGTTATTGGATAAAAGTAATTTTCTCCCAGAAAAGTGAGAAGGCTGGGCTGACCAAAGGGCTTCTGACACTTCCTCAAACACCCCTCCAGCTTCATGGGCTCATTCCCTCTGAGGAACAGACCTTCCCCAGCCAAAGTGGCACATCCAGACATTAGGAGGGCACATTCCCACTCTGCAAGCACCACTGTGGCCAAGAGGGAGCCAACACCAAGCACTGCCTCAGGAGATGACCCTGAGAAGGTTTTGGGGCCAGCAGGTCAAGGGGGGTGATTGTTCCCCTCTGCTCAGCATTGGTGAAACCACACCTGGAGCACCACCTGCAGTTCTGGGCTCCAAAGCACAAGACTGGCATGGATCTACCAGAGTTAGTGCAAGGAAGGGCTGTGAAAATTAGGGATGAGAGGCTGAGGGTGCTGGGATTGTTTTGTCTGGAGAGCAGAGGCTGGGGAAGATCCTACACATGTAAATACTGGATGGGAGGGAGTAAAGACCTAGCCAAACTCTTCTTGGTGGTGCCCTGGGAAAGGACAAGAGCAATGGGAACAGGTTTAAATACAGGAAATTCAGTTTATAAATGTAAGAGAAAAAAAACCTTTTTTGTTGCAAGAGTGAGTGAACTTTGGAACAGGCTCCCTGGAGAGGTTGTGGAGGCTCCATCCCTGGATGTATTCAAAACCTAACTGAACCAGGTCCTGGTTAGCCTGCTCTGGTCAGATGCAGTCTCCAGAGGTCCCTTCCAATCTGAATTATTCTGTGTAAAAGTCATCATACTACCCTCTCAGAGATCCTGCAGCCCAGGGCTGCTGGCATTGACAGAGGACTCAAGACTCAATAACTGCTCTCAGATACAACCAATTTTAAAATTATACAGACATGAAAAAATAATTCAGGGATGATTCTACAGAATGAAGTGACAAAATTCTTGAATGAAAAAGCAAGATAAATCGAGCCCCTCAGACTTAAAAACTTGACTGTACAAGGTTTCATCCCAGAGAGGAAAAAGCCAAACAAGTTAAGCTAATTGGAGTAATGCAATAGGAAACCTGACACTGAGTCTAAAGCTACAGCATGACTAAAGCCCGAGAATTCAAGTCCCGCAGGAATTTATGTTACAGGGTAAACACCCAGGAGAGCAAAGCACGAGTGATCTTCAGCCTCAGATGAGCAAAAAGCTCCTGCAACGTCCAGGCTGCCCTCCTGCCTCAGGTGGATTTCACAGGAACAATTCGCAGACCGTGGACTTTGAATGCCTGAGGAATAATCCTGCCTTAAGCGAGGCTTTCCTGCAGTTCCGATGGAGCTTAGAGCAACCGGCCCAAGCTCTCGCATTCCAGGCTTAGGGCTGTGTATCTTAACTAAGGTGCTTGCAAAGGAGTGAGAACAGAAGATTAAGGGGATCATTCCAAGTTCCAACAAAGTCGCCTGCAAGTTTTTAACAGCTTACAAATAAAAAAAAAACCAAACCAAACTAGGAAACCCTTAAAATTAAGAACCTTTTCTTTCGCTGAAAAAAAATATAAATACCAAGTAACAGATAATATAGATGGTCCACACAAAGAGCTACATTTTATGCTATACTTAAAGCTATAGTTACAAAGAAACTTAAACTGCCAGATAAACTGAATCAAAGAAGCGCCAAGAATTAAATCATTACGAGATCAGCTCCAGTTTTTGTATTCTGATAATTCAAGGCAGCAGCATTTGTTAAGGACCACTGGCTACAACTGTGATCAACCCCTGCATAAACTGGCACTAAGTTTGATATTGAAAACTGTTTAAACTCAGGACCAGACATCTCTCACACAAAATAACGAAAAATATTTCCTACCTATTTCAAAAATTGTGTGAGGCAGCAGGGAAGAGGACAGATCTGATCTCTACAGAACAGGAAGACACACCTTGCTGCATTTTTCCCCTCCCAATGCTTTGGAATAGGTGGGAGAAACTTAAAAGCCTATTTTAGACGGAATCAACATGCCTGACTTTCAAATGCAAGAGGGTTTTACCAGGGCACTGAGCATTCACTGTCTGCCTGCAACACCGAGGGGAACAAGAACAAAGACACAGCAAATTCTGCTTCCCCTGAAAGCAGAAAGCAAAGCAAACAGGAGGTCAGAGACAAGAAAATTGCTCTCTTGTACCTGACCTAAGCAACAGCCAGACGCCCATCTGGTTGGGGAGAGAAATACCAGGATACAGAATCGTCAGAAGGAAAAAAAAAAAAAAAAATAGACGTGTTTGAGAGGGAAAACATCACGCCCCATAAAAATAAAAAAAGAAAAAAAAGGAAAAAAAAGAAAAAGCTGATTTTCGACTGGCGCGGTTGGACTTCGGAGATTAATTCCGCGCTGAACCGAGGCACTGGTCAGCAGGTGGCACCTAAAATTAGGCTGAGGGAGGAAGGTTTAAAGGGAGCCCGCTGCAAGGCACGGACACCGCGCAGTCCCTCGCGAGCCTCCCGTGCCCGGGGGCCCGAGCAGCGCCCCGGGGTCGTGAGGGAGCATCGCCCGCGGGCCGCGGAGCCCCGAGCGCCGGGCGGGGACCGTCCCTCAGCAGCGACAGAGAGCAGAAAGGCTCCCGCATCCCCTCCCCTCCATCCCCGCACCCCCTCACTCACCGCCGCGGTGGGAGATGTGCCGGCAGCGAAAGCGCTGCCGCTTGGGCCGGTGGAGCAGCCCCGGGCACTTGAGGAGAAGCGCGGAGGTGAGGACGTATCCACCCAGCGTGGAGAGCACGTAGAGCGTGGCCGACATGCTGCACCTGTCACCGGCTGCCCCGGCCCGTCCTGCCGCGCTCCGTGTCCGTGTCCCAGCCCGCAGCCGGCTCGCGGCGAGGCGGAGCCGCTGCGGGACGCGGAGGCTCCGAGGCAGCGGCGGCTCTGAGGGAGCGCAGCCTCTGCGCCCGCGCAGCCGCCCCGGCGCCGCGAGGAGCGCAGCGCGCAGGCGCGGCGGCCCCGCGCCCTTCGCTTCCCGCCCGGCCGTGAGGGGCTGCCCGCAGCCGCCGCCGCTTCACGATCGCTCGGCGGGTAATTCCCGATTAAACGCTCTCATTCCCAACCGCGCCCGGCCGGCTCTCTGCTCGCAGGTGGAGGGATGTGTTTTCCACACCCCCGCCCAGCGCCCGCCTCATGGGCGTGGCTGTCACGGTCAAAAACCACTTCGCAAGTGCTGGGGGGTAATTCTCAATTACACGCTTTTATTTCCCACCTGGCTGTGTCGGCTCTCTCCTTACAGGTGGAAGGATGCGTTTCCCACACCCAGCCCCTCAGAGACCTCGTATTCCCAAGGAAGGGATGTGTTTTCTCCCACCCAGCCCCTCAGACCCGTCATATTCCAAATAGGAGCGATGCTCTTTCCCCACAGCCCCTCAGAGGTCATAAAATCATAGAACGGTTGGGTTGGATCTTTAGAGATCACCTGGTCCAGTCCCTTATGTCATGTTCCAAACAGGAGGGATGCGATTTCCACACCCAACCCCTCAGAGATATCACATTCCAAACGCAGGGATGTGTTTCCTTCATCCATTCCCTCAGCGATGTCACATTCCCAATGGGAGGGACACGTTTCCCACATCCAGCCCCTGAGAGATCACAGAACCATGGAATACTTGGAAAAGATCTTTAAAGACCATCTAACCCAACCCCTGCTGCCGTATTCCTTATGGAGGGATGTCTTTTCCTCACCCAGCCCCTCACAGATGTCACATTCTGAGCAGAAACCAGGTCTCAGCTCCGGTCATGCAGCGTAATTACTGTACTATAGCAAACTGGCAAATTAAATTTTGTGTGCATGCTAATTAGAAACAAATATTCTAGAAATTAAATTAGGTCTCAGCATACAGCCTTACATCTTACCTCAGTTAAAAGTCGATTTACTGTGGCTGATCTTTTGGCACTGAGAGTCACTTGATACAGGTGAGCACAGTTAATATACATCAGAACACAAAATGATTTCTCCCATCATCACATTAAAAGCATCATTTACATAGAAATAGCTCATTCAGAAAAAGAAAAGATTTTGCTTATCATTGCCTCAATATGACAAAGTAAACTCTTGATTTCAGGCAGTGCTAATTTTTTAATATTCCTAAACAGGTATCTAAAAGACAGGATGGAGAAAAGCACTGTCATCAAAACATCTAGAAATACAGGATCAGCACTTTATGAAAACCAGCTTTTATTTTTTACATATGAAAACTTAATAAATGGAAAATTTACATGTCTCAGATCCCTTTTCCTGCTTTGATATCAACTTTATTTCCAATCTGACCGCATTCCAGTGAAATACAGTGGGGGCTTCACACAATTGCAGTGACAACCGTTGGGTAACCAAAACCCACGAGCTGGATTTGAAGACAGCCTTCTTAAACTCAAAGAGAGATACCCAAAACCATCCTTATTGTGTGATTGCTTTCAGTATTCCTCGGAGAACTTTGTAGCTCATTAACTGTTGGCTTTCTTTGGGAGGGAAGCAGGGCCCCCGTTCTGTCACGTAGGCGTAGGGAAACCTCAGCACCCAGAGTCCATCAGAGGGAAGGGTGATTTCCTGCTTCTCGGGGTAAAATATAGGACAGGGTGGTGGTCCTGGTTGAACCTAAAGGCAAAAGAAAACATGAGTAGGTAATCAAATGTCATTACAACCTTAAAAGGTAATAAAAAGCAAATGGAATTTTTTTTCAATTGTGTATTAAAAGAAAAATGGAAGAAACGGTGAAGAATTCTCCAATTAAGAAAAACCAACATTTTTTCACCTCTTAAATTCAAATTGTAACTAATAATAATTGAGCAATGAGTCACTGCTTTTCTCCATGACATTTAAAATGACAAAGTCATTCTTAAAGAGTTTATTGCTAGTTTTTTTTTATTTTTTAATAAAAGCCATTAATACAGCAGGGAATGCCAATAACTCAAAAATCCAATATTTTTGTAAACTTACTTTATAGTATAAAGTATAAATTGTATACTTTATACTATAAAGTAAGTACAAAGTATAAATACGGCACATTGAAGCTTAAGAAATCCTAAGTGCTTATGTAACATACTTTTGGAAACAACTGTCTTGGCTGAAGCTGGTTTGAGTTGGAGTTTCTTGAGACTCTTTTGCTGTCAATTAAGGTTAATTGATGTTTCCCCAACCAGCCCTGCCTCTGCTGTTCCCAGATTCCCTGCTGCACTCCCTACCTGAGGCGTTAAGGTGATCTGCAGAGGAGCATCGGGAACCACCACGAAGAGCCTCATGAACTGGGCGTAGTGGGGCTTGAGGCCCCGTCCCTGCGTCGAGGACAGGATGTACAGGGGCATGTCGGAATTGAGGGCTTTCAGGGCAGATTCCTTCGGCCCCCCTCCCATCACCTTCATCACCTTGTCAGGCCCTGAGCACATGAACCTCCTCCCACGTGCATCTTCATACTCAAAGCCCACAAAAGCCCGAGCGATGTCGTCCCTCCGCCGGCCTCTTCCCATCACCACGGCGCTCCTTTTCCCAGGAACGGCCTTGTTGGGAGCAGGCCAGGAATTGGTGTCTAAATCTCCTTCATCTTCAGTTCTCGTCCTGATGACAATGTCCCAAGGCATTAAATAGTTTGTTCCCGGGATAAAACCCTGTTGATCTAAGCCCGTGTGGAAGTTATAAGCCTTAGCAGGCCCCAGTTTGACCAGTGACCAGCTGGAGAATTTGGGCAGAAGGCCTTTGGGGCAGTTGGAATGGAGCATCCCGGGGAGGTACTCGACAGTGGACGCCTGGCGATCCACCAGGCTCGGCCTCTTCTCACCCTTGGAGTCCCCGCTCTGCCCGTGGCTCTCTGCATTGTCCCCTCCACCCTGGGCATCGGGTGGGTAAGTGCCCAGGCTGCCCGTGGACTGGCCCAGGCTCAGGGCTAAGCTCAGGCCTGTGCTCTCTCCCTGAGTCTGAGGCTCTTTCTCTTTGAGTTTCTCCATCTCGCCTTCCGGAGGGGCGGGCGATGCCTCGTCCCGAGCCGGCGCCGGGTCAGGTGTGCTTGGCTGAAATATGGGGAAGTTGATGTGCTCCAGTTTTCCACAGCACTTCTCCTCCAGCAGCTGCGAGAAAGAAAAGGTGGTTTAGTATCCACCCCGAGATGAGGGAGCTCAGAGCCACAACATTCAGCAGCTATAATTAAGATTCAAGAGGTTTGCACCACGTGAAAACCAAAGCAGCAATGGGAACATGGCCCACAGACCTGATTATTTAAAATTCACACAGACCAATACATTCAAAGTGTAAACAGGTGCATTAACTGATGCTCCTGTGTGTGTGGTAAAGACTGGAACTGCCCATCCTGGTCAGCCCATTTTTGCTCCCAGACATGTCTCCCCCAAGCAAAAAGTTGGTAAGGTTAAGAGGAAACTTGTGGTCACTTCAGAATATAGACTCTGCAGCTGAAACAAAAGCATTGCTTGAAGCACCGAGAGACCTAAGAGTTACCTGGTAAAAGTCATAATTAGCTGCTTTGATATCAAAGGGGTCCTCCCGAGGAGCTTGTTTCCTTCCACAGTTACAGGCACCAGTGGAACGAGCCCGGCTGTTGTGGTACAGAATTGGAGGATTTCTGTCTGCTTCTGGCTTTTCCCCTAAAAGCAAAATCAATCAAACCTTGGGCAAATTGCTCACCATTCAAAACTTTCTTTATTCCCTTCATCCATTGCTCCCTCCCTACTATACACAAATACAAAATGTTTGTCAAGCAACTCTCCCCTTCCCACTTTTAATAATACAAAGTTCCAGTGGAGGTTATACCATTAAACCAAATCTTATTTGTTTTCACAACCTCTTCCTGAAGGCTCCAAGTTCTTCTGCCTGCAAGAAACTTGCAGAAGTCAGTTTTGACTCCCTGATCAACCAGGTTATTTAAAACAAAGGGGGATGCTTATGCTTTTCAGAGAACTTTGTTCTTACACTCCTCTCATTAGAAGGACTCCAGTGTAGTTGCTTTTAGCTAGTACGACAGGATCAGAGTTACTACTAAAATCAGACAATCAGAGTAAGAGTTACTACCAACAGTGGACTGGCTCCTAAACTCAACATAAAGGAAACCTGCACAGCAGCTTGGCTATGATCTCGCTGTAGAGATGATCACAGAATCATCTGGGGTGGAAAAGACCTCGGAGATCATCGTGTTCAACCTTTGCCTGGTCACCACCTTGTCAATTAGAGCACAGCACCGAGTGCCACACCCAGTCCTTGAACACAAACCTTTAAAGCTGCAAACTTTCACCTCCCTCAGCATTTCAGAGTCGGTGCTTTCAGCCCAAGACATTTTAACACAGATATAAAACTAAACCATGAAACCAAAGCACAAGTGAGCACCTTTACCTGCTTTGGGGAGCAGATGGAACTTGTGCACGCAGTGCTGGTCTGTCAGGCTCCGCTCCTCGCAGAGCTGGTGCCCGTTGCTCCAGAACTTGTAGCAGTCCTCGTTGAGCTGCATGGCGTATTTGTGGAAGGCTGGGCCCCGGGCGTGCTGGCTGTACACACGCAGGGCCTGGGCCAGCTGGTTCTTGTGCACTGTCATGGTGTAATTGTGGGGCAGGTTGGACTGGTAGGCGCTGTGGGCCATGGGCAGAGCCTTCTGGCAACGGTTTTCGGAGAACTTGGTGTCTATGTCTAAGTAGCCTTCCAAAACTTTGATGCTGCTCATGATTTTTGAGCTCAGCTCACCACAGGTTGGGTCATCGTCTTTGCCTTCGATGGTCACTTCATAGAGTTTTAGAGCAGCTGCCACCCACTTCTGGTAGGTTGGGAGCTCAAAATGAGAGGGCTGTGGGTTCCTCCCCACGCTGTCTTCAAAGCCCTTCTTGCTGAGCACCAGCTCCACGTGCTGCCACAAGAACTCCTTGAGGGTGCAGTCCACGAGCTGCCCAGAGGAGCTAGAGCTGGAGCTGCTGCTCTCTGCATGGAAGGAGAGCTGCTGCCGGCCGTGCCTCATCATCTGATACCTCCTGGGTCCCGACAGGGTGGGAGCCAGCAGCGAGTCAGTCTCTCTCATGGTGCAGTTGCTCCTGAGCTGGTCGAGAAGCATGGCCACGGGATCGTCTCCATCCTGGGGCCCACCAGCCACGATGTACACGAAAGCCTGGTTGGCGGGCACGGTGAACAGGCAGTTGATGCTCTGGTTGGTCAGCACCCGGCTCTTGCGGAAGATGCGGTAGATCTGATCCTCCAGAGCGTGCTGCAGCCTCCTCTTGGGGGAATGCTTCTTGGGGGGTGGCTTTTCCAGGTGACCACAGGGGTCCTGACCCCTGCTCGGCAGCGGATCCACCTTTAGAGCCCCGTTGAGCTGGAAGAGGAAGAGGAGGCGTGGAGGGCATGGCCTGCAGTTGAGCTTCCACTCCTTGCCGACAGGACAGTCCTTGATGGCAGCCTTCAGCGAGGGCAGCACCTTCTGCCGCAGCCCGTCCAGCGCCCTGAACACGCGGTCGTAGGTGATGTCGAAGGAGCAGGTGGGATGCACCAGCAGCAGGATGTGGCACACGGAGAATAGGTAGAGGAGGCTCAGGCAGTGCAGCTTCTCCTGGTGCTTCCAGAACTCGTGCGCCTCGGCGTGGGGCAGCGGGGCCGGGCCTCCGGAGGGGTGGCCGGGCCCGGCCTCCCTGTTCTCGGCCGCCGCCAGGTCCCCGCAGGCGCGCAGCAGCTGCGGCGTGTCGCAGATGGAGGTGAGCACCAGGTACAGCACGCGGCTCTCCTGGCTGTAGTACGCCTGCAGCTGGTTGTAGTCCTTGGTGGCCGGGTCCCCCTCCTGCCCCGCGGCGCCGTCCGCCAGCTCGGGATCCTCCTCCGGGAAGAGCGGGAACACCTGCCGGTCGCACACGGTGCTCACCAGGGCCTCCTTCTCGGAGCACAGCTGCAGCGCGGTTTTGCCGAAGATGCCCACCACGCACACCTCCTCCTCGCCGCCCGCCGCGCCGCCCGCCTCGGCCGCCAGCAGCAGCTCCCGCAGGCTCATGGGCCCCACGGCCGTGCCCATGGCCCCGGGCGGCCCGGCCCCGGGCAGCGGCATCGCCCGGCCCCGCTCCCGGCCCCGCTCCCGGCCGGAAGCGGCGGAGCCCCGGCCCCGGTCCCGCGCATGAGCGGCTCCGCCCCGGAGGGCGCGGACACGGGCACGGGGGGCGGGCGCAGGACCGCGCCGGGGGTGACAGCACAGCGAGCCCGGTGGCTCCGCACCCCCCCCGAGGGGTGGCTCCGCACGGCCGGGGGTGACAGCACAGCGAGCACCGCGGGGCCGCATCGCCCCCGAGGGTCGGCTCCGCACGGCCGGGAGCGCCGGGGGGACCGTGCCGGGATGCCGGGCAGGGCTGTGCCACCGCGCCTCACGCTCTGCCCTGAGCTGTGTCGCGGTCCAGGCATCTCTGCCCATCCCGTGAACTGGACTTGGAAGGAGGCTTTGAGTTCATCGCCTTGGAGCAATGCAGCCTTTTAATCGTGATCAGCCAGCAGTGATACACAGTGCAAGGGCTTCATACATTTGTAGGCACAGACTCGAACTGTTTGTTGAAGCTTGCAGCTTTCCACTTTAATAACGTTAGTGGCATTAAACTGTTGTTTTTCTTTGAAACTGTACAAATACCGTCAAGATATTTTTTGTTAAAAATAAGATATAAAAATACTGAATTTCAGCAAACACATATTTGTATGACAAGCAGCACCAGTGCTAGGAATATAATAGTCCCTGCTTCAGCAGCACCCAGGTGTCAAAAGACTTGGGAAATTTCCTATTTTTTTTCCATTATGAATGAAGATGCAACCAAATTGAGAGACAATACAGAGAGATATAAAACACAATCTGCTTAACAGGGTTTCATAATGCCCTGTTTTCCTGTACACTACATTTACTTACAAATACATGTGCCTGAGTGTAATAAAAATGGGATTCAAGTGGCTTCCTGACCACAAATGGAAAATTGTTCCATAAACCTACTTTCCTTTTCACTTGTCATCAAAGCTGTTTGCAGCACTCAGCCGTGCAGGCGAGGGACTCTTTGGGTGAGCCATCTGTCAAAAGAAGGGAAGGGTCAGGACTTGGATATCTGAGCTCATTATCACTGAGATAAAACAGTGCAATTCTTAACTGGCACCTTAAAACAAACACAACAAATCAGTAAAATAAAAGATGCTATTAACCATCACATTTTGTTTTTCTGCAAAGTGGAACTATGACTGTGAAAGTTGCATTGAGGCCACCAAAAAAGCAAATTTTCCTCTTGGGATTGTCAAATAACCTGCCATGGCATGTCCATTCTGCAGAGCCCTTAAATCAGTAGGGAATTCTGTGGATTTTAAAGCCACTTTATGATTCCAAGAAGAAGGACAGAGTGACTTGCCTGAAATTTGCGCCGTAGTGCCCGTGTCATTATTGGGGTCAGCCCAGAGCCACATTCAGTGTTCTCTTTACTATTTAGAGGAGTGCCACCAGGACTTCTGAAAGGGCAATTCTGATTAGTTTGATTGGTTCTCTAGCTTTTCTAGAGTAAAAAAAACAATTAAAGATAATTGAAAGGAACAGACCTTTGTATATCGACTTTCTTCAGATGCTTCCGAAGATCAATCTGATTTTTAGGGGAGGTACTAAGAGAAAAAAAGAAATTGGTACAATGAAATGTTTCCCACTCAGTAAAAAATGTTAATCACTGTTTAAAACAGAAAAAATCTAATATCTAATCAAGGAAGAAAGCATCTTACATGAAAGATTTTGTAGCATGAGGTGATGGCTTGGATTTAGGTCTCAGACTAACACTCTGTAGATCTGTGACTGTAATTAATGCCCTGCGTGGCTTCACTGGTGATTGTTCCTACAGCAAGGAAAGAAATGTTACCCCAAATAAAACTCCAGAAAAATCTCACTACCCTGAAATCCATTTAATATTTAATAAATCTGAAAGATTTTTGTGGTTTATGGCTTGTATACTTTTTTTTAATTATTAAGATTTGAATGTGCCTTGGATAAAAATAGATTTAGGAAATAAACAACATCCAAAAAGAACCTAAACAAGGGTTTTTTTTCTGCAAACAAAGTTCCAGCTGGCCAAAAGGAGTTGAAAAATGTACTGATAAAACACAAAGCTACATGATGGCCTTAATGTAAAATTAGAGAATTAGAGCTATCCTGAGTGCCAGGTGAGATTGGAGTTTGTCTCTTTATTTCTTCCCTTCCAAAGCCCAGGTGCAGAATTAGAATGGTCACTTGAAACTATCACTGGGTGTTTGGATGAGAATCAGTTTATCAAAAAAAAAAAAAAAGAGGCAGGAAATAGAGCACTTCCAGGGTGGATTTTCCCTTGATTCACCCTCCAGTTTACCTTGTCCATTCTCAGGTTGCTGTTTGTCTTCTTCAGTTTAACATTCAGGAGGTCTTTGAGGGTGATGTGCATGGGCCCATCCTTTTTCACTGGTGGTGCCTGACAGCAAAGAGGTTTGGAAGGGAAATCAGGAATGGAAAGTGGCTGAGCACTCACAGAGTGATGTGCTGATGAGTCCAGGTCCAAAAGGAAGTCAGGCATGAAATAAAAAATAGAGGAGCCTTCTGATTTCCTACCAGTTGAGAGGCTGTGCCCCGTTGGGGGAGGAGAGGAGCTGGAGGCAGTTTTGGTGGAGGCAGCGGCGGTGGTGGAGGAGGAGGAGGAGGAGGAGGAGGAGGAGGGATGGACACAGGCACGGCTGCTGAGGGTGGAGGATCCATCTGTGTCCCCACAGGAGCACCCAGGACTGGCTTGTGACACCTTTGGCAAAGGGAACTTTCTGAAGGCAAAGCTGCTCCTCCGTTCACCTGAAAATGACATTAAATAAATAAAGAGAACAGGAAACCCACCAGAAAAAGTAGGTGGGGTTTTAGAGAACAAAGGTGCTGGCCAAGGCTGAGCTGTAAAGATACAAACAGGACCCTCCAGCTGTGAGGTAGCAGCAGCTCTGAGTGCAGAGAATGCCCCTGAGGAGCTGCCCAGATCTCAGTGATCTGCACTGAGCACAGTTCCTTATCCTCACACAAACAAACGTTACCCTGCCCCAGCTGGACTGAGACTGACCTGGAGGGCTCCCTGTAGCTTGGAAAATTCACTTTCCAACTTCTCCAGCTTCTCCCTGAATGTATTTAGTTCTCTTAAGTAGACTTGTGATGGAAATATGGTGTCTTTAACCACCTGAAAGCTCTAAGCATAAAAAGAAAGAAGATTATGTGTGTTTGTGTGCTGATTTCTTCAGATGTTTCTGAAGATCAATCCGATTTTTAGGAGGGGTAGTAACAGAACAGAAGAAATTGGTACAGTAAAATATTTCCCACTCAGTAAACAGCAATTAATCCCTGTTAAAAACAGAAAAATCTAATATCAAAGAAAGGATCTACCTGTGCAACCCTGCTCTGGCACCACCAGTACAGAAATGATGCTGCTGATGTCAAGGGTCTGACCACACTTTTTACACTGGGCAAGGCTAAAGGCCAGTGGGAGCACCTTGGGGCTGGTGATGAGTTCAGAGGGAGATGAGCTGGTGACCTGCAACAGAAGAGAAGGCCAGAATTTTATTTATCATCTCAGCCTTTAAAAAAGTAACTGTGACCAATCATGTGGAAATTACAAGCAGGTAACAACAGAGCAAATGTGATCACAGAAACCTGGAAAGGCCAAGATACATTTCAATAAAGGGTGGGGGGAAAATCCTATTGGAAATACTTTTTTATTCAAACTGCCTTTCCTGGTTATTAATCGTAGAAACATCTCCAAGGTGACACCAAAAGATACCATGGAGTGCCAACTAATCTTTGCCTCTTTTCCATGAGCCATTGGGAGCAAACAGCAAACCCAAGGATGGAGTGAGAAGGCAAAATTCAAGCAGAGCCTCTTACCGTGGAGAGGGACAAGCTGAGCCCTGGGGGGTTGCAGCATTTCTCTTCTTTTCCAGTCGAAATTTCGCTCGGGCTCTTCGTTTTCGTTTGCATTTCTTATACCTCGCCATTACTGGGGAAAAAGACATTTGAAATGGATGTAGAGACATAAATCCAATTATACATTGGGACAGAGCTGCCACCAAAGAGAATAGCACAGAAATCCAGACAGAATGGATTCCTCTCAGCAGCCTTGGTGGAATTATTATGGACCAGTGATAGAAAACACATCCTTGATTTCATATGATCCACAGGGATGTGTTTGCACACAGGAAGCACGGTTTCATATGGGCTTATTCCTCCCCTTTTCTAGTTGTATCATAGATGGCATTAATAAATAATTATTATAAATACAATAAAAATATTAATTAGTTAAATAAATACACATGAAAAACATTATAAATAATACTATAAATAAGTGTAAATAAGAAAGTAATTAGAGGTATTATTATTAAATAGAAGCGTTGCAACTATTAATATGTAAGCACAATAAAAATAAACAGATGTTCAGTTTTTCATTAACCTGACGTGCCAAGCACCCAATTTGGGGAAAACGACGCTTGGGGAGAACGGTGACAAAAGACACGGAGAAGCCACGGAAGGATGCCGGGGGCGGCCCTGGCCGGTCCCTGACCGGTGATACCCCAGCCGCGCTCACCCGGGACGCCGCACCGAGAGCGTGGATATCTCTCTCTCTCTCACACACACAGACACATCACCTGCACACACCTGTGGCGGTGTCCTGAGGGTGTTCCGAGGGTGTCCCGGGGCCGCCCCGTCCCCCGGGCCGCGCTCCACGCCCGCCGCCGCCGCCGCCGATTCAAACCGCTCCCCGCGCCGCGCCCAGCCAATGGCAGCGCCGCTCTCTGCCGGCGCCCCCACGCGCCGCATGTAAGCCGCGCGCTGATTGGCCGGCGCGCCGAGGCCCGCCCACGCCTCGCGGGGGAGGGGCCGGCTCTGCCCCGCCCCGGCCCGGCCGCGCTGAGGCGAGCGGCGCCGCCATTGGACGAGCGGGCTCGGTGCCGCCAATCGGCTGCGGGCAGCGCTCGGCCGGGGAAGGCCGGCGGGGTGAACCGAGGGAGGAGCGGCCCCGCCGGGGCTACCGGCGCGACCGGGAGACAACCGGGCAGGGGGAGCGGTGCCGCCGCCCCCTCAGGGCCGCAGCGGACCGGCCCGCGCCGCTTCCCGCCAGCGCCGCGCGCCCCGCCCCGGCCAATCGCGGCCGGATCCCACTCCGGGCCAATGGGCTCGGCCGTACCTCGGAGCGGGTTTACATTCTCCGCGGGCCAATGGCGAGCGCGCCCCGCGAGCCGCCAGCCAATGGGAGGCGCGCGGCGAGTGACAGCTGGCCAATGGGCGCCGCCGACTCTCCCGTGCCGCGGCGCGGGGGGTGGGGATCTCCCCGCCGCCGCCTGAGGAATGTCAACTATTCAACATGGAGACGGCGGTTACCAGGCTCGAGACCCTGGTGAGGGCGGGCGGCGGCCGCGCTGAGGGGCGGCCGCGCCGCGGGCCGGCGGCGGCGACGCCTCGGAGGGCGCGGGGCCGCCGCGGAAGGGAGGGAGGAAGGGAGGGAGAAGCGGGCGCGCGGGCGCGGCGCGACGGAAGAGCGGCCCCTCAGCCGCGCCCGCGATTCCCCATCCGGGCCCTGAGCGCGGCCCGCGCCGCCCTCGACGGGGCGCCCGGCGGCCGCGTCCGGGTCAGGCGGGGTTCGGCCGGGCCGGTCCATTCCGCCCCCCCCCCCTAGGGGGGCGGGGCTTGCGCCGCTCCATTCACCCCTCAGCGCGGGGCAGGGCGCGGCCATTTCCCGCGCACCTGGGGGGGGCGGGGGGGTGGGCGCGCTCATTGCCCGCCTCGCGGGGGGACGCGGCCGGGCCGGGCCGCTCCATGTCCCCGCGGCGGGAGGGGGGGGCGCGGGGCAGAGCGGAGCTCCCGGACTAGTCCATTTTTTCTCTGAGGGGGGCGAGGGTGGAGCGCTCACCTGGGCTGGACCATTTTCGCCGCGGGGGGGGAGAGGCGGGCTGGGCCGGTCCATTGGCGCGGGCGCGCGGGGGGAGCGGGGCGATGGCCCCTCAGCCCCGTCCGGCCGAGCCCCAAAATCGCGGAGTTTTTCCTGCTTTTCTCTCCGTTCCCTGCTCTGAGGCAGCCCCTGAAGCACCACGGGGCTGCCCCTCAGGGGATGATGGCCTCTCTGCCAGTCCCGCTCCTGGAAAAGTGGAAAAAATGCAGAAATGAAGCTCTCCCGAAAGAGGGCTTCGTTTTTCGCCTCACGCGTGAGGGCTCTGGGGAGCGGTGTCCAACCAGCCCAGTTCCTCCTCCCGTCCCTCAAACCTTCATCTTCCCGCTACAGAGAATTTTTTCCATTTTTGCCCACAGTCTAAGCTTGATCTTCCCATATCTAGTATTCTGTATTTTTTTCCTGAAGCCTAGTTTAATTTAGAAATAATTTTAAAGATACTTGGGTTAGATGTTTAATTAACCAATTAATTTATTGTCATGGTTTATTTCTGTGTTTCATTGGAAGTCCTGCTTTCAAGTGATTCTCATTTTAGGGCTTCTGAACAGAGAGGTGTTTTTGCCCCCTTTAAGCTAACAGGGGCTTTTATTCTGGAATTTAGAATAATCTCACATCTCACAGCTTTGTGTCTCCTCCTTTCCCTTCTGCTTTGTTGTTTCCCCGTCCTGGATTTCCTGTGAAGTCAGCTCTCTCCACAGAAGTGTGATAAAATAACACTTTTTATTTCCCTGGAGGGTTTTGACATGAATTTCATGGAAAGCTTCCTTCTGGTCTCATGGAAGCAGGGATAAAGTAATTAGTGGGAGCCTGAAGAGAACAATGGCTATGAAAATAATAAAACCAATCAGGTAATCAATGGTTATTTGTGACAGGAGCACCGTAGGAGTGTTAGATTAATTATGGAACAGATCCTAGAGGTGGCAGTGCTTCATTCAGGGCAGTTCAGCTCATTTTTGGCACTGTTCTTTGGGATCCTGCACCTGTGGTGTCTGTCCAGTGCCCTTTTTATGTTGTACTACTGGTGATGATGCACAAAAAGCAGTGCAATGTTAAAAGGGCATTGGCCAGCAATACAATCTGCATTATTCTGTGTCCTTTTCAGTAATATACAAGCCTGAGGCCACAAAATGAGATTGCCACTGGTTTATTTTTATTTATTTCTTCTAAGGAGGAACATTGACCATTTAATGACAAATGCCATCATCTCTGTCTTAGAAATGGCCCAGGTGACTCAGCTCTGTGTACACCCCCAAAAATCCCCTCTCTCCACTCCATTCCCAGCTTTCTTGGTGTTTTTTTTTTAATCCCAGCATCTCCCAAGCCTGGGAGTTCTCCAGCTCTCAATATGTGTTAAAACATCCCCACCATCACTGAGATTTCTGGAACACACCCTCCCTGTGCTGGAGTTCTCACACCCCACTGGCCAAGGCCATCCCCAGAGCTGGGGAAGGAGTGTTTAAGTGCATTTAATGGAGTTTTTAGGTGCATTTTACTGTGAATCAGCACTGGAAATGATAAAGAATAAACTCTGCTGTCTGGAAGATGTTGCCTGTAATGCAGTTTGAGAACATCTGTCTGATGGCAGTTTGGAATCTTAGCTTGCTGTGAGACAAATCCAAGCAATGAGTACACTTGGAAATGAAATTTCCAGTTTAGAAATCACCAAACAGTTTGAAATTGAATTTCTGGCAGATCTCTTGAGCTTTTTGTTGGTGGTTGGGTTTCTCCCCCCTCACGATCAGTGGCACGGCAGATTCTGAATAATAATAAAAGCAACAATAATAATGTGAGTTTTTGTGTGTATGTGTGTTAGGACTCGGTGAGCTTTCACCTTATCCAGCTCTTCACCATCCACAGAAACCTCTGGCTGAGTTGATGTGGTTTTTTTTCCCTTTTTTTGGTGAGTGTGTGGTTGATTGTTGCCCAGAAGTGTTGCTGCTAACGAGTGCTCTGACTTTATTGCACTACTGTGCTATACAGAGAGCAGTGCAATAGTATTGTCAAAGCATCTGAGAGCAGAGCCCTCAGCACTGGCCTCACTCACTCCCTAACATTTCCTCCTAAACCTGTGAGTAAATTGCAAATTTACACATCAAACCCTGCATTTTTCTGTGTGGTTTATTGTAAAATAATCATCCTACAAAATGCTTCTGACCTAGAATGTTAAGGGGGGATTTTTGCAGGTGGATGTTTCCTGAAATGCAGTAAGAAATAAATATTTATAAAAATAAAAGCAGTCATAATGAACTGTGTTAAATGTCTTCACAAAGCTTAAAATTCTGGCCACATTTAGCTTCAAATCCAGTTTTTAATGCCCTGAATCACAGTATGTTAGTTAGCTCCTTATGGAAAGCTTAAATTATCAATATTGAATATTTAATGGGCCATTTTGAAAGCAGTGTTTGTTTTCAGCTTTCCCAAAAACTGATCAGATTGATTTGGTTTTTGTTTTGCTTTTCTCTAGAAAAGCAAAAAATGAAAAAAATAAAAAAAAGCAGAAGAGAAAAGCAAAAAATGTTCTTTTTGAGGTGCCTGCTGTGGAAATGAAAACCTACAAATATTTCTTAGTGGAGGAGAACAGAAACCATTGAGCAGTCAGGGAAGAAATCCCTTGTGAGCTCTTTAAAAATGTACAGTGTGCTGAAAAAGTATTTTATTCTTGGATTTTGTCCTGGCTGGTTTCTGGGGCAGGTGTGGGAAGGAGTTTTGCTGGGCAGATGGTGAGTTATGGCAGCACTGGCTGAAAGCTTTCCCCTTGATTTATAGATGCTGCAGCTCTTCACTAGATTTATTTTCCTTTTCATAAGCTATTATTTGAAAATGTGCTGGAGGTGTGTGAAACATCATCCATCACCCCCTCAGAAAGAGGCTTTTATTGGAGAGTGTCCTGCATCAAATCCTGCTCCTCCAGGCTGAATTTCCACACTCCCAAAGGCATTAATGGCCATTCCTTAAGGCTGATGTTCCAAACATAAATACTGCAATCCCAGCCTGACCACAGACAGTGGATATTTATTCCTTTACAACAAACACAGCCTTGCCTTGGTCCTTAAAAATAAATATGAATGGTCACTTTGGGGTTAATCTTAAAATAACCAGCTGAGGAAGTCACAACCATTTTTAACTTGCTTTCATCATTGTCTCTTCTGTGACTGTAAAATCACTGAATTTTTATGTCAAAGAGTTAATGAGTTGCTTGGGAGCTGGGGAAGCTGCCTTTCTTGAAAGTGGAAGTCTTTAACAGATATTAAAATTGCAGACTAAAATTAATTAAGTAGTAATGCTATCAGCAGACTGTTTTACAAGGCAATTAGACAATTCTCTGGTGGCTTATTTATCCCAAGGAAAGAAAAGTGATGTCATCCATTTTCTGAGCTGTTAGTCAGTCTGGTTTATTAGGGAATAATAAAGTGTATTGTGGACATTAAAAGCATCTGAAAGAACACATCCCTAATGTGTTTATTAATAAAAGCTCTGATGATACTCTTGGATCCTGAATTTACTCAGAATCTCCTCTGTGTAAACTACTGAATGTTGTTAGTTGTTTACACAGAGTTAGTTTTGCTAACAGAACTCTTTATATTTGAAAAAATTAAATTTGAAAACTTTTACGGTCTCTGAGCTTTTCAGAGTGAGGCAGCTGCCTCCTGCTTTCCTGAAACACAGCTTGGGGTTTGTCTGCAGTTTTTGGGTTTTAATTTACTGTGCCTGACCTTAAATATTTTAGTTCCAGAAAGCAGAATCTGATCTGGATTATATTCAGCGCAGAGTGGAGTTTGAAATAATGAAAAATCTTCCTGATGATACAGCAGCAGAGGTAGTGTTTTCAGATGAAATTCATTTTTATTGCATGAAATTGGTAATAAATGGGTATTTTTTTTAAAATCTGAAATATATGTGGCTGTTCTTTCATCTACTTGTCAGACTGTTATTGTTAGTTGTAGTGGTATTGTTGGTATTGTTATTTAATTTTATTTATTTTTATTATTTATTATTATTATTATTATTATTATTATATTCTGCATAATATACCAAGATAAGTGGCCTCATAGGAATTCAAACCAAGCTCCTTTGGTTTCTTGGGATGGTGAAATTCTGCCCTGTTCTGCTCTGAGAAATCAGTGGTGTTAGCACCTAAATTCAGGTTACAGATTCCAGTCTGAGCCAGAACTCCCCCTTGCTCTGAGAGCCAAGATAAACTTGCCAACAAGCAGTGACTAAATTCACATTTGGGGGAGATGAGAGGAGAACAATAAATGCCATCACATAAAGGATTTTATAAGTAAGCCCTTTTCTCCTGTAGGTTTTCACTGTAAAGGATCATTTCATGTTAAATGTCTGACAGCTACACTTGTGAGTGCTGTGTGGCCACATGAATTTTACCACTGGATGTAATTTAAATGTTCTGCTCTCACAGGAGGATCCAGCTGCTCTCCTGAAGGAGCTCCCGGTGCTGAAATCCCGGTACAAATCCCTGTGTGCCCAGATGGAAGAAATTTCCCTGGAGCAGAAGGAATCCATGGAGAGCATCCGTGCTGCCCTGGAGAAAACCATGAAGATAGTTCAGGCACTGCAGCAGCAAACTGAGCTGGAGGTGGGATTTTCATTTTCATCACTTTGTTTTCCCTGCTGGCAAAGAGCACCAACTTTGTAACCTTTGTGTGCCACGCCTGCTTCCACTGGAAACTGTTTGTGCAGACTTGTAGAAGAGCAGGAGATTTTCCCAGAAGGAATGCTGGCAGGATTGGAGCTCTTTTTGTAAATCCCAGCTCCCAGCAGTTAAAATCATCGCTGTTCAGATTGGGAGCTGAGGAGTGTCAATAGAGTGACAGAGTTTGGGTCATTTCACAGGAATTGACACCTCTGTGCACAGCTGTGTCCCAGGGCCACGCTGACAGCTTTTGGGAATACACACCTCCAAGAAAATAGAAAGTGAAACCAGTTTAACAGGCTAAAAAGCTTTTCAATGACAAATGCATTTTCAATGTCTAAAGGGAGAAAGTTAAACCATTGTAACAAATACCCTGGGATTGCTGTTATTCCAAAGCTGTTTTTCCTAAGATAATGTTTAAATTGGTAAAAAACTCAGCAACAAACATTTTCTTAAGTGATCTTCAGACACTGCTTCACTCCTTCACTGAAGAGGTGAAAGCGTTAATTTTGACCCCTTACAAATGAGGTGATTTAGATCAATGTTCTCATGACAGTGCCTGGAGATTGGGTTTAATCTGTCAATAGTTACTGGTGACTTTTGATGGACAAAATAGGCTGTATCAGGATTTAAAAGATGGTAGTTTTATGTCACAAAAAGGAAAATAGATCTTGTTTTACTGCGTTTCAAGGATATTCTGCTCAGAATAATTTTGTACTTGGATTTTCTCAAAGTGGAAGACCCTTCTCTTGAGTTATATGTAGAGCTTTAGGTAAAGATTTTCTTGTACTTCTTGTATTTCCTAAACCAAAGATGGATCAAAATTCTGGAGAAATAAAAGTCTTTAAATTAAATACCTTTTTTCTTTAATTGAAAAATTTCTCTTGCTTGACTAATTTATAGTATTGGTGCTAGAGGAAGATTATGGTTGATTTTTCAGCAACACTTTGCTGGTACATTTGCTTTCAGTGGAAGGAAATCAGGAGTCTACTGTCAGTTTCCATGAGCAAAGGGCTGCACAAACATTGAGTCCCTCTGTAAATATCATCACCTCAGGAACAGAAGGATCAGACTTCTCTGTGTTTGCTTTTTCTTATTTTCCCAGAGCTTACCTCTGTCAGCAGAAGAACAGACTGCAGCCCAGCAGTTAAACTTGCAAACTGGGAAAGAAATGGAATTTTCAGAGCAAGAGGTAATTGGGGCATGGAATGTCAGTATTCCAGAAACCTTTCATCCCAAGTGCAGCTCAGCTGAGGGCACAAGGGGCTGATTTTATGATTTCATACCTCTAAAATGGATGGAATTTTTCACAAATGGGATTAAGTTCCTTAACAAATCTTTTCATTTTTATTCTGTACAGATTAAGCTTTTTTAATTGTTCCAATTAGATGGTCCACAAAGGAGAAATTAGCTTTGATGGAAGACTTTGTTCCTGTTATTTTTTAGTTGGGATATGTTTGTGTTTCTTGGGAATGCAGTTGGTTGCTCTTGTTGATCTTCTTGATAAAGAAACATTTGGGTGGGAGTGAGGGATGTCATTGATTCAAACCAATGTGGGGAGAAATTTAATTTCCTGTGAAATATTAAACAAATTTTGGGATATGAGTAATAATCTATTCTAACTGTAATGCAGTAGAACTTAGATCTAAATTAATACTTGTTAAAAATTCAGATATTCTCCCATAGCTCGAGATGTAATTATCCAATATAATTATCTGCAAATATTTGCTCTGGGTCTCATATTAAAAATACTAAAGAAAGTTAACAGAGGGTGTTTCTCTGCTTGACCTTTTCTACTTCTCCTCACTTCCCACTGTCACAGGACACCTCACTTTGTGTCCCTTTATTGCCACAGTTGGTTTGCATGGAACCTGTCCAGCTCCTGCAGCTTCACTCACCCTTGGAGGAATGATCTCCATTGATGTGAAATGCTCTCCATTTTTGTCCATCACTAATTCTAAATCATGTGCAGTGCTTTCACATCTATACTGGAAAGCTGGAGAGGCTCATCTGACTTGCACATTAATCTTTCTGTATCCATTTTAAACTTAATTTTTAAACTGTGCTTAATCCCTAAGATTTTGCTGTTGACCTCAGTGGCTGCAAGATCCTTGGTTATCCAATGGTAAAATGCAATTAATGTAAATTTCATGCAGAAATAAAAGAGTAAAAAACCATTTCTAGGCAAAACACTAACAAATACTGACATTATTGTTTCTTTTTAGCCATCCTGCCCAGGATCTACAGACTCTGCCTCAGCTGAAGGTAAGTGCTGAAAAAATAAACTTCCCACTGATTTCTTCTCACAGAGGCTGTGATAGGCAGCAACTGCACTGTTCTCATTCAAGCACCAGTATCTGCTGCTTTTATGTGAAGAATTTAGACTTTTCTAGAAGGACCTGACCCCTTAGTTACATTCCAGGAATAGTTGCCATGTTTCTGGGATTGAAGTGGAAAACTTGTGTTTAAGCTCTGGAAGAAACAGTGCACTAATCTTCCCACAGAAATAGCTCTTTTAAAATTCATTTATCCCTGCTTATAGGAAGGAATTTTCACAGTTGTAAAAAAAAAACAAAACCCCAAAAAACAAAGCCAGCTGGTCATTGACAGACCAAATCTGTCAATCCTCATCAGATCTCAAATTAAATGATTTTTACTGAGTCTCCAGATCCAGTGATTGTTTTTCTCTCCTTTCTCTTGCTGGAAAATCTTTCTTTAGTCCTACCTAGGGGTATTATCAAACACTAATGGAAATACTTTCTATCTTTGATGCAATTTCTGAAGAAACAAATATTTTCCATTTCTTTTTTTTTTTTTTTTTTAACAAATATCTTCTGTTTCCAATTTTTTAGAAGCCCAGTTCACCCCACTGACTGAGGAAACATTTATGAGTGTGCCCAGGAGCATCAGAAGCACTGTCAAGTTAGCAGACTTGAATCATTTTTACAAGGAGTTATTTAAACATTTCATTGTACAGAACAACAGGTAAGGCTTGAAGCCATTCATGAAAAGATTTTTGTAAACTGCAAAGAATTTTAGCCTTTTTAAATGAAATAAAAGCAGCTAGCAACTTCAGAGAGCCCTGAGACCAAACCCTGCCCTCCCCTCACCATCCCCTCTGGGGTGAGTGCTGGGGGTCTCTTACAGGCTGATGTTACAAAAAAAGGAAGCTTTAAACTCAGGAATTCTGTCTTTTTAACCCTGAGATTTGCAAAGGACTGCTGGGATTTGAAGTGGCATAGAAAAGTTGATGGTAATCTGAATAAATTTGAGATTTACAGAGCATTCACAAAAATCATTGATTAAACAGAATGTGCTTTTCAGCCTTTTCCTGCCAGATCTGATCTTTGATCTCTGTTTTACTAAATTATTTTTGTCTTACAGAGCAGCACTGAGTCTTTCACAGATGAAAAAGATGAATATAAAAGCCACTGACTCAAAAATTAAAATCCTGGAAGAACTGGGGATTGTAGAACTCGACAAACGAGGAAATGTTAAATTGGCTGTGTGAAAGAAAACTCATCTGACACAGAAACATCCTGGTTCAGCTCCTGGTAATTGAGAAACAAGAAGAGTTCCACTGTAGAGAAGTTGTTAATGTTTCTGTATAAACATTCTGTTGGTAATACTTGAAATTAGAGAGTTCAAGATCACTGAGGCTGGCACTTCACCTTGGCTGTTGGAAGGATTCTGGCTGATGCATTTTTAAGGGATGTTTGTGAGTCATGTGGTGCTTCCACTTTCTTGCTGCATTCCTCTGGGGGTGTTAAAGGCAAATAATCCAAGCCTCTTAATTGTCCTTGCATTCTTGAATAAAGATTTATTATACTTTTGTTTAAGTGACTCCTGACCCTGATCCCTGCCCTGATTAATTTCCCTTTGATGTGAATTCCCTCGGGTTTTTACAGTCCAGGCAGGGTCAGAAGGGATTTCTGGGCACTGCCCAATCCAAGCCCCTAGACTGAAAATTCCCAGGGATGCAGAATTTCCAACCTCTGTTACACTGTGAGAAACAGAACATTTTTTTCTTATGTGTAATATTTCTATATTATAGATATTATACATTCTATATACATTATATACTTTTGAATATTTATATTGCTATATTTCAGCATAATTTGAGAGGGTAAGATACATGAATTTTTATTAAGTTACTGTGGGGTTTTTTGTGAAAAAATTATGTCTGTCTAAGGAGAGAAATTTAACTTAGTGCTCTTAGGGAGGGAAAGGCTGATTTCTGAACCCATCCATGAACTGCTTTAGGGTTTGATGGGAAGAGAAACAGGCTGGGTAGTGAAGAGGAAAGAACAGGGATAACTTGATTTAATGGTGTCTGCTGCCAAGCGTGCCCTTTTAGGAGTAAAGAATCAGTTTCAAGCAATTATTCAGTTTCACAAACTGATTTAGTAGTCTTTAACCACATTGATCTTCTAATAGAGGACTCAATCCTTGCACTACCTACAGCAGTGTTAAATATTTAATTTAAAGCTCGCTACAGTAACTGAAGGCAGCTGTCAGCAGAGGGCAGAAACCCATCCCCGCTCCTGCAACCTCGCAGCTAAGGAAGAATAAAGAAAAATTATAACAAATATAACGAAAAATAAAATAAAAGGAAAACAGAGGAAGATCCGAGCGCGGGGGTCTTTCCCGCTGGTTCCCCTCAGGCGCCTCCACTTCTCCTGCGTAACACTAACCCTAACCATAAGTCTGACCCTAACCCTAACCCTAGGTCTGACCCTAACCCTAGGTCGGACCCTAACCCTAGGCAGGAAAGGCAGCCCTGAGCTAGGGCTGGTTCCCAGGAAGAAGCCGTGGAGGCAGCCGTGTCGTGGCAGTTTTGCGCTCCCCGTGGGATGCCCGTGGCAGCCGCAGTGTGCTGGAGCTCTGGGCTCTGTTTTAAAGCCCCTAAGCCCGGCTCTAAGCCCGGCTCTAACCCCAGCCCTAACCCCGGGCAGCCAGCGCAGCCCCGCCGCCTCTCGCTCCGCCACGCCCGTTTCGGGCGGTCCTGCGCATGCGCAGCGCGGCCGGGGCGGGGCGGTCTCGCTACCGCGGTCACGGCCCGCCGGGTGCGCGGGGCCGAGCCCGGTGCGGTGGGTCCGCTCCTCGGAGCGCCGCTCCCGGAGCTTCTGCTCCTTACCCGCCGGCACGGACAGGGAGGTCGGGGACAGCCGGCCCCGCTCCCGCCGCTGGCGTGAGCCGCAGCCATGGACGAGCAGAGCGTGGAGGTGAGCGGCGGGCGGGCGGCGCGCGCTCCCTCAGGGCCGTGTGGGGGCAGCGGCTGCGGCTTCTCCTCCGCACCCGCCCGGTTTACCGGAGCCCCTCGGAGCGTCCGTGTACCCTGTGTGAGGGGGGGGAAAAACGCCGAGCGCTAGCGAACGGTGTCGGCCCGGGCGCTGGGAACAGCCTGCGGCGCTGCGGGGCTTGGCTCGGGTGGGCAGGCAGGCGGCAGGTGGGCAGGGGGTAGGAAATGAGCGGGCGGGTGCCGGTTCCGGAGGTGGATGGAGCCATGGAGGGATGGATGGATGGATGGAGACCTGGCGCACACCGAACCCGCCCTGGCGCCGTGGAGGTGCAGAAGGGGCCGTGACCCGGCAGCTCGAACACCTGCTGGGGGCTGTGCCACAGCCAGGCTGGGAAAGGATGTGAAGGACCGGCTGCGATTATCCTGCAAACGCATATGGTGCGTTTCAATGGCTTGTAGCTGTTAAAGAAGGCGGTAATGTGTGGGAGATATATTGGTATTCGTAAATATAAGATGTCTTGCTTTTGTGCTGATTCACAATCTCAGTGCTGTGGGGAAAAAAAAATAGCTCACCTGAAGGACCTTATGAAGTTCCAGAGTTATAACCAGAAGTATTATACATGTGTGATGTAAAACTTCCTTATCAGTTAAAAACTATCAATATGGAAAGCAAATATGGAATTGCTTTCAAAATACCTTTCTCATTTGGAGAATGTTTTTATCACCCCAAATTGATTGCATAGGCTGGGGTAGAGTGTAGAAATAGTGGAGCTAATGCTAATGTAGACCTTAAAAGAATATAAGTATTGTAAAAGTCAAAAAAATACCCAGTTCAATTCAACACCTCTTGTGTATTACGCATACATGCACTTACCCTGATCTAGAAATAGTTTAGTTCCAGTCCACTGTCTGCAGGTACAACACCATTTCTTCTGGCAGCTACTCAATCCCGTGTGAACACACGCAGGGATATCTTGGCTACAGAAGGGCCTGCTCTGAAAGAGATAAGACAAACAGAAAGTATTCCTTGAAGAAAGAGAATAGTGTTATAAAAGAGGTGCTGGTGCAGTGTAGGAGAAGCTGAGGGGGAGTTGTGGTGTGCAGGCTGTATCTCCCTCAGAGATGTGCTGTTTGGAACAGGACAGAAACCTGGCACTGTGCCTGGGGAACAAAAGCAGCCCTGGTGTGTCTGAAGCATGTTTAACAATGGTGCTAATCCCCCTTTGCAGAGCATTGCCGAGGTGTTCCGATGTTTCATTTGTATGGAGAAGCTGCGGGATGCCCGCCTGTGCCCTCACTGCTCCAAGCTCTGCTGTTTCAGCTGTATCCGGGTGAGTTTGCTTGGTTTAGGCTGTTCTTTCAAAGGTTTGAACTGAAAACTGGCTGAGCTTATGAAAACATTCTTTTCCTGGAGTTCCAAGGATTCCTTTTTTGTTCTTTTTTTTTTTTCCCTCCTTTAGTTTCCCTTTCAAAACCTTTTATAACACCCCTGAGGAAGAAGTAGGCAGGCTGTGCATTGCCTTCAGTGGTGCTAATTATAGGCACCATCTGGAATAATTGCTTTAAGGAAGAGACACACAATGATCCCTTCTTTAGCACCTCCTGAGAGTTGGTGATGCCTGTATGGAAGATGAAAGTTGGGACAGCAATCAGATGCTGACTTTGCATCTGGGAAGGTCACAGCATCACCTCGTGTGTCCTGGAGGAGTTTCATAATGCTTCTCAGGCTGCTGTGGTGTGATCAGGTGGGGCTGAATCTTTCTCAGGGGAGTCTGAGGCAGCCCCTGAATCCTCATTCCTTTGCTGAGGCCCTGGTTCCCAGTGTATCACACTACAGTTCCAAATCCAGATGCTGGTTTGTGTTGCTGTAGCAGCAAAAGGTTCAGCTGAGGTTTCCAGACCTCCAGTAGTATTTCCAGAAATTGGAACAGACATTCATCCTTCTCTCTGGAAGCTCTGACAAGAGCTGTAGGTGAAGGATTCGTGCTGCATATTAAGGATTTTAGTGACATATTGTTGCTGGGTGGTGAGAGATTATTCATGAGACTCTTTAAATGTAGTAGAGAGCTGACAAATATAAACCCATCAACTGCTGAGCTTTTACACTTGTGAGTTGTAGTGGGCAGGTGAAGTTCTTTGCTCAGCTGTTTGTCCCTGGAGCTTTCTGGAAGAGAAACATTCACAAGCTCCTTGTGGATTTGATCATTGAACTTCAGCTATTTAATTTGTCTATAAATAACTCAAGAGGAAGAAATAAATTACCTTGAAGACTAATTAGACTCTGAAAAAGATGCTTGTGGTGTCTTTTTCTTTCCTTTATTGAAACGTGCTCTTTAGTCTAAGACTCTGGGAATCTGCCAGGTGGGTGGTTCCTAATGCAATATTTGATACCTCAAAATTCTCTGTATAATTTTAACTGAAGCATCTCTGACATCTGAAGACAAAGTGGTTGCTTGTTACTAAGACACAAATAGCAGCTTCTTCTGTGACTAAGTGGTTGAACAGTTAAATTGAAAATTTGCTTAACAGGGAAAAAGTATAGCAAAGCTGTAATAAAAATAAAGTAACTCCTAATTAATGACAGAACACATTTGCCTGCAGTAATTTCATTCTAGCCTGTTTAAAAAGGTTTCTCCTTTTTCCATCACAGCGTTGGCTGACTGAACAAAGAGCTCAGTGCCCTCATTGTAGGTAAGGTATTTTTAATATCAGGAATTGGGTGGATTGTCCTGTTATGATCAATCTCTTTTTCAGTGCAGCTTGCACTAAATTTATAAGCTTTAAATTGTTTCCAGACCTTCCTGCTGTTTCTATAAGAATTGGCCCTGCTATAATACTTTTTCTAAAATGCATTCTAGCTTTGTGACAAGCCAAGCAGGATCTTTGTTCTTCCCACATAACACTGCTGTGCACGTAGCTGGTGTAACAGGAGTAACTAGAGGGAATTCCTCTTTATATTCTTCTTTCAAAAGTCAGAGCCCAGGAGCTTCAGTTTTCAGGGTGGAAGTGTCCATTTTTAATGCCTGTAATTCATGTGGTGTGCCTGTGCAGCCACTCTGGGTGTCATTGCAGGCTGCAGTTCCCACCTCTCCCCAAATGATCAAATTGACTTCATTTTTTTTTTTCTCTAGTCTAGCTTCTGCTCTTTTTTACCTGTGACTCTTCTGGTAATGTAGAATTGAACTGAACTCACTTCAGTGCTTCTTCTTTAGCTCCTGGAGCCAAATTCCTGCTCTAACTGTGCCATCCTTCCTGCAGAGCCCCCCTGCAGCTCCGAGAGCTCGTCAACTGTCGCTGGGCAGAGGAGGTCACCCAGCAGCTGGACACACTTCAGCTCTGCAGCCTCACAAAGCATGAAGAGAATGAAAAGGACAAGTAAATTGAGTGTTCTTTGCATCAAGTGTTTTGTGGTTTGGATTATAGGAGCTAATTTTAGTCATGTACTCTCTGTATCTGTGAAGTGCTTCTGGAGAGAATACTAAAAGCAAGGTTTATCTTACAAAAGGTTTTTAGTGACTGTTCTTCCTGCAAAAGATGTTTAATGCTTTACTTGCAGGATTGTGTAGCAAAACAAGTGAGAATGTTTAGCTGAGTTTATAGAAAATTCATAGCTATTTTCTGTGGGTGATATGTGTATTTTTTGATTTAAGGTGTGAAAACCATCATGAGAAGCTCAGTGTTTTCTGCTGGACCTGCAAGAAGTGTATCTGCCACCAGTGTGCACTTTGGGGAGGAATGGTAAGGGGAGATGGACATGGTATGAGGGACTTCAAACTTTGTGTCTGACAGCAGTGAAGAAGTAGAAATTCTGTGAAGCTGCTGTTGTGGCTGTTGGATTGCCATGCACATACTGCAGTTTTAGGTGTATTTATTATTTAGTTACACTGCGTGTGAAACATGATCCTTTCAGTTCATAATTAGAGAAGGAAATTGAGTTTTTACCAAAACTAGGTCAGAATTACCTCCCTTGTTATAAACACATTGTTTTGGACAAATTCTGTGTGGTGGGGAGAGTTTTGTGAGCAAAGGAAGAAGCCTTGCTCAGAAAACAGAGATAACACTTGTTGTTTAATTGTCCTGGCCTCCAATCTTCAAAGCTTATTAAATTCACCAGTGTTTATCTATCCAGTTGGGTATTCAAGGAGAAACAGCTGTTGCTGTTTGGAATGTAAGTGGTTAACAGTGTGCTGCCTTTGTTTGGGAAGGGTGTTTTAATGATAATAATGATAAAAATAAACCTTCTATCAATATTTGATTTGGTAAAGGATTGCAATGTGAATGAAGCAGTTTATTTTTGGAGGACTCTTGAGACTCCAAATAACTCCTGACAGGAAGCTTTGATGGAATGAGAGCCAAATTCATGACTTCTTACAAAGGGAAGTGAAAGACTGACTTCCTACATACAATCTGCTTTGGAACTTTTCCAGAATGAGTGATGCACTCGTAGGCTTTCTTCCCTTCTCTTTCAGGAATTTAATAGGAGTGCAATACAGTGGAAAAGAGATTTTGTATTATTCACCACCACCTCCTCCTCCCTTTTTTTCTCTTTGAGCAGCATGGAGGACATACTTTTAAACCACTGGCAGAAATCTACGAGCAGCATGTCACCAAAGTAAATGAAGAAGTGGCAAAGCTGAGGAGAAGACTCATGGAATTGATCAGTTTGGTGCAGGAAGTGGTAAGAAAGTTCTGTAGTGGCAAAGGAGAACTGTAAAGTGGGAAGTGGAAGTAGTACCTGTTAGAAGGTGGTGAGATTATCCCATAGAGAGACCATTTTGTTTTTTCATTTGACTTTTTTTATATTCTCAGTTCTGGTTTAGAGTTAGGTAACAGAATTTTTATTTTGGGGGTGTGCTGTTTAAAAGCTGGAGTTGGACACTTCTTTGAAAGATATATTTTTGTCAACACTTAATGTGTTCTGTCGTGCTAAATGAGTACAACAATGCTTTATTCTAGCAGCTTATTTTCCTTTTTCTAGGATAATAAACTGTAAATGTATTTGAGCCTGCAGGATGAGCAGCTCACCAGTTGGAGATGTGTTTGTGCACCTTCTTTTTCTTCCCTTGGGGTAAACAGTTAAAAAATCTGAATATTGACATGTTCAGCTTGGTTAGTTTCAGTGGGGATTCCAGCAATTTGATGCAGTTTCTGGTATCCCAGGAAGAATTAATTACTTTTGTGTTCTGTTACATTTATGATGTGTAGTTTTGTGCACATAAAACCAGGAATTTTTGAAGCCAGTTTCTGTATGATTTTAGCCCATTTTTCAGGTGCTTATTTGCCACATGCACTGATAGCTTTGCTCTTCTCCAGCACAGATGTGACTTTATAAACACAAGTGTGGTGATAAAATGCTGAGAGTTTGTGGCCTTACCCTGGCAGGGAGAAGGCTGCTGGTTTTATCCATTACCACAAAACCGTTCTGTTTTTAGCACGTTATTCTTGTTACCACAAAGAATAAAAGACTTTTCTGTGCTGGTTAAGTTGCTGAAGAGAAACTGGCAGCTGCATGTGCAGGTCAGATCCTAAAGAATCCCCACATGACAAATCCCTGTGGGATCAGACAACGTTGCTCAGCTTCCCAGTTACCCGTGGGGCTCTCTGAGGGATCCGGTGAAATCACTCATCAAAAACAGCACTCCTCTTTTCCCTCTTGGGGGATTTAGGGACACTAAAAGCATTTCTGGGGTCTGACAGAGGGGAGCCAGGATGTGACTGAGGGGGAGTAGCAGCTGTGTGAAGGTTTTTGTGCCCCACAGGAGCGGAACGTGGAGGCCGTGCGCAGCGCCAAGGACGAGCGCGTGCGCGAGATCCGCAACGCCGTGGAGATGATGATCGCCCGCCTGGACACCCAGCTCAAGAACAAGCTCATCACTCTCATGGGTGGGTATTGGCCTCTGTCAGGAGGAGGAGAAATGTGTTAACAATGTGTAAATCCACTGAGAAACTTCATTTCCCTGCGAGGGTGACTCCTTCCACGCTGTGGTGGTAGAGCAAGTTGACTGCTGGCAGGAAATTTCCACCTGCAGCAAAACTTTTGGTTAGTGATGTAATTACTGTGGCAAGTTCTAAATTTGACAAAAGCTGATTATATTCTGTTAAAAACTCCTATAATAATAATAACTTGGAAAACATTCCCACCTAGCTGGAAGTTATTTAGCACCTTTCAACTAAATTGCTTTTACTTCATCTGTTATGTTGGTCAAGAAGTGCATCTTTCTAATTTGAAAATACATCTTTGTAATAGATACTCCTTCTTTTAATGTAATTTTAATATATGAAGGGCTTGTCTGGATAAGAGTCAAACCTGCTTTTCTTTCTGTCCATGAAAGCACCCCAGACCAACAAACCTGCCTTTTCTGGGACACAGAGTGCTTAGCTACTGACTTAACCTCAAATGAGTTCTTTAGTGCAGCTCTAATTAAAAATGTAGACTTGCTTTTCAGATGCTTTCTCAATCAGCCTTGGTACATGTAGAAATCCTTTACCTTAGTATGTTCTGGGGCAGCTTCCAAGTGGAAACAAAAAAAAAAGTACACTTTCTTAAGAAATATTGAGTAGGTGTTTTAGGGTTTTTTGAACATCTTTTCTTTAAACAGGTCAAAAGACATCACTTACTCAAGAAACAGAACTTCTGGAAACCCTGCTTCAAGAAGTAGAACATCAGGTAATTATGAAAGGAGATTAAATGTGTAGATAGGCCAACTGAGGAGGGATCTTTCTTACTTACTTTTTTTATTTTAAAAATATTAATTGATGGATATTTCTGGAGGGTATATTTTCATTGATGTCGCCTTAGGTTGCACAATTTCTTCTTAAAAATAATGGTGTGTTATAGAGATACTCAAAGGTGTTGTGTTGCTTGAAAAATTACTCCAGGAATTAATGGCAATATCATACAAAATTACCCAGTTCTATATAAATTAGTTTAATATAAAGGAAATACATGGTGGCTGTTGTAACTCCCATTGTGGAATTCCAGAAAATAAAATAACCAAAACCCAAAACCTCCAAGTTCCATTTTGTCATTGTGTTGTAGGTAAACTTTCTGAAGCTGTGACAAACATGTAATTCAGTTGTTTAAAACCTCTGATTTTTACTGAGCTAAGGTTTTTTTCACTTCTTTTTTCCCCTCCTAGTTACGGTCCTGCAGCAAGAGTGAGCTGATATCCAAAAGTTCCGAGATCCTGATGATGTTCCAGCAGGTCCATCGAAAGCCCATGGCCTCCTTTGTCACCACTCCTGTCCCCCCAGACTTCACAAGGTGAGTGTTGCGCTTCTGTTCTGTTTGTTCAGTGTTTAAAAGCATGTTTAAAATACCTGAGAGGAGAGTTTCCTCTTAACTTACTCCTTGTAGTAACCTGTGCTTTTCTGTCCCAGCAGGGCTTATTTTGTGTCTGTAGTCCCTGCTGGGGAGTCAGGACAGTGGGTTCCAGCTCACACATAGTTTACTGATTTGTCCTTTTTTCTCTTATTATTGGGTCATTCAGTATATAATTGCCAGGCTCTCATGAGATGCCTCTGCAGGTCACCTTAATTCAGAATATACAGCTAAAATCACTTTTGAGCACAATTCTTCATCAGGAGAATGCTGCTGGTGCTGTGTTCTGAGGGAGCCTGTGCTGAAAAAATGTCACCAAAAAATGGAAAGTCAGAAAAGTCTCAAGAGTTCCTCAGCAAAAATTGGTTTGGCTGTGTCTTGGTTTAAATCTGAATGTTTAAATAAACAATGGCACCAATGTATCTCTTCCTAAGGAGGTGTATAAATGGAATTATACTGCAATAACCCAGTGTAGTGCTGATGGCTCTGGTGACCTGAAACACCTAAAGTTCTTCTACAGATTGCAAAAGTTGGGATTTTTAATGCCATATTATTCAAGTGTAATATATTTATTCTTTCCCCACACAGTGAATTGGTTCCAGCCTATGACTCAACTACATTTGTCTTGGAAAACTTCAGGTAAGAATATCTTTAATTACTTTGAATATTGGCAGCATCCTTCTGTTCCTTCTGTACGTGAGAAGTGTTATTTAAAACACAGAACAATCTCTACAGAAAACAGTGAGATGTAGACTAACCTATGGGAATTCCATTAAAAATATCTTGTTTACCAGGTGAACAACCATTTTCCATGACAAAGACAATTCTCTGTGCAGCCCATGGCTCCATGAGGGTTTTGTTTTTCCTCCTCTCTCACCAGCACCCTGCGGCAGCGAGCGGATCCTGTGTACAGCCCTCCCCTGCAGGTGTCAGGGCTCTGCTGGAGATTAAAAGTTTACCCGGTGAGTTTTGTCTTCAGCTGGAGCTGTTATCCCATCCCAACTCATTCCCAGGCCAGGAATCATGTTTGCCTCGTGCTGGATAGGAAAAGAACATTATAATGACTTGATTACCAACCTTTGGAGAGTTCCCTCTCTGCCTCCAGATCTCCAGTGAGAACATGCTCAGTAGAGTTTGGTTAATTTAGAAGCAATTAAAGATGGGTCCTACTGATATTGCAGAGGAACTTTGCTGGATATTTTAATGTCTGAGGGACTTTTGCAGATGTTCCTTACAGAACTGAGGGATAGAGTAACTTACCCTGTTTGAGTGATACTTCCTGGGGAAGGTGGGAGGAGGATCAAGCATTTGTTCTTGACTCTGCATCCAGCTCTCAAACCAGACATTAAAAATGTGTATTTTGCTATGTCCCTTCAGTGGGCTGACTATTCCAGTTTCTGAAGCTTTGTCCATGTTGGAATGTTGACCCCCAAGCTGGGATCTTCCCACATTCCCTGCTCTGGTCAGTGCTGCTCCTGCAGCTGTGTGGAGAAGGAGGAGTTTGGTGGTGGAGCAGCAGCTCTGTCTTAGTGATTTTTGTGGCATCCTTGAAGAATGGGCTTCATAAACTAAGCCCATGGATGCCCAGAATTGAATTATTGCAGTGCAGAGGTGGAGCTGTGTGGAAGTTTCCACAGTATTGTAAATTCAGGATTAGCTACCTGAGCTGTGCTGTCAGAAGGAATTAAAATTTATTTTTTCAATGGTAAGTTGAAATGTTTCTTCAAGCTGGAGGATTCAAGTTGAGCCATTCTTCATCCTTGATTCAGGTGAGTGTGATGGAGGTTTTGCTGTATTTTTTCCTTGACTTCTGATGACTCTAATATTGTTTCTCAGTTAACTGCCCTAACTTTTCGTGTTGCATGGGATTTTTTCCTGAACAAATTGCTATTTTCTCAAAAATTAAGTAGCTTTGAAATGTGACTGTATGTAAAATATTTCAGAACTAATGTTTAACCTAAAATAATATTTTTCTGATACATTAAGTGTTTGTCTATTCAGACTTCCACTTAAATACCTTAAGTGTTAATAGAGTAATTAAAGTTTTGTCTTGAGATTCATATCTGAGATACAATGCTAGACTGTGAATGTGCTTCTTGTTGATTTGTGTTACAGTAGGAGGTCACTGAAGACTAAAAACCACAACTGTAACATCCAAAATAGATTCCTGCTGCAAATCCAGGGTTGATTGAAGCTGTTTTCTAAACTTCTCTAAGTCCTCTGTATCAAATTGTTTTGGTTTTTAAATTTTTTCTGTTTTTTCCTTTCTATTTTTAATCAATGTCTCAATTTTATTTCAAGGATGGAAATGGAGTCGTTCGAGGCTACTACCTGTCAGTGTTCCTGGAGCTGTCTGCTGGATTGCCAGAGACATCCAAGTAAGCAAAGCTGCAGCAAGAACAGATGTTGTGGTTTTTCTGTCAGAGACTGCAAAACCCTTTGAAAAAGAATGGTGAGACTTCCATTGTCCATGGAGCTTTGACTCGGGCACAGAGATAATATTTTAAAGTTGTTACTCGGTGGCCTTCTTGAGATAAAAAAGAAGCTGGTGAAACAACTGATAAGAGTATCTGTGTAGTAGTTCAGCCCTGGAGTTCACTCTGTTCCTGCTCTCTTTTATTTTTCACTGTTTATTTAAATGTTCAGTAAAATTTTAGGCCTGACTCGTTCATTCAGCTGGGCAAGAAAGTGCAGCTCTTAAACCACTCAGCAATTCTGACATCTTTTGGTCCAAATCCCTGTTCCTTTCCCTGTGCCAGGTATGAATACCGTGTAGAAATGGTTCACCAGTCCACCAATGACCCCACCAAAAACATCATCCGGGAATTCGCCTCTGATTTTGAAGTTGGGGAGTGCTGGGGGTACAACCGCTTCTTCCGCCTGGACCTGCTGGCCAACGAGGGCTACCTGAACCGGCAGAACGACACCGTGATCCTCAGGTGGGGCTCCTGCTCTCCTCCCCAAGGGCCACCACAAACCTGCTGCTGAAACAGGGAATCATTTACTTGTCTGAATGGAAAATATCGGTGGCGTGCTTTGTTCCGAGTGGATTTCCCTCTCGGCGGGTTTAAAGAAGGCAATGTGCCAAAGGGAGTTGTGGAGTGTTCTCAGTGTGTCTTCCTTTGAGGAGTGGCTGCTCCTGGCATTAATAAGGGTTAGAGATCTGTAGCTACCAGAATTAAAGGAAAAAGCTGCTTTCTCCCCTTCTTTAGAAACAGTTTGAGTGAGCATTGGAGAACTTTGGGTATAAAAGTCTGGGAGTCCCTGCTGCAGAACTCACTGTGGCCAGTCAGGGTGTTCAGGACACCGAGTCCACAAGGGCCTGTTGTCTGTTAAGTTTATTTCACCACTAGATTTTAGGTTTTAATATTTTTGTGCAGGGATTTTTGGATGGAGGGAGGGACATTTAAAAAAAAAAAACTCAGACCAAACAAACTCCCTCAAAAACCCCTTTTCAAATGTTCCTTTGAAGGTTCCAAGTGCGCTCACCAACCTTCTTCCAGAAGTGCCGGGATCAGCACTGGTACATTGCTCAGCTGGAAGCAGCTCAGACAAGTTACATCCAGCAAATAAATAACCTGAAAGAAGTAAGTGGGATGTTTGTGAATGTAAAATCATCTCTTGGAGTGTCTCTGCAAGTCAACAAAGGTGCTTGATTTGCTGCTGCTGCTCCATTGTTGTTATTTTTGTGCTCTTCCAGAGGCTCGCGATTGAACTGTCCCGGACTCAGAAATCCCGAGGGGTTTCCCCTCCAGACACTCACCTCAGTCCCCAGAATGATGAGGGCTCAGAGACAAGAGCAAAGAAACCTGGACAAAGCATTGAAGCACTGCTTGAGAATTTCACTGCTCCAGGATTGGCACGGGAGAACAAGGAAGAGGAGGAAGAGAAGACTCAGCAGGAAGACTTTAATGTAGGAGTTCTCTGTTTATGTGCAGCTTTCTTTGATAAGGCAGCAATAGAAACAGGGGAACTTGTGAATTGTAAATGAGGTTTATTATCCTTGCTATGGAAATAGGAGATGACACACTTGAGAGCTGTGAGTGAGAGGTGACTCCAGAGAGATGTTCCAGAACTGAGCTGAAAGATCCCACCACAAAAAGTCTCCAAGTGGCAGCTGAAAAATCTGATTTGTGTTTGTTCTTTAATGTGCTTTGAGGGCCTCCTCACTGCTGTGTGATAGTGACACTGGGGACAGAGTGTGTCTGTTCATAGCTTTTGGGGATGCATCAAGGTGCTGCTGAATGTTTCTAGATCAAAAACCTCTTGTTTTTCCTGCAGCACGAGCTCTCAGATGGTGACCTGGATATAGATCTTGCTGGAGAAGATGAGGTGAACCACCTTGATGGCAGCAGCTCTTCAGCAAGTTCAACAGCAACCAGTAACACTGAAGAAAATGATATTGATGAAGAAACGATGTAAGTAGCTAAAAATATCTTTCAGATCATCCCGTACCCAGGGTAATCATCCTAATTCCAGTGGAAACTGAGTCATTTGCTGGGGTGTGTGGGATTCCAGTGTGATTTGGGAGGTGGTTCCTATACAGGGAACAACAGAGACTCATAGAGTTAGTGCTAAACATTGAATTTTTGGTCAGCTAATTAGTGTCTTTCTGATCTCTTTATTTACGTTAGTACTGCACTCTGTCTTTGACAAGTGATAATCTGTGAAGGTTCTTTCCCAAAACACTATTAAGGAATCTGTCTCAGCACTGTAACAGAGTAGAGGTCTGGTTCTGGGAAGTGTTGCAGTAGTAGGAGAGTGATGATGAGGACAGGTACTTAAATTAGGAAATTCAAGACTGAGCAGAGCTGATGTCAAATCCTGGAATCTTAATTAAAACATGACAATCTGCTGCTGCACTTACAAACAGTGGAGTTTGCAGCATCACATTTTGCAGTCTAGGTACATACAGCACTTTTGGCCTCTTGGGTAATGAGACAGTCATTTAATTACTGCACTTCCTTGTTCAGTTTGGCTGGCTTGGATTGCAGGAAATACAATTTACAGCACTTTATGTTGCTTTTTGAGGTTTGTGCCACAACATTTAACAAGAGCTGAGGAAAGCTAACAGTTGTATTCTCCTTTTCCCACCCTGATCACCCCTGAAGGTCTGGAGAGAATGATGTGGAATACAGCAGTACTATGGAGCTGGAAGATGGAGATCTCATGGAGGATGCAGCAGCTGCTGCTACTCCTGGAGCATCAGGTATGAAAAATGACTCCAGAATTGCCATAAAAGTGAAACGCTGCTGGATTCCTTCCCCTGCTCCTCCTGGAAGCAAAGCCAAGCTGTGTGTTCTGCAGGCAGTTCTATTTTGGGAACTGCTGCATCATGTGGTTTGTACTGATTATTGCAGTGTAGCAGAAACACTTCATTGGTTCAATAAAAAAAAAAAGAGGGAGGGAATCTGAATGTGCTGGTTTAAAAATGATGTCAAAGTTTGGAGGGCAGCTTTGAAATTTCTTGTGTTCCAATCAATAGGAGACTGAGAAGGAATTTTTACTGATGTCAGGGTGACCTCTGAGTGGGTGACACGTTCACCTGGGGCTTAGTGCACTGCCAAACCCAAAGAATGTGGAGGGAATGAAGTAAAGAATCCTCACAAGGCAAGCAAAAATACATTTTAAATGCAACACAATAAGGTGTTCTGGGAGTTTTTGCAGCCTGGAGATGATCACAGCCTAAATTAGCTACAAGATTCTGAAAGAAATGTATATCTATATGGAATATAGAGAGATATTGTGGAATCTGAGTATATTTATTTAGGACAAAGATAGCAGAACTGGTGTTTGTGCTGCTGTGAAAGTTTGTTTGTGCTTGAAGGACAGAATTCCCTATTTTGCAGTTCTGGAGGTCAGGGAGGGACATGTTTGTCTCCTTACTCCTTTAGAGTAACTCTAATCTTGGAATTGATTTGTTAACAAATCTGTTCATTAAGAGATTTTTGTTAAGAGGTATGAAGTGAAACATTTCCCCTCTTTTTGTCTTACTCTTTAATTAGCAGCACGTCTGATTGCTTTCAGCACCCAGAAATCCACGAAATACCCATGTCTCCTTAATTTCATGGGATAAATTAATTCCTAATCTACTTGTGTGACCCTTTTTTGTTTTTCCCAGGGAATAAAGCCCCCCTGTGTCCCACAGCTCCCACCTTTGTGTCTCTCCTGCTCAGGTACCAGCCACAGCTACAGCAGTGCCAGTGGCAGACCCTCTCGGCGGGGAGCCAGCGCCCTGGGCTCCACTGCCAGCAGCAGCCTGCTGGACATAGATCCCCTCATTCTCATCCACTTGTTGGACCTAAAGGACAGAAATGGCATGGAAAACCTCTGGGGCCTTCAGCCACGTCCTCCTGCCTCTCTTCTGCAGAGCAGAGGTAACTACAGCACGTGTCTGATGGTTTCATTCTGCCTGGAGATGCAGGGGGATGATTGAAAAGCCCCTTTTCTGCAAGGGGGTGGCACTGGAGGCCAGCACAGCACACAGTTCTCTGCTGAGGCAGCAGCTCCACCTCTCCCTGCACACAGCTGGGGTGGCTGGAAGTACTTGGAGCATGGTGCAAGCCAGAAAGATAAATCCTGGAATTTAGAGGCCATTAGAGCTAGAAAAATGTGACTTGTTGTAAGGGCTGAAAAAAAAAAAAAGGATCAAAATGTCAGGAGCCAAAAATAGTGATGATATTTAAATAAATGAGGAGTTTTTGTGGTTCAGTTGGGACCCTTGACCCAAAAATACCAATTAACTCCATGTGCAGCAGCAGCAGAGCTGGCAGCCCTGGCGCCCCTGGCTCTTCCTGGAGGTTGCTTGTTCTTCTTGTAGTGAGGAATTAAATTTATTATTGAGGTTTGATTGAATTTTGTCATGATTGACACTTACTTGAACTGCTGGCCCAGAACCATTTGGTGACTTTCTAGAACATAAAGAGAAATAAATGTCCCTTTGCTACAAGTGATGCTTGGGTTTGCTGCCACAATGCCATTGGTGGCACTGAATTTAAAAGCTGGCTCAAACTCTTTGTTCCTTTGTCATTAGCTTTTAAAATGGGGTTACATAAACAGCCATGAATTTTCAGTGAATGTAATCCATATTTCCAAAAATGGAAGTTCCTTCTAGAAGAAGTAAAAAAAAAAAAGAGAACAGCACATGAGCTGAGAGTCCCAGTTCTGTTTTGCTTTTGGAAAAAGGAGCCTTTTGCCCTGGACAAAAGGAGCTCAGGAGAGGGCACTGCACTCAGGCAGGGTGAAGCTCTCCTGGTGTGCTGAGCTGTGTGAATCTTTAGCTACTGAACACAGAGCCAGAATCACCTGTTCTGTGCAGCTTCCCTTGGGGTTTGACTGTTCCCAGTCAGATTGAACTTGGCCAGTAAAGACAAAGCTGCTGTTTCATTTGGAGTTTGCCAGACCTCACCTCCTGAGGTGAAGGTTTCTAAGAGCCACTTGACTTTACAGTTTGGAACAGCTGAATTTGCAGAGAAACACAGAATTTCTAACACTTCAGACAGATCCAGGTTGATCTAATTCCAGCTGAGCAACACAGAGGCTTATTCAGGTATTGGCTGCTCAGCCTGCTCTTCTGCTGTGAGGCACTTAAGGGAATTCCTTCCCTAGCTGCAATTTCTTTGAGTTCTCTGTGTTATGAGATATTGGTGCTCTGAGAATCTTGTACACAAATTGAACAAGTTTTACAAAAACAAATTTGACATGAACTGTCAGCTTGGCTGGCAAGGTGGTGGCTCAGGTGTCACCAGAATTCCTGCAGCAGCACTGGGAATCTCCCAGTGAGCAGGACCGAGGACCTTCCTCCATGACTGGGAACAAAAACTCCTGGCCCTGCAGCCTCAGCGTGGTGCAGTGCCAGGGCAGGATGTGTGTCCCTCACTCTTACAGCAGGACAAAAGGTACAATTCTTAAATGTCCATGTTTTTCCATGTTTTTGGTTTTCCTTACCTGCTGTGCTCTCTCTGTTCCTCTGGCAAAGCCTCATCCTACTCCCTGAAGGACCGAGAGCAGCGCAGGCACCAGGCCATGTGGAGGGTGCCCCCAGACCTGAAGATGCTGAAAAGACTCAAAACCCAGATGGCAGAAGTTCGGAGCAAGATGTCTGATGTGAAGAACCAGCTGTCTGAAGTGAGGAGCAGCAATGCTGGCTCAGGGGAGGGACAGCCCAGCTTCTTCTCCATCGAGCAGGGGGCCCTGGCTGCCTGTGGCACTGACAGCTGCAGCAAGCTGCAGGAAATCGGGATGGAGCTGCTGACCAAGTCTTCAGTCACCAGTTGTTACATTAGGAATTGTAAGTGCATGGACAAGGGGGATTCAGTCACTCTTACAGGTGGTTCATGTCCCCAGGCAGTTCCTCACACTCAGGTTCAGCTGGAAGATCAGAAATGTAAACCTGCCCTGCCCCTTCAAACAGCAGATTTGACCCCACAGGCACTGTCACACTGATGCAGTGACAGTGTCCTGAGTTTAACCCAGTGTCACACTGCCACACCTGCTGCAGTGACAGTGTCCTGAGTTTAACCCAGTGTCACACTGCCACACTGCTGCAGTGACAGTGTCCTGAGTTTAACCCAGTGTCACACTGCCACACCTGCTGCAGTGACAGTGTCCTGAGTTTAACCCAGTGTCACACTGCCACACCTGCTGCAGTGACAGTGTCCTGAGTTTAACCCAGTGTCACACTGCCACACTGCTGCAGTGACAGTGTCCTGAGTTTAACCCAGTGTCAGACTGGTCTGAGCTGGTCACTCCCTTGCACCAGGCCCATCTGGGAGCTCAATGGAGCAAATCACAACAGTCCAGAGTTGCTGAAATCTAAAGTGCAAGGAAGGCAGGGTGTGGGTTTGTCTGTCATTTATGTTCTCATGCTGGCTGAAGGAGTGTGGGTGGAGCTCTCTGAGGGATGTTCAGTGTAAGGAGGTGAGCAGGAGTTGTGCAGCCCAGGCCTCTGACAGAGGGTGTGGAAGGATTTTGTGCAGGACTGGAGTTAATAAATAATGAGAATAATGTGGAGCCTCACTCACAGCCAGCATCAGGCCAGGGTACAGCAGTGCTTTCACTGAGCACTGGTCTCATTTTTACACTTTTTTGCAGCTGCCAGTAAGAAAAGTTCCTCAGCCAAGCCCCTTCGCTCGGGAGCTGCCGGGAGCCTGTCCCTGAGGAGAGCCATGGACAGCGGGGACGGGAACCTGCGCCTGAAGGGGGACAGCCACCCTGCCGAGGGTACCTGGGCACTGAGGGGGACAGACAGCCACCCTGCCGAGGGTACCTGGGCACTGAGGGGACACAGCCACCCTGCCCAGGGTACCTGGGCACTGCCACCTGGGGGTGGAGCTGCCATCTCTTGTACAAAAGCTTCTCAATGAGTCTTTTATTTAGAAACTGGAGTTTCCTTTAAATTTGCATGGATGCTTTTTCCCACCCAATGAGTTCCTGTAGCTGAGCTGGGGGCAGCACCTCACATTCACTGACCCGAGCATAAATATGTGTGTTATGTTCTGGCCTCTCAGCAAATACCTCAGGAGTGAACTTGCCAGAGAACATCCAGGATTAAAGAGCACTGAGCCAGGTGTAAATTGTGATCTGGCTCAGAGAGAACTCAAGGAAGCTCCAGTAAGAATTTTATGGTAGAGCTGCTCCCAAGTTGCACCATGCCCTTCCTTCAGTGCAGGCAGAGGGAAACCCCTGACACAGAAATTGGTGTTTTGCTCCTCTCCAGCGTTCAGAGGAGCAGGAGGGGAGGATCCCAAGGATCTCATTTGTGCTCTCCCTGCTCAGGAGGCCTGGGGAGCTCCAAGCTGAGTGCTCGGCCCCACGCTCGGGCCCTGGCCGGCCCCGAGGCGCTGCCCAAGCAGGAGGAGCCGCCCTGTGAGGGATCAGACTCTGAGCTGGGAGCTGCTGCCCTGAATGGCTTGGCTGCTGGAGAGAAGAACAGAAAAGTTGCTGCTCTGGGGTAAGGGTTTCTTCATTTTTCCTCTTATCTCCTCCCCCACCTTCCCTTGATCTGCAAAAACCCCACAATCTCCTAAAACCAGGTGCTTGTAGCATGAAAGAGAAATTACTTTGAAGTTTACTTGGTTGCTGCTGTTCCCTCTGGACAGCAATTTTTGGGTTTATAACTAGGTTACAAGTTGTCTTTTTTCTTTCTTTTTTTTTTTTCCTTCATTTTTCTCTTATTTTGATCAGCTCTGGCTGGAGTCTGACACTTGGAATTGAAAGGCAGCCCAGGTCTGCTTTCCCACTGTTCCATGCAAAATACCCTCTAAGTGACATTTAATCACTTTTGATTTCCTCCTCCAAGATGATGTTTTTCACTCTAACTCGATTTTTCAGCCATTTCATGATAATTCTCTGTTGGCCACCTAAACAAAGGGCAATGGAGTTTTCAGGTTATTTTTTCTAAATAAGTAGAGTCACCTTTTTTGGAAAATATTCAATTGTTTCAAGGTTTTTTGATAGATATAGAAATATTAAAATGTTAAAAAAAGCTGGAAGTTTAAGTGAAGACTTAAACAAGGAGTAAAACTCAACATGGCACTAGAAGGCTTAGTTCCCACAACTGAGCTCAGGCTGAATTTCTAACGTGGGGTTTTGTATTTCTCCTCAATTCTTTCCCAAGCTCCAACTCCAAGGGATGTCGGGCAGAAGGAGCCCAGCCTGGTGTCCTGGAGAGCAGCTCTGAGCCCGGGGAGGGCTCTGAGGGAGCCTCTGCAGGAGCAGAGGAAGGTAAACTGGGGTTTGGGGGACGCAGCTGCAGCGTGGCCGCGCTCCGGGCGCTGCTGCTGCGCCTCTGGGGCGGGCAGGGAGGAGAGCAAACCCCCCCCAAGAGCTGCTTCCACGGCTGCTGAGCCCTGCTGGCAGCTGCAGAATAAATCTCAGTGAGCTCACAAGATCTCTGTGTGGCTGCTGTTGGGGCTGGCACCTGGGGCTGTGGCTCTCTGGACAAGCAGCTGCTTTTTGTACCTCGAGACAGCTCCAGGTTTTTGCTTTGCTGTGCAGTGGAGTGGCCTTGAGAAGTTGTTCATGTCTAATTTAAACAGTAGCCAGTGACCCTGGCTGGTAATTCTGCTCCTTCAGGGACAGCCCCCTGTGGTAACTTTCTCCACAGCCACACAAGAGCCTCTCCAGCGCTTGAGTCCTGCTGGGTGTTGTGGTGCATAATCCACTTTCCTTAGAGACTTGAAGGAAAGTTTCCCCCCTCCCTTCCTGCATCCTTTCCATGCTGGAAAAAAATAACACTGCTTTTTTTTTTTTTCCCCTTCTGAAAGTCCACATAGAGTTTTTCTTATCTTGCTAAAACTCTCCTGCCTTCCACCCCTGCACTAATTTGAATTTCAATGACTGGATTGTAGCACAAAGCCTATATTAAGGTGCCAGCATCCATCTCGAGCTGCAGTGTGCAATATTGTGTGGGAGTTGGCATTTACAGAAGGTCTCTCAGTGACAAAACTGAATTTCTGCTCTTAGTCACTGCAGCATGATCGTGATGTGCTCCTGCAGTTCTGCTCTCAGAGCAAGGAGCCCAATAGGAAAACGCTTTAGAAACTGAAATACTTCATTGTTAAAAACCCCAGGAAGCAAATATTACAAATTTTTTTTCCTTCAGAGGAAAGACTACAGTAGAACTGGCCCCTCACTTGGCTTTTCCTTAGCATTGAGTATCAGCCTTGAAGAAGCAGAGCAGGGCAGACCCTGTGCTGTCCATGGAGAGCTCTGGCTGCCCAGTGCACACCCAGGGTCATCACCTGGGGTCACCAGAGCTCTGCTTCTGCTTTGGAAGGGAAATTTGTGGTGTGAGACTCAAACTCACTGTTGGTGCCTGAAGGCTCTGTAGGCCCACCTGCCCCACAGGTTGTGCTGCCTTTTAGCTCCCAGAAGAGCAGCTTTTATTCTCTGTCCCAGTTGTAGAGTGGACTGAGTAGCTCAGCTGGTGACACCCAGGACAAATCCAGCTGTGTTGAGGGCTGGTCCCCAGTGCTCCATCGGACCCTTGGGTTCCTGGGAAGTGCTCCTTCCCTCTGCTCTGATACCAAACCCCAGGAGCTGGCAGGAACTCCTCCATGGGACAAAGTCAGCCCTTTCAGCTGTGCAGATCCTGCTGCCATCATTGTGCCCTGGCTGTCTCTGGTCTCTCTTGCAGCTGGGCTGTGTCAGAAGCACGTCCTTCACCTCCTGCCAGGGATGAGCAGTGACAGTGACATCGAATGTGACACGGAAAACGAGGAGCAGGAAGAGGCCACCTCTCCCTCAGATGTGTTCAACCAGGCCTTTGCTGTCCAGCCCTCCAGTGAAGGTAGAGCTGCTGGAGCTTCTCTTCCCAAACATTCCCAGTCTTCCCAGACCTCCTCAGATGCAGATCCCTGGGAGGGGGGGCTGGGGAGGTGTTAAAGCTCCAAGTGCCAGTAAGATTTGGAACTCTTCTCTTGGGATCCCAATTAAAACAGCTCAAAACAGGAGAGGGAAACTCTTGCTAGCCTTGAGAAGTCAGTTGAGGTGAGTCTCCTGGGAAAGGCTGGAAAACCCAGAGCTCCAGTTCCCAACTGGAGCTCCCTGTGTGCCAGGATTGGCACTGTAAGTAGGCTAATTCCAGGGAGGTAACCACTGCCTTAGACATGGATTTGCATCTTAATTGGCAGGAATGTGCTTCCAGCAGTTCACTGGAGCTGCAGGGAGCGCTCTGGTTGAGCTTTCACTTCCATCCAGTGGATCAAAGCCGTGAGGCCAGGGGCCCTGAGTGAAGGGAGGGGAGGGAGCCTTCCCTGGCCCTGCAGTGCTCACTGGGATGGTGACTGGGCTTTGCTGGTGCTGTGTTCACCCTCAGGGCACCCCTCGGCAGTACCAGACGGGGATCAGGCCGGTTCTGAGGATCTCAACTTTGTCCCTGCAGATGACAGCACCAGGTAACTGGGAAGGTTCTCCCTGGGGCTGCTCCAGGAGCCACTGCTCAGCCTGTGCCAGGATCCTGAGCTCCCTCTGGCTCTGAGGCAGTCTGGGAAGGAGGGAGGGAGGGAGGGCTGAGCTCTAAATGCTTCCAAAACTGACTGGGTTGAAGCAGCTGGCATAAAATTTTAACTCTTAGATGGTGTTTGTTTGAAGCCTTCAAAGTGCTCCAGCAGGAGAGTTCTCAGTGCAAACTGCCTTTGTTTGGAGCAGGTAGAGCGTGGGCTCGGGGCCTGAAGACCCATGGCTGCGTCCCTGGGAGAGGTGTGAGAGTCCCTGGAGCTGAGCCCCAGGCTGTGCCCTCTCCACTCTGGTTCTTCTGCCACTGTCTTACCCTGCCCTGGGCCACAAGGACCTTTGGGCTGGCCCTGAGGGGTGGCACTGCTGCTCCACCAGCCTCAGCTGCTCTGAGGAGTCGTGGGGAAGGTGCTGAGCCCCAGCCCGGGATGAGCGTCCTGCTGTGCCACTGGAATGCAGTGTGTGACACACGGTGTGTGACTGTCCTTGGGAATGCTGGGCTGGCTCCAGAGCTGGGGGAGAACAGCCACCACTCCAATTGTTTTCCCCAGTCGGTGACGTGGACCAACCACACCCATTGCCAAACTCTTTGTTTGTTGCATTTTGAGCCGCTGAAGTCCTTGTGAAGCTCCTCTGAGAGCTGATGCCTGGCTAGTGACAAAGCATGAGCCCTGTCAGTACCTGCCTGGTGTTGTCCTCGTGTGGCTGCCTGTGCCCTGTGTCCGTGTGAATGTGCTCTACAACTCCTAGTTTAAAACTGTTTGCACTTTGTTAATAAAATGAATGTTGAAATCTGAATTTCAGGTGTTTTGTGTGTGGATAAGTAAAAGGTAGAGGCTGTCAGGGTCAGCTCCACTTGCTGCAACACCTGGCTGTGTGTGGAGGGACTTTTTCCTGTCACTTTTTTTCCTTAATTATTCAGTAAAAAGCACTAAAACCCCTCTAGGATTCTCTTTGTAGAAGCCAGTCCAAATGCTGAAATCTCCTTGATTCAAACAGGAATTGAGAAGGAGGCAGAGTTTTCCCCAGTTGCTTTGTTACTGCAGAGGGAGCTGATGCTGGGCCAGGGCCAGGCCCCAGCCTGGAGGTGCCTTGGGAGTGTTTGGGCTGTGGTGGTCACAGCTCAGTCACGGGAGCCATGGAGCTCTGCTTTGCTCTCAGTGAGGGGCCCAGGTGAGGCTCTGGGGCTCTTGGAGGGGTGAGAGAGGAGCTGGTGCTTTGCTCACCTTTTATGGGCAGCTTATTCAGAGCTGGTTGGGGAAGGGGCTTGGAAGACACTGATCTCCTTGGGCTGTGCCATAACAGCCTCACCCCTTCTGGCCACCGTGGGCCCTGAGCAGCCACGTGGAAGGCAGAGCTCACAGAGGAACTCCAGTTCCATATCCACAAAGGAAACCCCCTCTCACCACACCAAAGGCACAGCTCCTCCCTGCCTTTGTTAGCTCTTAATAACCAGACTAGCTGGAGTGTGGTTTAAATTACTGTTTTATTAAGATATTGGTAAAACTTCAACAGTTTTTCCTGTATAAACAGCTTTCATAAATAAAATATGGATGACTAATACATGGTTAGAACTAAACTCGCGGGTGAACTGTAGAACAAGATTGCAAATGGAAAAGTCCCAACACCGGTACATGATTTAGCTTGAATTTATTCACTTCATAAAGAACATGTTTCATGAACAAGGTACTACAGAAAGGTCAGCAGGAGCACCCAGGAGCTGAGGCCGTGCCTGGCTGGCCACGAGCAGCAGCACTTGGGGTGAGCTCAGCCACCTCCCCTGCTCTCATCCCGAGGTGTCTTCAGAGGGAAGGAGAGGAAAGACCGGACACAACAAGGGTTGTACGAGACCCTGACAGGTGGGGCTTGTTTGTCTTTAATGTTGGCAAGGGCTGTGCCATGGCTGGGGTGCCAGGGCTGGAGAGGGGCACGGACATCGGGCTCCGAGGTCCTGTTAACGCTTCCTTATTATTGCACATGATACGAGGGTAGAAAGTTTTGTTCCTGTCGCAAAGAGGATGTGAATTAAAGAAAGATTGCCCTAAATTACAGACATGAACAAAGCTGCAGTATCCCCTTGGATGGCTTTGTTTATGTGACTGAGTGCCTAGTGAAGAAATTGTGCTAAAACAGCCCCTAATTTAGACCAATCTTTCTCATTTTGCTTTATTCCCGCAGAATCTTGGGGTCGGGAGGATTTGGTGAGGAGAGAGTGGACCTGAACTACAGCAGCCATGTCTGTGCACACAACTCCTTGTGCCTCATCTGCCCATGGGACAACTGACACACAGTGCTCCAAAAACAGGTGGAGTTTCTAGGATGATGCACCACCAGAAACGTGGTGTAAGTTAAAGTCTGCTTGGACATTGTCCTCCAGCGCTGCAGCTCAGCTACGGAACGGTTCTCACTCGCAAGGACAATGGATGGCACTTCTAGGTAAAGAAAAGTTCCACACGTGCGTTTCCACCCACCTCTAGTGCAAATGGAATGGGTGAAGAGCTCCCTGCCCTGGTGCTGTTCTGCTCTCTGCACCGCACACATTCCTTAGCGTGGGGAAAGCGGCGCGGGAGCCCCGCGGCGCTCACAGTGAAGAGCTTACGAGCGAGTTTTGAGCAGCTCCAGGCAAACCAGCCCCGAGCCCCTTCCTCAAAACCACCACAACTGAAACAGAACAAAACTAAAGTCATGTTGTCACTGCTACCTCCTGGTTCTGCAACCACGGTCACCACGTCGACCGAGAGGGATGCGGGGTTGTGTGAACGCGGAAAAGGGATACTTCAGCTCTTTATTGGAAAGATTCGTTGTACAAATTTTCACCACCACTAAGATACACGATAAAAATACAAAACACAGGTCACAGACTAAATCTCAGTATCAACAGTTAATAAATACAATGAGATACTTCTCTATTAGCCTAATATTTTACACTGTCACCAGAGAGACGATCAAGGTACGAGATACAGAACACTTAGATGCCATTAGAGAGGGATTATTGCTTACGTCAGCAAGCAGCAGATAAGGGCACAGGAGTTTGAACTGAAGGAACTACTTCCTATCACCAGTGGCATTAAGAGAAAACACTGCATTTCACAAGCACTGCTTTTTGTCTAGTGTGTAGAATCAAGAGCAGCATAATCAGACCAATAACCACTACTTTTAATATTATAGAACTTTAAAGGACTTACCTTACAAATGGTTCCTATCTACTCTATAAATATGCAGTTAGTGAAGAAATGAACACTTGCTCTATCTATACAATGGTTTTACCTGACCACACTGCAACTACGATGGTGGATTGGTTTTTTTTCTCCTAGCAAGATAAATGGGATGAGTCGCAGAATTACCATTTATGAATCCACACCTAAAAAAGCTAGATCCTTCCCAAAACAGCACACATGCAGTCCAGTGCTCTTCAAGTGCTCCTGCAGACTGGGAAGAAGTTTTATCATCTGTGACGGGTTTGCATTCTAATTTACTCACATCAAGAATTGCACTTACACCACCTTTCTCTCCAGAACATGACAGCTAAAGATGGACTTTCAGTGAGTCATTATTACTGTGAATAATTTAAAACAAAGGCACCGCAGAGATGCCCCAGAGTTGCATATTTTACCATTTCATGGTTTCTCAAATTTCCTCGGTAAATCTGACTTGGAACAGAAGCTGCAGCTAAAGAGAACGTTGACAACAGCTAAGGCAGAATAAGATGGCAGATAAGAGCCAATGATCCCGTAAGATTAAAACAAAGTCTGAAAAAGATCAAAGGAATCTAAAGCCACACTCCAACTCCTGGTTGCTCACAAAGCCTTTTGCTGTTCATCAGATTGCTTTTAAAATAGTGCATCAAAGAGAGAAGCAGCGGAAATTGGCAGAATTCAAGCCTCGCCATCTTGTCACGTTGAGTAATTTTCTTGACTACTTAATATTAAAATACTTTGCAAATTCTAGCTAAACACTAATACTGCTATTGTTACTGCTAAAATGATGTGAATTGTTCACTGAGTGCCTATGAAGACTTATTTTGTTCATCCTCCTCCCAATGCATCGCTGTAACGAAGGGTAGGATCGGGATCTGGACTTGGCGGAGCTGATGGGAATCGGCCGCTTATTTCCGTCCCAATTAGCGGCTCCCCTAAGGGCGCGACCTCACCTCGGGAGCGGGCGGGGGCTGCTGGCCGCTGCTTATGCAAAGAAGGGCAGCCGAGCTCCTCCCTGGCCCTCCTGGGCCCGGGGCAGCCGGAGCCGAGCCCTGCCCGGGCACTGAGTTCCTCCCTGTCCGCCGAAGCCCCAGCGCAGCCCCTGCTCTGCTGCACCCTCGGCATTTGCATCCCCTTTGGATTGCTCCGGCGTCCTTCCCTACACACCTGAACGCGCGGCCGTGGCGCTGCGTCCTTCCTGCTGCCCCTGGCTGTGAAATGCTGCCTTTGCCACCTGGGAATCCTCACCAGAACCACACAGCTCATCCGACAGCTCCTGATCTCCGCTGGGACGGGCGCGGGGACAGAGGGTGGGACTGGATACCTCCACGGGTTGGGTTCTTTTAAGACCTGAGATGAAGTTAAGGTGGGAAGAGGTTGGCTCAAAGCATTAAGCACAGTCATGTTCAACTCATTGAGAACAATTTCCTAAACTGAGAAATGAGAAAAATGCCACTAAAAGCACCAGAAAGATACGAGATTCCCTACACTGCACCTCCAGCTATAGGAAATATTAATTTTTTAACTGCAAGAAAAGCTTTCTTCATACTCTGCATTTTATATTACATGGAGAAAGAAAAAGGTAAATGATGAGTCTGTACCTCGATGGGAGTCTGAGACCAGAGCAGCAGGAGCTTAGTGTGTCCATTCCTAAGGTACCTGGTAAACCCTGTATGGCTTTTAGTCGTCTACCTGCAAAAGTGGATGTAATTTTCTAATTCATCTTAACGCTCACCTGGAATAAACAGAAAGCAGAACACGAAAGGAAACACAAAAACCCAAAAAAACCCCACACCTCGACTCTATGGAAACTTCCCCCCGCTCTAAAAAAATTTGGCAGTTCTAACCCAGATCGTTCTTTGAGTATTGCTCCACAGACATTTCTCAGGCAGGCGCAACCTTCTGCGTGTGTGAGGACCGTGCCCGGCGCTGTCTGTCCGGGCAGCGGCCGCCGGGCTCTCCCTGCTGGATGTGGCTGGACACTCGTGTGTGCGGGTGGTCGGGCGGCTGCGGCATTGCTGGGGGTGGCACCACCACCAAACTTTGTTAGAGATCCAAACGACTACATTGGTTAATTCCTAGTTCTATTTACACAGGGGTTGAGCTTGGCAGGGGACTGGAGTACAGTTCGGAAATGCCCACCTCTTTTTTTTTTTTTTTCTTTTTTTTTTTTTTCGCTTTCTGATGATGCCAGTTTTATTTTGGGAATGTCTACTTTGGGAGTCTGACAGGGGAACACGAGGGGGTGGTTACATTTTACAGCATTGATGAAGGTGTGGGTCTGGTATACAATGACTTTGTCTTCGCATCAAACACTCGCTGTAAGAGCCGTGGCTGGGCAGCCTCCGCCACGGGGAGGGTCGGGCCAACGCCCTCCTGCTCCTGCGGCCCCGGGCAGGGAAGGGCAGGCCAGATCCTTCTCCCTGGGAAGGCTCCTGAGCCCAGAGCGGCGTGTGAAACTTTGGTTTGAGCCTGGCTCCTCGCCGCCTCTTCCCGTTGCAGAGCCGGAAATGAGGGAACGCAGCTCGTTTTCCCAAGGATTGGAACAGTTCATCTTCCAGCCCGAAGGAGACGGGGGATAAGCCCCTGACCCTGTAGATGCCCTGCCCTGCAGCCCCCGAGCTCAGAGGGGCGTCCTCCCCGCGATCGCTCCGCCCGCAGCCCCAGGACGCGCCGAGCTCCGGGGACTCGCCCTTCTCCGGGGAGCTGCTGATCAAACCCGCGCTCTTTGGTATGCCAGGACTAAACGCTTGGACTGGTGGCAGACATTTGGCACTCTGAGGTGTACTAGTTTCTGTTTTTGTCAGGTCTAAATAGCCTTGATCATCCAAAGGGTTAACGCTGGACCCTATGCTTAAGCTAGTTCTGTCGGTGAAGGAGTCCACTCGTCCTTCATAGCCTAAATCTGCAGGTGCTGAGCACTGGTGCTGGGGCCAGGGCCGTTTGCAGTCTCCATGGTTCTCCTTGTCTTCCCCGTTGTCTTCTTGCCCGCCTTGGAAGGAGTTTTCCGTCCAGTCCGACTCCTCGCTGACCGCGACCGCCGCGTTCATGTCCCTGAGAAACACCACGATGACCGTGATGTTGTCGCTGGAGCCGGCATCCCGAGCAGATGCCACCAATTTATGTGCTACCATGCTGCTGTCACCGTTATTCTCCTTCAGATGGTCAGCCACCACTTTGACTGCCTCATCGGGGTTGACTGTGTCGTAGAAGCCATCGCAGGCCAGAATGAGGTAGTCTTCAGAGCCATCCAGCACCGTGGAGGCAGAGTCTGCGTCCCCACAGATGTATGGCTTGTGCTCAGCGTCCCCTGTGGAAGAACAGCAGAGAAACACAACTGTGGGTTTGCAGCCACAGCTTCCAGCAGCCCTTTATTAACTCAGTGTGGAGCCAATGACTCTTACCCCAAGTTAAAGCAATTATTTGGAAATTATTCCCTCAGACTGTAGGGAGGAAAATAGAGGTTATTGCTCATAGGTCTATCTTCAGCTGTATGTCAAATTTTGATGACTAGAAAATTAAAATTTTATAGTTAAAAAGCAAAGCAAGTCTCAAAAAGGGAATGAAGGCTCTCTCTTACCAATAGCTCTGGAGACAGAGAGGCTCCCGTTCACCCTCCAGGCTCCAAACCAGACCACGCAGCCGCCCAGGGCCTCGATTCGCTTCTTCTCATCCTGAGCAGCAGCACAAGAGAGACAGAGCAGTCAGAGCTGTGTAACACACTCAACACTCCCATCAACATCTGGATTTTCACAAACACGGCAGGCCCCACGAGACAAAGGATTTGCTCACAGATCCAAACAAGCCAGGATAAGTGGAACATGCACTGCTGCTCAAAGAGATCCTGGCATGGCAGTGCTCCCCCAAAGCTGACCCATGCTGGTCACTGCCCAGGGGTGTTTGCACAGGCCCGTCTCACCTCTCGATCTGGTTTGTGGGGTTTCATCAGTTCCACTGCTTGGCCTCTCCTCACAAGCATGACCTGGGAGTCCCCCAGCCAAGCCACATGCAGCATATTCCCTCGGATGAAAGTCACCACCCCGGTGGTTCCACAGCGCAGACTCTGGAAAAAAATACATTTCCATTTCAAAGCATTTTCTTACTTAACTCAGGGACAGAACACATTGAAACTGCAGCCCAGAGGCTGTTCCCAGGGAGGAACGGGCAGTGCTTTCCCTACGGCTACAGCTGCTCACTCACAGCCCCTTGGAGCCAACCTGGCTGAACAGCAATGTGCCCCACGACAACCCTGGCATGGCACCTGCCTGCCAGGAGCTGGGCACTGCTGGGCCTGCTCCTGCTGCTGGTGACCCTGAGGGCTGAGCCTGGGAGCAGGTGAGTGTGGGAATGGCAGTAGCATCCTTCAGAGGAGCTGGAAGCTGTGAGAAGCACGAGCTGACATTTTTAGGGGATGTGAAGCTACGGACAGAAAGCCCCCAGTGGGGCATGGAGAGCTCTGTGCTGATTCTACTGTGGCTGGAGCCCCTCTCTGACAGGCAGGATTGGTTTGCAGGGTAATGCTCCCAGGGTGCCTCACCTCCCTGGCTGCCTTCTGCACGAAGCGCTCGTCGGTGACGCGGAAGGCTCGGCACAGCGCCTCGGCCGGGTCCTGCTGGAACATCTCCTGGTGGACCATGTTCACGTGCAGGTGGATGGAGGCATAGATGGCAGCATCCACTCCTCCATGACCATCAAACACTGCAAAATAAGCTTGTTCTTCTTGGTCCTGCCAGAGGAAACACAGGGAGGAAAAAACTCAGGTGGAAGCAACACAAACAGCTCATTGGATTGTCTTAAAGCTTTGAACTTGGGATTTGTACTGTCCTCATTAAACTTCAATTAGAGACAGAGTCTCCACTGGAAAAGCAGACTACCCTGACCACCTGCACATGCAGCAGTGGGCAATTTCCACCTTGCTGTTGAATTCTACCTGCAAAGTGCAAGAGATGCCCTGCCAGAATCCCCTGTGTGGTGCTCTCAGTACTCCTTAGGTCCCATTTGTTACAGCTCAGTCACACAACTCAAATAGGAAGTGCCATTTTCATCAAATTGTGCAGGAGATTTTGTGACTGCAGAAACCACAGAGAGAGAAGAACATCCAATACAGTTTGCATGAAGTCTACATCATGATTGGAATCCACCAGGGATAAAATGCCAGTACAGTTAAAATGTGAAGCCAGTCTTTGCTTTCACTCTTCTTTTTTCCTTAAATCTAAAATACATCATCTTAGATGCCTGTGTTTTAAAAAAACTGCATGTGCTCTCTCATCAGAAAATTGTGATTACATTCACAAATCAAATACAGCAAAATCACTCATCTTCAAGGCAGTTTTCTCAGCTTCCCCTCCTCTGTTCAGAGAAACAACGTGGTACCAGGAGACAGCAACTCCAGCAACTCACACACACAACACCAACCCACTGACAGAGCCAATTCAACCTTGACAGCCAGCTCAGTGACTGGAATATTTGCACATTGTAATTTTTAGGTAATGGGCTCCAACACAAATTGGAATAAGAAAGCTGACAATTGACAGGCAAAGGAAACATCTGCCTCTGTTTGCAGTTAGTATCTTTTAAAGGTAAGAATGGATGGGGCAGAAGATGGTTATTAAAGTGACAGGGTGTAATAAAGAAGTAATTATGCAGCAATTTGATCCTTAAGGTAAAATTCTTGCCATTTACTTTTACTTTCCATTCCTGAGTGTCCAGTTTTATATCTCAGGGGAGGGCAAGAATGAGTGTCTGACCAACGGCCATATCAAGAAATTATTGGAAGGGAAGACAGGTCCCAGTTCCACCAAACTACTCAAATTTTTAGAATTGTGTGAGCTGCACCTCATAGTCCTGTAAGTTTTGGGTTTGTTTTGGATTGTTTAACTTAATTTCCTTATTTTTGCTTTTGGCTTCTTCCTCCCAAGAGGAAGGCTTGAAAAGCAGAGCAGACCCACCCCAGCTGCCAGGATGAACTGTGAGGCGACCAACTGCCAGCCCTGCTGAGGTCCATCAGCCTTCCCTCCCTCAGTGGAAAAACCTTCTGCTTTCCCAGGCTGCAGACCACTGGCCACAGGATGTGTGTGTGTGTGCTCACCTCGAGGTTGAAGAGCATGTTGAAGTCAGGGATGCAGACGTGCTTGTCCTCCATCTTCCTGCGCATGTTCTTGATGGCGTGGATGGAGGTCTCGTAGTAGCGGTGGGGCTTGGGCTGCAGGGGGAAATCTTTCACCCAGCTGCTGCAGATCTCGTGCAGTTTGCTGTAAACTAAACGGGCCAACTTCACCGTCTCGATCTCTGAGGAAGGCACAAACCACAAATGAAAGCCTTGAGAGTGTTATTAAGTCAGAGTTTTCTCCCTTGCATGCATTAGAAAGATGAAACAAAACCATTTCAGCCAAGCAGTTGATGTCAGCAGGGAAATTTTGGGCTCTGATGCATGAAAAGAAGAAGCCAAAGTCACCATAATCAGCATTCATCAGTAAGCAGCTCATTGTTTGTTTGTCTTTTCAACTTAAACATTTCCCTGTGCCTTTGGGGAACTCATTTGCAGCAGCAGAGAAAAGGAAAGGCACGAAAAGTGTTGGATCCCTGGCGTGGCCCTGCCCAGGGTGGCACAGCTCTGACAGGGACTGTGTCATGGCACAGGGTGCTGCCTACAGATCCCACCCTCCGTGACAATGACACGCTGGGTTTGAACCAAATTCTCTATTCTAAACACCATTTCATTGCAGAGCTGAGTCAAGACAGTGGAAATAATCTGCAGAAATTAGCAGGGTAATTTTAAGATGTTTTGTGCACTTTCAGCAGTGCACAGGTGCCTTCTTAGCAATTTCCTGATTTCCTATTATTCCCACAATCCTGACAACAGTGTGTCAGAGAAATCTGCATGAGCAAATGAGAAAACCATAAAGGCCTCAAATTTAAGAAAATGCTGAACTGGCACTCCTGAGAAATTGTCATTTTAAAACGTGAAAACTCAGGCACTTGACATTTGCTCTGAAATTCAGGAGGAAAACAGGAAGTCAGCATCAGAGCTGAACACATCCACATCTCTTTGTTCATGATGGCTCACCAAAGGCAGGGATCTTCAAAGCTGAACAGCAGCAATCCAGGAGTGCCAATCACTCCTGGAGGGAGGGGCTCTCATGCAGGGAGGAGAGGAGGGAGTTGCAGCATCTCTCTGTTCACAGGAATTCTGTGAAGAGCCTGAAAGCAGCATTTACACATTTCTGTCCTAGGCCTACAGTGACCAGGGTGCCAAGACCCTTTGGAGCAAGATTTTGTCCCAGCTCTGTTGATTATGAGCTGGTTCAATCAAGAGGCATTAAACTGAAAATACACTGGATAAATAACCCAAAGGAATCCTGGCTCCTTGATCACACAGCTTTAAAACCAAGGGGTGGAAATCAAACAGCTGGGTCATCCCATCACTGCCACAGTGTGAGGGGGGCTCCTCACCCCACCTGTACTGCTCTCACTGGGGCACCAGAAATCTCTCTGGGTAACCTGTTCAAAGAGGGAACACGTCCAACCTGAGGTGTCCAGGTTGTATTTTCCAGAGGAAAGGCCACAGAGTTTGCTCTCCCATTCCTCCCCACTGGGCAGGGGTGAAGGGAAGTGGGCAGGTGGCAGAGTGACCTGTGGCACCTCTGCAGGAGGGTGGCAGTGAACCCAGTGCCCCTGCTGAGATCCTCACTGCCCTTCCCAGGGGACCGTGTGTGGTGTCAGCACCGTCAGTAGCTGCTCGTGAGGTTAAAACAGGAGAATAATAAAATGGCACAATAAAAACCACCCCCTCACAGCTGGAAATTACTCATCAATTGTTAATGCTGCCACGCTGAGCCAGAGCTGACTCAGCTGGCACTGCAGTTGTGTCATGGAGAATTTCATTTCCCTCCTGCTGCTCCCAAATCCCCAAGGCTGGAGGTAATGCTGAGCTGCACCACAGTGAGTGGGAAATCCAGCTCAGGCATTGTTGTTCCCAAAGATGGCAGGGCAGAAGGAGGGTAGAAAGGATACCAGGAATCAGGTCCTGCTTTTTAGTGCCATGTTTTATGAGCTGTGTTGACAACATGGACAGTGTGACACAGGGATCAGAATCAAGACCAAGGTTTTCCTTAATCTAGGAGCTGTAGATCCCTTTGGATATCTCTAGGATCCATCTCCTAGAACCTGGAACAGCTGGGTAATGGACATTATGATTGGCTTTGTGACATCTCCTGGAAATTTGATACCACCACCAGGTCAGATGGTCCTGCTATCCAGCCTCTGGTGGTTCCTTAACAATGCCAAACTTCCACGAGATTCTCTTCCACCACAAACAAACCCCAAACCTAAATGTCCTTAACCTGACCTTTCAAAAAAGAAATCCAACATCATTCAGGTCTCATGGATAATCTCTTGCAGCTGGAAGGGTCATGGCCTGTGTCTCAGATATCCAAAAACACACGGTCACCCCAACTACAACAGACCCCTAATCTTGCAATCCTACATTTGTGGACTCTAAGCAGTTTTTCTTCTTTTAAGATTTGCATTCTTCTGTCATGGAGTTTCTTATTTCTTTCCACACCAAGAACTGCTTTCACCACTCCTAAGCACAGGACATGATTTGTCACGTTGCAATTCTCAGAGTGAAATGTGCCACTAAGGAAATTTGAAATAGCTTTTTTTTATCTTTCAGCAAATTCAAACTTGAGGCAAATCAGGTAAATGTCTCCTTGTATTACACAGAGTAAAAATCTTTTTGGGTTCATAAAAAAACCTGACATAGAACTGGATATTAAAGCCAGGCAGTGAAATTCAGCTTGGTTTCACATTCTGCAGCAGCTCAAACAGCATCAGGGCACAGTGAACTCTGAGCATCAAACTTCAAGATGTAGAAATCCCATTTTCCCCACCTGCCACACTTTCCTTTGCTTTCTTCCAAAGCATTGAAGTGTCCCTGTATGGCACCACTGAGGGCACATCTCCTCTCAGCCCAGGCTTCTCAAGGACTCCCCTGGAAGGGTCTCCAGGATGGAGCTGCTGCTGCCACCAGTTTTGTCTGGGTTTGCTGGGCCACACGTGGCACTGGAGGCTGAAGAAGCACTGATGGAGCAGCTGTGGCTGCCCCTGGATCCCTGGAAGTGCCCAAGGCCAGGCTGGATGGACCTTGGAGCAACCTGGGGTGGTGGAAGGTGTCCCTGCCCATGGCAGGGGTGGGACTTGATCTTTAATGTCCCAAACCTTTCTGTGATTCTGTCATTCTATGACACTTGAGCTGATGTCCTGCTTTGGAAAATTAGCACTTAGATTATTTGAAATTGCAGGGTTTGTATGAAGCAGTTGTTTTACTACAGGCCAGAGGATGTTTCCTCTCTTCCTCTCCCCCTAAACCCTCACAGTTTAACACTCACATTGCATCAGCAAAGGGATATTTTATTTCCAAGTAGCCTCATTGTGACAATTCCCCTCAACAAACTGCATCTGGAGCCCTATTCTTAGTGCCTGCTCCAGTCTGTTCCCATCTCAATCTATGTTTGCCTCTGTCTTACAGCCTTAGATATATTTAAATGTCAATTTCTGTAGGTGTGAGGGTTTTGTGGTGGCTTTTTTCCCTTTCTTTTTTCCTTTTTTGTTGAATTCTGTAGATATTCTGTGTGGAGGCTTAGTCAACATTTCCTTGGAGACTGTCAAATATTTATGCAAGTTTCAGAGATCTCAATTTGAAATTAATGAAGGCTGCTCAGCCAGAACAATGACAAATCTATTCCATTTACCTGCTCAGCAGGAGGAGGCAGCAATACCTACGGAAAGGGAACCCAGAGCATGTTTTTCTGTTCCTAAGGTTTCCAAGGGCCTCTGGGGAATACAGCAAAATCTTCCTTTCTGAAGAGCCAGATTTATAGATCCTCCTTATCCCCTCAATAATTTACAGGATTTTTTTTTAATCAAAAAAGGAGGGAATGGACGGAGTGGGTTGGGGACTGTATTTTCAAGATCAAATGACAGAATTCCTGTTACTACATGTGAGAAACATTGGTCTTTGTTGTAATGAACAACTCAGCTAATTTTCAAGGTTATTTAGGCCAGCACACTCCTGAAATGAGTGAGGGTGCATGACCTTGAGCTGGAGGCTGCAAAAATCTTGTCAGCCAACACAGACAAATGAGGAAAAGGAATTTTCTTCCTTTTAATCACAAAATCTCTTTATACTACCTTTTGCTAAAACCATAAAAAAACCTCACAAGCCATAGTAAAAACCACACTGACTGAAATAATTCAGAATTAAATTATCTCTTCCCACATAAATTTGACTTTGCTCCAAGGATGAGGGAGGACAACTGGCACTTGCCAGCAGAACCACATTGTATAAAGTGCTGAGAGAGAGATTCAGGGCCATCAGACACAGCCACGAACATGCACTCAGAAAAGTGATTCCAAAGGTTTGATTCCAGCTTTGACTGAGAAATTAGACCAGCAGCTCTAGCAGGAGTGGTGGTGAGCTCCCCATGAAGCTTTTTCCATCCATGTGGGGTGCTCCTGTCCCAGACTTGCAGGCCAGGGCTGGGATTTGGTGGCACTTACGGATGATGCCGTCAGCGTTGTCCACGTGCTTGGGCAGGAAATGCGCCGAGAGGTCGCTCTGCAGGACTTCATCTGAAGTTGCTCTGGCTAAAGCAGAGGCCAGGAACGAGGGGCAATTACTGGAAAGGAAAAAGAGAAACCACAAAAAGATGTTTTAGTGTGATTCAGCAAGGTAACAAGTGTATTTTTCACCAAGGTTCTTTGTCTGAGCCCTGCAGCAAGACCTCAGACTCACTGATGGGTTTTGGTTGCCCTCATTCACTCCTCTGTTCCCTGGTTCTTAAGTTTTAATGTTTCAGTTCATAACTTCTATTTAAATTCTTTTCAGATCTAGACTTGAACCCTCCAGAGTCTGTCACACAACTGTACAGTTTTTACATATGTCTGGTACAATTTTAACTCAAGTTAAGTCCAGTTTCTCCTAAGATTTGGAGTCAAGGTTCCAGAATTCCTCAGATTTCAAAGTGTCCAAAGGCTCTCTGAGGGGCACTGGAAGTTAAGGTAAAAAAGCTCCCTCAGGAATGATTTCTACCCAGAGTGAAGTGGCTTTAACTCACTGTATTTAATTAAACCTGGTATCCCCCAAGGTTAATTAATCTATAGAAAGCCAAGGCATTTTAATGTACATTCTCTCATTCAAGAGGAATTTAATACCTCTTAATTTTTGTGTAACTTTGCATTTCCCATTGGTCACCCCCAACTTCTCCAGGTGTCTCCTGCTGACACAGCCTGAAACTTCCAATTTCCACAGATTTTACTGGGGTGATGGTGTCTTTCCCAAGACATTTCACTGTCACAGGGCCACAGAGAGACACAGAGCCAATTTCAGCCCAGAAACCATCCATCAACCACAGAATTCCAAGGCAAAAATCCAGGGAACAGGCAATGAACAACAACACTTCCTTAACCTATTTCTTCTGTTCAACATATCAATAAATGATTGAAGGATAAGATTAACAATAAATAGCTCTGTCTAACACTGTTTGAGACAAGCTCTGGAAGTCACTCAGCACCTCGTTAGGGCCCCATCCATGCCAGGCTTTTCCCTGGCATTCCCAGGAGGGCATTCCGAGCTGCTGGGGGTATCAGCTGCCTCGGGCCAGCCCTTCCCAGCCCAGCTCAGGGCTCTGATCCCGTTCCCATCCCAAGGAAAACCCCGGCACATCCCCTGCTTCTGGCACGTGGAGGAGCTGATTTGCTGTCTTGTCTTTTCTGTCTTTATTTGGCTCACAAAGAGCAGGTTTGCCGTGAGGTGATGCTGGTTCTGCTCATGTTACATGAGATTCCCCAAAAAGGGAGAGGTTGCAGTGCCCGGGATAGAAGAATTATCCCGGCAGTTACCAGCAGGGCACCCGCAGGAATCTGAGCTTGTTTCCAGTCCAAGGCTTCCCCTGACCAGCTCAGTGCTGAAAAACCAAACTTGTTTTGTGTCACTTATAAAGAACCCTCAGGAACATCCACTGATGGGCAAAGAGGGAACCTGGTTAGGAACTGGGGCAACAGCAGGGGCTAAAATAGACTCAGGACCTAAACAGCACAGAAAAAATGGCCCAGAGAGGAGGAATTTCTGCTCTGCCTGGGCCTGGGATGTGTGTGGATACCCAGAGCCATGAACACTTGTATCTGAAATTTTAGGTATTGTTTTAACTGCAGTGACCAATGGCACAAGTGAAAGGTGCATTTACAGGAGGTGTAAATTTCCCCCCCCAGTTCCAAGTGCTGTTCACATGTTCCACTTCCACACAGCAGCTCTATATCCAGCCAAAAAGTGCATTTCCATTACAATGCTAAACCTACACAAAAAGCTGCTAAAGATGTTATTAGATAAATTAAAGGATTTAAAGTACATCCTTCCTGATTCTCTGGCAGCGTAGGTGTGTTTAGAACACCCACAGTTGCATTGTAGCAATCCTGGAATAACTCTGGGAGGGTATTAAGTCAAGCCTAAAAGTGCTCTGCTTCCATGAATTAAGTTTGAGAAAACCAGTCTGAGGTGGGTTTAATTCAGCCCACATATTATTATGTTACCAGCTTAACTCCTCTCCATCCTGATAGCATTAAACTGGGGAGGACTTTCTAAACACCTTCCCTGAGCTGTTCCTCTGTGCTCTGAATCTAATACAAACTCTCCTACTGAAAATAAAAGAGATGGCAAATTTGAAATTCTTATTGCAAGGAAGTTCCCCACTGGGGTTTGAGCAACTGATCATTTTCAAGGGGAAAGGTAGAGAAAACAAATCAGCTGAAGGCTTTCCGTCTATGTCTGGCCACTCTTTGTCCTAATAATAACAGCTGCCGGCCGAAGAATTAATTGCCCTTGACATTTGTTGATCACAAAGCTTCTTATGTGGCTGCTGCAGGGCTGTGCCATGTGAGCAGGGAGGTGCCCACACGCAGACAGATGACTTCCTCTTCCTGATTAGCACCACTCAACATTTACTTCTCTCACTTGGCTCCTCAGAGCACTTTTAGTTGAATTACTTTTTTCCTTCAAGGAACAGCAGATTGCACTGGAGGTTTAAAATAGCTGTTGAAGGCAAACTGCTCTGAGGACACTTCATTACTGCTACACCAAGACAAATGAAGAGCCAGCCCTGGGATCTCTGTTTTCAGCACCAAAGTGAGCACTCAGGTGAGCAGATACAGCATGACACAAACAGCAATCCAAGGGGGGGAAGTTCTCCCTCTTCACAAAACCCCAAAAGTATCCCCAGGATCCCTGGGGACAGGGAGGAGCTCCCACCCTGCTGCTGGCGTAACCAGGGGTTACCTGCTGGCTCTGGAAAGAAATTCTTCTGCCACGTTCTAGATGCTCAAATGTTATTAGTCATGAAGTCTGACAAATTGAAACTAGGAGGGCACAGTCTTGTTTAGCAGAGAGCTGAGAGCTAAAATGCCTTTGTCTATTCATAGCTGTGCCACTAACTCAGCAGCTGACCTTGGACGAGTCACTTCACCACTCAGACCTTCATTCCTCATCTGCAAACAAGGAATGAGAATGTCATTTCCTCAGGGAGAGGAGGAGGAGGAGGAGGAAGGCTGTAGAAGGCCTAAATCTGTGTTTGTGAAGTATTCTGGAATTTCTTGCTAAGAGCCTAACTAAAGGGAAAAATACCAAGATGAGAGTGGGAGATATTTTCAATCTATAGGAGATTTATACTTTCATACTTCTGATAGCTTTCCTTAGATTTTTCTCACTCTTTTCTCATACACTGCCAGAAGTGCTAAGTGGAACATACAGGCAAACAACAGCTCTGGGTAACTCTCAGTGTCATCAACAGCTGCAGGAAAGGGGAAAACCAGCAAAGAGAGACCTCAGTTCTTAAAACTCACAGTTCTGAGAATTAGCACAGCTGATGGGAAAATGAAGCTGCAGCCTCTGCCTAAAATCCACGAGGGCCACCAGGGCTGAAAATCCCCAAGCCTGTCATGGTCTGGGGGAGCTGATGAGGCATCACTAACCCAAACAAACAGGGAAAATGGACCAAAATGAACTGGGGCTTTCAAGAGGCAAAGCGGGCAGTAAATCACAAAATGTACAGTGTTCCTGTTACCTCAGGAATCCCCTGACACCACAGAACAGCAATTGTTTTAGTTAGAATGAGGAATGATTTAAATAGAAATGCTATTCAATCTGCTGAAACACAAAACAAATCCACAGACAAACAGGATAAAGCAGCATATTTGGTTTCACCCAGCAATCCAAGACCGAGAACATGACCTGAAAAGAACCAAGTACAGCACATTCCCCAAAGGCCTGTAATTTACTGTGGTAGTAAAGGACTTTGTAGGGATGACAAATTAACTGCACCCTTTCCAAAAGACATTCCACCAGGGATGCACTTTGGGAAACACTCCTGCTCATGTGGCCTCTTGCAAGCTCTTGTTAGAAAGCAACTTTTGCCAGATTCAGTTTAAGAAAAAACTCATTTGCCCCGCCTGTATTTACAAAACATTCCCAAGTCTCAGGGGACTTCTTCCAGATGGAGCTTTGGATACAGCCTGGAAGCTCTTTGAAGAAGCCTTTAAAGTCTTTATTATTGCAAGTTCCCATGCTGAGAAGCGCAGCAGTAATGAGCAGAGAAATTCTCTGGGAAGCTCCTTTGGCTGTTTCCCCAGCCCTCCCTTCCTCCACCTCCTGTTTCTGTGGCCATCCAGAGGGACTTGGAGCCATTGAGGGGCTCCTGTTTGTCCCCAAACTCCTCCAGGTCACCCAGCACTAGAGAGGAATATTCTGTGAAGCATTCCAAGACCCGAAAATGATTATGCATGTATCCTCTGGATCTACCAAGCAGATGCTATTTCCAGCTCCCATCTCTGCAGGTTCTCCTCTCCTGACTCCCAGAGCATCTCTGACCTGTGCTGTTCCACTGCTCTGCACAGCTGCTGGAAGTTGTGATGCTTATTTAAAGCCTGGTCACAGTGAACAAATGGAGTATTATTTTTTTTTTCCCCTAACACATGGTGAAACCCTGCACTAGATTTATCTGCTGCAGTGAGTTACTAAAAAAAACCTGGCACACACACACATACATCAAAAAAAAAAAGAAACAAATAGAAAAAACAATGCACCTTTTAAAAGCTTGCATAACCAAAGCTCCTTGAGAAGTCATTTGAGCTGGCGGTGGTGAGACAGTAAAGATGCTTGATAAATCTGTTTGAAGGAGCTGCAAACGTGCTACCCAAGGAAGCTGCTATCTATAGGCTCCCAGAGACAGCTGCCTGCTCACATCCCCAGCCAGCCTGTCCTTGTGCTGACAGTTGTAAGCAACAGAAATATAATACACAAGCATTGCAAAAAGACACTTCAGATACATTTATCATGCCCCTGTCTATGCAGACACTGCATTCACCAAATACTTAACCTTCTGCTTTCTGCTCACTGCTGTTTTCTAGACCAATTTTGTATAGATATGTTTCTGTAGTTAAGTCTGTCTTAACTGGATTGAAAAAAATAATCAAACCAGAGGTGCACTGCTCATCAGAAAACCTCTGCACAGCTGGATGAAGCTGCTTCACCAGGGGAAACCCTTGGCTTTTCACAAACTGTTCTCAGCACATGAATTAGGCTCAGACCTCTGATGCAATTTCTGCTGCATAGCAAGTCAGTATTCCCTTCTCCAGAGGGTGAAGTGCACATGACAGTACATAAAGCCACCAAAATGTGAGCAAGACAAAATAAAAAGGTCATCTTTGTCTCTTTGATGAGGTACAATGTCATGAAGGGCAGCGTGTATCTAAAATATAAATGCTTGCTGCCCACAAACCACTCATAAGCATTTGTGATTTAATGGCTGTCAATAAAATAGCACTGACACCACAGGGGTGAACTGTGAAGAATCCAAACCACAGAGAGCAGCTTCTCCTGAGCTCCTGGCTGGATAAATTGCCTGGGTATTATCTTTGAAACCAAATTCTATTATTTCTCTCGCTCATCCTCGCAGCGTGGGGGTTCTGAGGTTACTCATATTCCAATCTCTGGGGCTGATGCTGTGGCTGCATTTAAAATGACAGAAATCACCTCCTGTAACATGAACAACCCCCAAAAACCCAGCATGGATCTGCCAGGAGCTGGAAGCCAAATAACTGCAAGAAATTGAATTCCCAGAAGTGACTCTGGGAGGGTTTTCTTCATTACAGCAAAGAGCTGAAGATACAAAGTTTGCTGTTGGAAATCATATCCCAGCACTTCACAGCCAGATTATATCCATCTGTTATTAAAAGAAAGGGAAACCTGGAATTTGAAGGAATGCAGAGAAAAATGGATCACAATCCATGAACCTCTGGTGTAACAAAAACCAAGATGTTGAGGATGTATCTGTACAGACTCCCCCCTCATCTAAATCAGAATATTTTCTACCTGTGGAGTAAGATTCTGAGGGACTGGATAGTTTTATAATAAAAATCTTAATTGCTGCTATGAAATGCACTTTAGAAAATTATTAAAATATTATTATAAAATTAAAAAACCCCAACAAGCCACTTATTTGATGGGCATTGATTGTGCAGCTTAGCTTTTTGGTATTCGGCTTTGCAAATGCAAACACACAGTGAAAATAAATCTGTGTTTACCCTATCATTAATTCATCAAAAGAAAGGTAATTTATTGGTATTACCCACTCATGTGACTTTCAGGGGTTTATAGTGAGAGGAAAGATCCTTCTGGATTTTGGTGTTGTTTACCAAGGATTATCCTGCATGTTCACTCAGCCCATCCCCTGCTCAGGGTGTGAGGGTGTCCAGAGTGCTCCAAAATCCTCCCTGTGCCCACTTGGCACTGCTGGGAAAGGAATGGGGACAAAGCCACACCAGTGCCAGGTGCTGCTTCCCTGGAGAAGGAAATTTCTTCACTGGAAACCCAATGTCAACAGCAGTTACCTCACACTGAGTTTCCCTGGCAGAGCAAGGCTTGTTTAAAAGCTCCACAGGACATTAAAAATGTCATTGATTTTTCTCTCTTTGGCACTCAGTCAGTTCGAAAGTCAGCATAATTCAATATCTTTCTCCTGGTTCCATTAGCAAAGAAAGGAATCCATGCTTCAATCTGTGCTGCCTTATTGGAAAAAGTAATTTAATTTTACATCTGAAAGTGTGCCAACATCAGCATAAAAGCCTACACTGTATACATCAGATTTAATTTATGAATTCTGCATTTTGTCAAGCCAGGATGAGATGCTGCCTAAAATCAATGAGAGTGTCCAAGCTCACTCTGAAGGTACTTATATATATTCTTATTATTTCAGATATTTTATGTCCTAGCTGGAGTTTTTGATGATTTCTCTCCTTGCTATAAAATATTAATGACACAGTCTCTAGAAAAGTTCATGTTGCAGGAAACTTGCAGAAGAGTTCAGGCACATCATTTACTTACCACTGATTCATGCCCAATTTTTTCTCTCTGTTACAAATAAACTTCCACTGATACTTCCTTTAAGTGGAAAGGATATTCCATGCAGGTCTGACGTGTTCAGAAATACAAGTTAAATAAGAATCCCCCAATGCAGAGCCTCTGTTTTATCAGAGATCACATTAACACACCCAAGTCCTCTGTCAGAAAGAAAAATGCATTTTGATGTTATAGCTAATGACTTCATTTCACATAAATGAAATAAAATGCTCTGCTCCACAGCAACACATACCCTGCTGTTCCTGCAGATCATCATTAAGGCAAACAAATGTTAAATTACTTCTTTAAAAAGGGGTGAAGATGGTGCCTCTTCAAATGTTCAGCTTCAGTAACACCCCACAGAGCCAGGCCCCAAACCATGCTCCTGTTGGAACATTCATCTTCATGTAACTGAGAAAGAATCAGAGTTGCAGACCAGGATTTCCAACTGACATTTGATCACTTAACTTCTTTCAACCCATTGAACAAATATCAAATATAAGGCAAAACACACCCTGGAAGATTTATGGCCACTGAGTCAGCAGCGAATGTTCCCTCGCTGCCTTCTCACTCCTGTGCCTTGCACTTCATCACACAAATGGCTTGGGTGTTTATGCCAGATGTAAGATTAGATAATTACTCATCCAAGTCCTGCATGTCAACTCTTTTTGGTGATAAAAAATTTATTCCAAATGCCCCATTTATAATCAGTTGGCTTGCAGAAGCATTCTGTTGTGCAGTGCTACATCTCAGGCTGTAATTCTGTGCAGGAACACGCTGTGTTTGTGCTGTACCAATGCCTGATGTCAGGAATTCTGTGCCTGCAAAACAGGGACAATGCTATTGACCTCTGGAAAGCAATTTCAAAGCCAATGATGAAGTGCCAGATATTATTAATTAAGCCTAAAGTGGGGATGGAACAAGAGAAAGCAATTCCCTTGCACTGATTCCCAGAAAATCCTGCAGCTCTTGTGCATGGCATGCAAGAGAAACAAATGAAAGCAAACATGAAAAAACAATGCAGAACCTTTAAAAGCAATTTCACAGGCAGATGTGTAACTACAGGCAGATTCAGAGATTACCCAGTGGGGCACATTAAAGATTGGATTGGAACCTCAAGATGAGGATTACTGACACTGATGCCCACGGAACAAGATGCTGGAAGGATAAAAGGGGCTCTGTGATTGGGGTGAGTGCTCTTTTAAAGGAAAAACCCTTTAGTTACTCAGAAAGATCCCATCCTAATTCCCACTGTCACTTGTCCTTTGCAGAATTGCAAAGGATAATGGCAGGTTTAGGGGTTTAGGCTTTTTCTTTAAAGGATAATCAAAATGTTTGAGCTATTCTGTTTCACATTAAAGTCCCTAATGCATTCTGTTCTACTGAGCCACATAGTTATTTCAGTCATTCTTAATAAATAACAGTTGCCAGTAGTAGTTAAGCCAACAGATCTGAATTATTTATAGTGTTGAGGAACAGAACAGCAGATAAAATACATTAGGGCTTTGGGTTGTTCTGGCCTGAACGACACAATGGCAGCCTTTAGATGTTTTTCACCAGGCTGTAAAGTATTCTCTTTCCAATCCTGGTTTAAAAGATTTCCTAAAGAGGCAGCAGCCAAACCTCCAGCCATCCATCTTCAATAATCACAGTCATGAACAGCAGGTGAGAGCCTCTCCCAAATACTGCACTGGCACAAAGTTTGATTTCATTGGACAGGTTAAATGGCTGCTTAGGTTTAGTCCTAAATTATTAGAGATAAACAGAATTTAGGTGTTTACATATTATATAGCATGGGTCTAAACCTTCCAGTAAATTATTTAAAGGCGCCTCACAGTGTTGAACTCAAATATTTCTCTTCTCCCTTTGCCTATAATCCACCCTCCCTTCAGCTGGAAAAATGCAAAGATATCACCTAATTTTACAATGGCAAATCCAGCTTCACATTCCAGGCTGCAGCATGGAAATCCCAGCCCCTGTCACTCCTTTTTAAGAGGCCACATCATGAAGCATTGAACACACAAAAAACAACAGGGACAGAAATTCTTTTGACATTAACTTGACAAATTATGTTACACACGTGTTGAATTTAATGCTCTTTGTAGCCTCAAAGATGCATTCCAATATCTGTCCTGATGGGATAATGTGCCTGGGTGGAAATCTGTGGGAATATCTGACTTTCCCACCTTGTGCTGCCATCACAAGGGACTGCACCAGTGGGAAATTCACTGTACAACCAACTCATAAGGAGAATTGTGCCCACAAATGCCAAGGAGAGATTTACACTCAGATGCTGCAGGGAGAAGAACTGGGGGAGTAGTTGTAGCGACATAAGCTTCAACTAAACAGTTTTCCTTTTATAGCTCACCTTCCACTTCCTATATGGATCTATTTACAGCAGGAAATGCTGCAAATTGTAGCATCTCTAAGGAGTAAAAAGAATTTTAAAAGAACAAAAAAAGGAGAAAATCTGGAGAGGTAAAAACCCAACCAAACTTCCCTCTATCAAATACTAATGAAATAGAGGAGGAATAACACAGAAATAGAGGAGGAATAACACAGAAATAGAGGAGGAATAACACAGAAATAGAGGAGGTATAACACTTGGAGGCCATGTCAGGTTGTTAAGGGCTCTGGGAGTGGCTCCAGGACATTTCAGCCTGTGGGAATGAGCCACAGCATCCCAGGGAGGGACAGGCTCAAGTGACAGGATCCCTGTGCTGCCCTGCTCCCTCCTCTCCCTGTTGCCAGGTTTATTGAGGATCTGCACTCTGAGCTTACCGAGGTGGGGAAGATTCTGTGAGGTTCAAAGCTGGGGATTGTGGCTTTCCACAGGGCCAGGCAGGTCCTGAGCCTGTGGAACAGAGCCTGCCTGCAGTACACAGCTAAATTTAGCTCTTCTTGCTCACAAAGGCTCTAGGAACTGATTCCCAACAAGCTGGGGATGTTTCAAACAATTCTGCAGTGCTGTGGCCTCTCTCATGTCCTAGAAGGTACAGAGAATTATTTAAAACTTGGGAGAGATGTCCTAAAATTATTCCCAGTCTCATTTAAAAACAAATCTGTGCCCATATTCCAATCACTGTTGAAAGGTCAACTGGAAAAAAATAAAATGAAAGAGCTGTGACATTTCATTGTGTGACATTACAAATCTCACCAGATTATGGACATTGGTTCTCTACCCTGGACTTCTCAATACTACCCAAATTCTCCCACACAAACTCTGCCTATTCACCACAATCTGGGACTTTGTTTATGCAGCATAATCAGTCTTTAAGTCTTATTTTGTTCCATTTGATTTTCTGTGAGATGAGCACGTTCACAACACCCATTGCAGAGGTGACAACGCCGCTCACGCAAGAATTACCCAACAGCTCTGCTTTCCCTCTCCCCCTCCACAAAGAAGATTGTCAACTTTTCCCTAAGCTTATTATCAAACCTGTGATCTCTTCAGAAGAGGCACAAGCTCTAAATATAAGAAAGAATCTGTTACATAATACCCTGAGCAAGGAGCACACAACGGCCCGTGGACAGCACGAGCCTGGGTCCATCCAGAGGGGAAAAGGGAGGAAAATCTGTGACTTTGCCCAGTGCCAGGCCTTGGGTCTGTCCTGTGCAGAGCCAAACCCCAGAGAACATGGAATAATGTGAAAAATTTCAGGGTTTATCCCTATGGAAGGTAAACAAATGCAAACAGGTGACGTTATCTGAAAGCTGATTCAGGATGTGGCAGAAATTTACTCAGATCAGAAGAAATCTTCCTCAAACACGAGCAGGACTTGTTTGAAGCTGCCTGAACCTGGACTGTAAATAATGCACTGGTGAGGACTGACTCAGCCCATGATGAGGAGGCTGAAAGCTGCTTCCAATGGAGCAGTGGCACAGCTCTAATCAGCACTTAAGAGAGTTCCTCAGGAGCCACACTATCAATTACCCTGGTAATACATATTCAGGGAGGCAGGGATAGCAGACAGAGAGAATAGCAAATCAAAACATTAATAAAAAATAAGGAACCTTTGGAGACAAATGATTATCTTCTATGTCTACAGTGCTTTGTGCATTCCCAAAGGATTTAGAATCTAAAAATAAATGATTACTTCTACCAGCGCTGACATCCAAGCTACCTTGGATAAAAAGCAGCAAATTGCTAACCATGGATAGCAACATTACACAACTGTTTTGAACAAACAGCAAGAAATGGACCATGCTGGAAAGAACAGCAGGTCTCTACACAGAAATTGAGGCTAAAATGTAACCAGAATAATGTGAATATCACCTGTGATGGGATCAAAATGAGAACTGTCTGCCTTGATAGCTCATCCTCAAACTCCATCATCCTTCTCTCACCATTCTTTAGCACCATACTGAGACACTGCCTTGAAGGAAAATACTCAACATCTGCAGCTGAAATACATTTATTTATATTTATATTTATATATATATTTATATTTATATATATATTTATATATACACACACACACACACACACACATATATATGTGTTTAAATATGAGCAATCACCACAGATTCCTTGGAAAAAGAAAGAGCAAAGATTCCTAGAACAGATAGAAGATCAAAGGTCACACCAAACCATGTAGCTAACCCAAAAATCACTAAAACCCCAGGCCAAGTAATATTTTGAAAATAAATTCAATCAATTCTGTCCCCAAAACACACACTGGTAATGATATTGGTAGAGAAAATCTGCTAACAATGATTTAAAAAGTAAAGAATCAAATGGACCTCTGCAAGGCACAGCTCTGGACTAAGGGCAGCAGAAAATTAGAATAGTAATTATATAAGCACAAAAGAACAAATCCAGGAGGAGGCAATCAAGGAAAAATAACACAAGTAGATTTTCTTAGATGGAACAGAGATTTCTGTGAAAGAGTTTAGAGAAGAGCCATGAAAGTGCAAGAATTTTTAACTGTCAACAAAGCACCAAATGTTAAAAAAAAATCAGTATTCCAAATGCACCCTGGAAATTGCAATGAATGATTTTTGCTGGGTTTATCTGTAAAACACTGCTAATAGCCCAGAACTGGATCTATCAGAAATACAGGCAGGCAGCACCAAGATTCCTCAAGGGCACAGAGTTTTCAAATCCAAATCCGGGTGGTGCACCCACCCCAGTGAGCTTTTTAATGAGGCATGGAGGCAACAGCAGAGACACAACTGCCACGGGTGAGACTGAAAATAATAGAGCAAGGGAAAAAAGAAAGATTAGGAACAGCAGCTGAGCTCTGAGATAACACAGGAGAAGTTAGTGTTAAAGCAGGATTTGAGTTCTAATAAGGCAGCAGTGGTAAATTGGAAGATGTAACATGATAGGAGGCTGAGCAGTGCTCCCAGGTCTGGGGCTGACAAATGACACCTCTGCCAGCAAATCATTTAATCCCTGCACTTCCATCCATCCAGGAGTCAAAGAGCTTCATTGCCTTAAAACTTTGGAAGAGTACCATGAAATTTTATTTATTAATACCTGAAAACTATGCTTTAATCCTCAGATGGAATGGGCTGGGGAAGGACAAGGTATTTACAAAGTTACCACTGCCTCATAAAATATTTTTGTATTTTCTTCAGTGAATCCTCATCTGTCTCTGTCCTGTTTCAGCTCATGATTCCACATCATGTCTTGACTTATAGATGTTAAAAACCAATAATGGACCGATGGCAAAATGCTCACTTTTATCAGAACTTGGTGTTTTCTAATATTTAATGTGGTTTTTTTGATCAGGGCTGGTCATGTCATCATCAGCCATCCCACATTTTTGCTGAAATCACATTTTTTAGTACCAAAGACAGGGAGAAAATCCCTTCATTCCCAAGTAAAGCTCAGCAAGGCTGGAGCCTGAACTCTGGTTTGCTTTCACCTGGCTGAGATGGCAGCAAAGGAAAATGCTCAGGACAACAAAATAGAGACATAAGAAACCAGCAAAGAAAATAAAAACGGATGCCCACAAGAGTGGGATTGACCTCACTGTGCCGCTCAGAGCAAGCTGTCACCCACAGGAACAGCCTGTGGCAGCAGGGCTGAGAAATCCAATTAGGGAAACTTCCCAGGCTCCCTGTTTCCAGCTGAATATTAATTCTTGATATTTAGGAGATCTTGCCATGAACAATTGCACAGTTCCTCCTGAGCCTTCAGCTCTGAGTTCACCATCACATTATGGAAAGGTGAGCTTCATTTGGACAGCACAGAAGGGGAAATTACCTGGGTTTTATTTATTTATCAAGAAATGAATAATTTATTATAAATATAATATTTATTTAATATTTCTTTTATTATATAATATTTATTATAAATTTACAAATAATTCTCACATCTTCTCTTTTTTAAATGAACTATGAAAATGTCATTAATCTTCACAGGGATCAATCATATTCCTGGGCATGAGGGAAAGAGATTTCTGTGTTTGATGGAGAATTTTGAATCTCTGGTGTTCTGTCCTTCTCTTGCAGGAATGGCTCAAAGGAATAAAGGGATATTCCTTTAGTATTCTTCCTCCTGCAGAATGTATTGCCCCAATCTACCTAGCAAGGAAACTGGAAAAACTGGAAAGAAATATTAGCATTTATAGCCATTTCTTAAATCCAGATCTCATCTTGCCAGAAAGAAAATGTCCATTTTTGATAGGAAGTTTTATTTAGGCTGAAAAAGGAATATATGTGGCCCTTTTAGTACATATGTTCAGTTTAATGTGATGTCAGCTGAAAACAAAAGTGAATATTACTGATTTTAACACCTCAGTGATCAAAGCTCTTCTCTGACGCAGGGAACAAGAAAAATTAGCAGGGAAAAGAACAGAGGACATAAAAAATGTGCAGGGAAAAGAACAATAAAGTACAATAAGACACGTCTGAGTAACTGCTCAGGTTCTGATATCTGCAAAACCTGACCAAGAGAGAAAGAAGGAAAAAGAAAGAAAGGAAAAATTAATGGACTGATTGAGATTAATTTGAGTACTTGCTGCTGCAATAATTAAAGACTTCTCTCTTATCATGTGAATGTCTCAGGCATCCCATTCATGAGGGAGATTGACACACTGATATATTTTACTTTCAAGTTAAAATGGATTTCTCTTCCCTTGCAGCCACTCTGGAATATATTGAAGGAAAATAGTGCAGAAGACTGATAAGAGCAAAAACAGTGAATAACATTCAGTCAGGACTGCAAAGAATTCTGCATCCTGAATCCACCTTTGATAAAGGAGCAGCAGGAATTGGACATTTCTCCCCTCTGCCTTTTCCAGGGATTTTTCACCCTCCCACATGCCAGCCCTTGCCCACAGAACTCAAACTCCTCTGGTTCCAAGGATGACAATGAACAGAGAAGATCTCCCAACATTTTCCTTGCACATCCTTCCAGGTAGAACTCTTTCCTCCAAAAGGGATTGTTGTGAAATGAAGAAAAAGACAAGAAATGTGAAATGGTCAGGAAATAGGGGAAATTAGAGGAATATAACCCCTGACTGTGCTCCAGGTTGTCCCAACAATCAGTTTATAACTATTTCCTTCAAAGTTTGCCTATTGGAATAAAATGTCTGTTGAAATATCATATTTTTAAAAGTCTAAAGCAGCAACCAATTAAAAAAAACGAAAAAGAAAGTAAACCCCCAGATTTCTCACTCCATGTATTTAATACGAGGTTGTTTCCTGATGAAACCCTCAGTAAGTGGGAGTACTCAGGGAGACACTTGGATTTACATAAATTTGAGGCAGAAAAATGCTGTTAGAGTAAGTCCATGGCACTGCATGGTTGGGATTGAGTCTTCCAGCAGAAATTACTCCAGGCTGCACAGACACACAGTGCTGAGTCTCAGGCAAAATTCATAATTAGCTTCAGAGTTTGTCCTTAAATTCAATCACTGCCCTCCCCTTTACAGCATTAGCACAATATTTACAGGTTATTCATGCACAATATGCCAACTCTAAGTTCTTACTTTACCTTGCTTCTAAGTTCATTTTACCATTGCCACACAAATTTTAAATATGACTCCCTGCCATTCCTGACAATTTGATTTTTACCCCTTTATAAGGAACAGTACACATATCACAGCAACACTCAGCAGTTAATACAATTTAATGCAAAACTACACACAATTTTCAAAATGGATAGTGGAATTTATTTAGGAGTTCTGCTAGACTCAACTTGATATATTGCATCATCATGCAGTGGAATAGGTAATAACTTGGGATTTTTTCTTCGTAATGGCCAGTAAATTCAAATTTTAATAGTTCTTCTATAAGAAATTCATCTGCTGAAGACCCAGGTGCAGCATAAGCCACTCACCAGAAGGTACCGAGGTTCTCAGCTTGGCAAATGCAGAAGAGATTTAAAAGAATCATCCATTTGCTTTTTTTGGCACAAAAATCCCAACATTCCATGAGCAATTTCTAAGAGATCCACGATGGAAACAGCAAGGAGCACACCCAGCAATGCCTGGGGGAGAGTTTACCAAAAGGATGAGAGAAAGTGGCAGAACCAAACCCAAATGTTCCCCACAATTCTCCTGGGCAAGGTGTGTTCTTCAAGCCACTCCTATCTTTTTTCTGGTTAGAATTTAGCTTCCATTTAGGGGAACAAAGATAAAACCAAAAAAACCCAAACCAAAGCACATTTAGATTTGAAAAGAAATGTGTAAGATGAATGTCTGAAGGCTTTGGAGTAGAAAACAGCAGATGGCTGCAGAGGGACTGCACGCCCCAGTTCACTGCCGGGCCCCTGGTCCCGTTCTGCCACCGGTGACGCCAGCAGAGCCCCCAGAGAATTCCAGCCCCAGGATCACAGATTATCCCACGTGTGCTGTGGGGAGAGGCCTTGCACAGCCTCACCAAAAGGCTCCTCAAGCTGCAGCCATTCCATACATCCTGGAATGCCTTGCAGGATTCAAGGATAATGTTTATTTTTTGATATACTGTTCTCCATCCAAATTACTTCCTCTGCACTAAAGATTTTTTTTTTAAAAATGCAAATCAGAGAGCAGTGAGAAGGGTCAAAAGTTTAGAAAATGAATAAATGATGACTGAGTAAACACCAGAACTCACACACATGGAACAATGAGGCCCATGAAGACTTGGGGCTGTTTCCTGTGCTGATGAGGGAGGGACAAACTGGCTGGAAAATTCACAGGAGGGATTCAGAGTGGGCAGAAGGAAAAGTTTCCACCTGTAGCTCCCATCACCTTGCAGAAAGAGGTTGTGGGATCTCCACTGCCAGGATTTGAGGTGAGGTCAGAAAAGGAGCTCCCAGGATGGGCTTTAGATTTAGTGAGTTCTACCTTGAGTAGAAACATGGACTCAATGACCTCCTGAGCTGCTTTTCAGCCCTATTTTCTATGGTTTTTCTATTCTATTAAAAACATGTGAAATTTCCCTTAGCTCTTTTCCTTAAAGGAAGGAGGGTAATTCAAGAGCCACGGGATCTCCAGAGCATAGTCCTTAATTAATTAACCTGATAAGGTAACCTGCAGTCACATTGTGCAGTGTGCTGTGTGTGCCCCCTCCAGCTCCTGCCCTACATTCCAGTGCCTTCTGCCTCTGGAATGTGGAGCTGGATCACAGAGAGTGGTGTGGCCTAACTCTCTGGGAAATCAATGGGAATTGAGGTGACTAATTAGGAATTGTAATCAGGCCCTTAATCCAAGGCAACAGAAAGACATGCCTTTGGAATCCGATTAGCTGCTTAATAATTCAAACCAGGCACCCAATAATGGATTGACTGCCTGGGAAAAAGCATCTTCTTCTGAGGCTCAGTCTCACATTTCCACTGAACTTCCAAGGAAAGAGAAGCCAACCCTCAGCCAAAGCAAAATTCACGAGGCATCTATGCTGGAAGGAACATTTTGGGGTTCTCAGTCAGGGCTGCTCATTTATGGCTGTAAAATGCTGCAGGACTGAAGAACCAGCTCTTCCACCGCTGTTTGTGAGGAATGATTCTGGAATGATTTCAATTCTGAGACTTCTCTGCCCTATTTTAAACAAAATTAAATCACTTTTTAGGGTAGCATCTCCCTCATAGGCAGATCTTTGGGTGCATTACTGACAACAGCCTTTGCTGATCTCCTGTTTTATCCCAGCTGCTGAGAATCAGAACTGAGAGACTTAATTACTGCACCTTTCAATAAGGATTTCATTTTATTTTTGTTCTTTCTGCTGCAAATGCCCATGAATCAGAAGGTCACTTTAAGCACAGAATTCAATTTAATTATACTCAAGGCATTTTTATCATTAAACAGGTCAACTTATTAAAAAAATATCTTGATTATGAATAATGGAAAGCCTGGCAGGCAATCCAGGAGAGTTTCACTCTGAAAGCTCCCACATCCATTTGTTTAGATTTGTTTACTAAGCACTGGGCAAGGTCCCACTGAATGAACATGACAGCATTAACTGAAACTGCAGTCAATATTTAATTGGAACTGGATTTTCATGCTTATTTATAGGTCTTTTTAAAAATGTGATTATTTACCAGTATTTGTAAACTGGACTAATAATTTCTAATAAAGGCAGGGGATGAGAAAAGCAACTGAGAATATGACAGTGAGCTGGGTCTGGCAAAGCCAGACTCAGAGTGATTCCATGAATCAGGCCCATCCCTCAGCCAGGATTGGATCCTTGCTCAGGTAGGAACTGTTTTAATTACATGCCAGGGAGGATGTCTCTGATGGACTATCCTCATGTGAACCACTTCGAAATAGAAAAATCCATGCTGTTCATGAAAGCCTTGATGTGCAACGCAGAAGAGAGTAAACATTCTGGAGAAAAACCATTCTGGATAGGAGGGAACAGAAGAAAAGCAAAGCTATTTTCATGCTTGGGTCTTTTCAAGGCAAGCATTTGCATATTTTTGCTCTATTTCGTATGCAACTCCGTGTAACATGATTTCTGTGCTATTTATAAGGCTAAGTAGTCAAGTAACTGTGTTTTATATATCCCCTTCCTTTATGCTCCCCATTTTCATTAACTCTTTGTTTTCTAATAGTTCAATAGACCCAGAATTCATTTATTTATTAAACTGTATGGTCAATACTAATTTAAAAACTGTTATTTTTAACCACGTGCTGTAAGTATAAAAAAGAATTAATTCCATTATTTTAAGCTAAAGACTTTAAAATGTAATGACACAAGGATGCAATGCAAGAAGTAAATTCAAGTTTTTACTGAGTTCCAAAAGGTTTTTACCTTCATCTTTATGTCCTCATGACACAGAAAGGAATCAAACTGCAGAGATAAAAAGCTATTACCTGAAAGGAACCTGATTGCAAAGGCAGCTCCTCTCTGGACCTGGAGGCCTTGGAACACTTTCCTAATTCACCCAGGATTGCTTTATGACCCTGATCATAGATAACCACAAACACACAGATATCTCAAATGGAAGAGCTAGAAGCAATTTCTGTTCTTGGAAGAAAGTTGTATTTGCTGGTTCATGGAGGTATCCAGACACAAGAGCAGCAGCTCTCACCAGCCACAAAGAACGTGGCATTACCACAGCCCTGCATTCTTATTTTTCATTCTCAACTTCCTTTTCTATATAAAATCAAACATCCCACAGCTACAGCACCACAGAACTGTCAGAAAAACCAGGACCACGTGGATTTTATTTGCCATAAATGGTTGCTTATGGCAGACAGAGGTTGGTGGGTGTCTGGTTTTATCAGGAGAACAGATGCATTATCTTCCTCTAAATACAGAAGTTTATTAAAACAGGGATTTATCCAGTTCTCACATCAGTTCTGCTGCTCCTTTCTCTCCCATGGCCTCATCTCTTTCCTCTCCCAGCTTTGTAACATCCCCTCAGCTGAGACTATTCCTCTCCTGTCTAGACTGCAGAAAGCAGCAGATTTCCTGGTAGTGGATTCATCTGCTGCTCTCTGATGATCTATTTTTGCTCAGATGATTCAATTTAATGTTCCTGCAGTGTACAAGGCTGACCTAAGCTCTCTCAGGTGATGACCTAAGGAGTAACATTACTTTTATTAGTCATAAAAAATTTCCAAGATAAAGTTTCTTATGGAAACAAATCTGAATGAAAGAAAGAAACAAGCAGTGAAAATGCACAAACTTGCTGCTGTAGTGTGACACTAAAAAGTGTTTAATAGTCTCCAGTTAGGTCTCATACTGCTTACATTCATTTTCCAACTATTAGATAATTGATCATGGTTTGTTTGGACACAAGAGCAAAGACATTTCATATGGCACAGCCCTTGGAATTTAATTGGAATTCTTTGTAAGAATTTGCCTTTTTTTTGTTACCATTCTTATAAATTCCTGAGGTAGCTCTGTAAATAAGGTCACCACAAAGAAATTGGGCTGTGTGTGAACAGAACAGAGCAGTACTTGGTTCTTGTGCTGCCTCCTCACCCTCTTTCCTTCTGCACGTGGCCCTTGCAGCCCTCTCTGCCCATGGCTTTGGCAGGTGGCAGTGACAAGAATCCCAATGATGTCACCTCTGTCACACGACACCTCTGAGGACACCATCCCTGTCACCTCCACGCTAACGAGGAGCACAGAGTGCAACAGCACTTTCCAAACTCTGGGTGAGGTAAAGGAGCAGCAAAGGCAGAGCAGGAGCAAGGGCTGGTGGTGATGGAAAGCCCCAGTTCCCCCCAAAAATCCAGGAAAATACAGATATGTGCTGGAAGTTTTGGGGTCTGGGCTGTCCTTTCTTGCATTCCACTGGAATTTCACTGTGGTGGCTTCTGAGCCCTGCAGAAAATGCTCCCTGACCCAAAGAATTCACAATTTCAATATTGAAATTGTCAGTCAAAAGGAGAGGAAAGAAGGGCAAGAGAAGTGAAGCATTAAAGGCATGAAAAGAATAATGATTTGCCACCCAGGTTAGTCCCACTGTTTGGGAGGGAGATTTCTATTCAAATATTGTTTAGATTATTATGATAAAATTAGGATAGGTAAGAAGAGCAACTTCCAAACACAGAGGTCTGAACCACAAGCAAATTGTGCTAGAAATAAGCAGCACTCAGAATGATAAGATTTCTAATGAAATATTAGTCTTGCTGCCACATATGTCAATCCCTAAACTTAGGGAAAGGAGCACCCAGAATATAAATTGGACTCAAGGCAAAAGCAGCTGCAAAGCAAAGAATGAGCTGATTTGACACTTGCTAAAAAAAGTCCATTCATCAGAGGAGAAATATTTATGCTTTCAAGTGAGAATACCAGACTTGAAAAACCAAATATCTGCATAAATTCCTCATTGTATTTCCAGACTTTCAGCCACAACACAACTATTCCTGTGAAAAATGTGATTATACAAGTTTGTGTGTGTGTGTTAACAATTAGTGAGAGTAGAATTGAGAGATGTCCCACACTGAGAGATCTAAAAAATGCCACACAGGTAACATGAAGTGTATTTCAAGCTGACACTGGTGACCACTGATTAAAACCAGATCATGTTTTATATTATCCAAAAGTGGTGGATATAACCTGCAAGCTGGAATTCATTTTATACTGCATAATTTCTTCCTATTAAATCTGAGTGGTTCTTTAAAAAGCAAATTATTTGCCATGGGTATTTTTAATGGGAATTTTGAAAAAAAAATAGCCAATATCTAATCTTAAAGTTCTCCTGAATTTCTGTTGCTATAACAACGCTTGAAAACCTTTTTCCTGTTGAGGACATCTGTAGCTATTTTTACAGGCAACAGCTGGATTTGTCTGTCTGAATTTCACTTATAAGAAAAAGTGCTTTATTTGCTGCCTTTGAACAAGCTTTTAACATAATGACAAATGTCAGAGCCCAGCAGGCTCAGTAGTTGAATAATCTGGTGTAAAACATGTATTACATGGCAAAACTGTAAATTAAGCAACAATTTGTTGAGAAGTAGTGAGAGTCTCACAGTCCCCCCATGCACAGACAGCTCTTCCTCCCAGATTTAGCACTGGAACAACAAGGGCACAACAAGCCTTTAGAAATGAGATCTTTGATCACAGGAGATGCCACCTTTGTACTTAAATTTGTCTAAAATTCACCAATGCAGAAGAGCAAGACTTGCAATTTCCTGCAGAATGAGGCGTGCCAGGCACCTGGGGACATCCAGCATTCTGAGATGCCCAAATGCACTGAAAATGTAACAGCCAACCCTTCTCATCCTTCTCTAGAAAACTTTCTCACACAACAAAAACAACAGATCAAGTCAGTGATGAACATGGAGAATTCTGCATAAATAACTGAGCTCTCTCAGCACCTTGCAGGATTAGGCTCTGTGTAATTTTGCCCCCAAATTGTTGATAACTCTAAGACTGGAGAGAGAAATTTGGAGCTCAGACAACCAGGGAACACCCAAACTGGCATTGAGAAAAGGCCATTTTAGTTTAAAACTCCACTTTATGTTGTGCAGGATGTATTTATTATTCTTATTATTGCACATAATTTAGAATATAGGATCATTAACACGAATCCCTGGAGTGAATTGTTTGAGGATTAGGGAAGAATGAATGATATCCTAATGCTGATTACAAAGCTCTGCTCCCATGTGTGGGGAGAACCTGCTGGAAGCTGCATCCCTGCACCCCCAGGCACAGCAGCCTCCAGTGGTGCAGAGCCTTTCAGAGTACAAGGAGTCACAAAAGGCTCTGTGGATTCCTGAAAAATTCCCTCCTGCTGTTTCCAAAAAGACCTGTTAGTGATGAACTGAAATCACAAACAGAAATAGCACTGGGACTCTGCTGGGATATTGGAAATACACAATATATGTATTATACAGAGGCAGGAACTGCACCTATGCCTGGGGCACAGGGATTTGGAGAATATTTGCTTTATTTTTCAGACAAAAGCGAGGAAGGCATGACATTTTGTGAGCATGGTCCTGTATCTTTTTTTTCTTTCTGATTTTAGCTGTAAATACATAATTACTGTAAATGCATTCAACACCTACACGACTTCTAAAGCAGCCCAGAACTGTTCCTCTTGCATGTGCTGATCAATAATTACCAATTTCATGCAGAGACAGGTAAATTGCCAGAGCTTCACCCCAGGACACTTCGTGTTCAGACAGACGCCCACAGTTTAAAGGCAACAGTTTGCAACACAAAAAACCAATCTGAAAATTTTTCTTAATAATTTGCTTCCAGCTGATTGCCCACCACATTTAGATGTAAGAGTTGCTACTGCAAAAGTCCTGAGTATGACTTGGATGTCAAGGAGATTTACAGCCCAGTGGCAGACAATAGTTTTGTTGACACTTTCTAAGCTGAATTTATTGGAGAGCTTCCTGAAGAGAGGAGAAGTATTCAATTACCCAGTAAATATCAAAGAACGTGCTTGGTGCTGCTGTTCTTGCCTTGGACAGGAATTCCAGGCTTTGAAGTGTGACCTTTTGTTCAGGACTGCTGGAATCTGTGTTTAAATTGTGTGCTGGAGAATTGGACACAGTGCTGAGCTTAGGAGTGATTTCCATGCAGGTTTATCCACAATGCAGGGAGCAGCACAAAAAGTAGAGACTGAAAGGCCCAAGGCAGCAGTTTTTCAACAATTCTCTAAAAGAACAAACCAGCTTCCCCTAAAAAAAGATTAAGAGCAGGAATATGAAACAATTGAAATTCAATATCTGAACTCTGCCAGGCTGAGGAGCACCTGGATGCTTTGCTGTCATTTGCAAGGGAATAAAGAAAATAACACAGAGAATAAAACAGCCTTGGAATGCAGCCAGGAGAAAGCAGAGAAATTCTGTCCCAGGATTCATGATCCATGGGAAGGCTCATCTGAAATTCCACTCATGAATTGATTTCTCTGTTATCTTCAAGATATGAGGCCAAGAGACTCAGCAAAGTGCAGGGATGTGACAGGATGAGCATGTGGTGGAAAGCAACTTATTTGTTAGGATATGGCAAAAAACAAGTAGTTCAAGCAACTTAAAGAATTGGAGAATGACCTTGTGTTAATCAGGTTAGCATGCCCAAGGGAGTGGGAGGGAAATCTCTTTACTTAATAAGATCAGTCTTGATTTTAGAGATAATAGGGACATAATTACAAATTGGTGAGGATGATGTGACCTCCAACCCATCTTTTAAATCCTCATCTCGAGATACTTAATGAACCTAGTGAAAGTGGAAAATAAAATGGAGTAAGGAATGATGATCAGAGCCAATGCCTGGTGGAGAAGTCTTCAATAACAACCACACTGAATTTTGAGGAACTGAAAGAAACATTTTAACACCACGTGGAGGAAGATCTATATGCAGCAAAACCTTTTAGCACATCTTGTAAAGTAAATTACTTCAATACACTCACACTTTAACAGTGTGGTTTGCAGCTTTAACACACAAAATGAGAGCAAAACAGAGAGAAAATGAACAGGTCTTTCTTTGGAGCAACCTCCACACACATCTTCTTGGATAACCTTCCAAAAATGTGGCCTTTTCTGTCTGCTATTTATATTTCCTTTGGCTGTTATGATGGGTTTTGGAATAAACTCTCAGCAATCAATCTTTAGAAACACAACAGGACTTGGGTTTTGCACCAAGGGATGCAAACATCTGTAACCCTGCAGGTGCTGCCATCTGCTCAGGTATTAGAATTTGTACCCACAAATATAAAACTCTTTCAGGCACTATAAATATCTTTGGTTTCATTTTTTGGTGATTTTATGAATGTTTTTAAAGTCCAAACCTTATGCACAAGCATTAGGAAAAATAGATATGTTAGAAAAGGAAGAGAGAGGTTTAGAATGGATATTGGGAAGGAATTCTTTCCTGTGAGGGTTTGAATTGCAGAGGGGATTTCTCCAACAGTGACTGACCTTGAATTAGGCCTCAACACTTTAGAAAACCCTTTTGAATTTACCTCATTTCCAGACCATCAGCATTCAAAACACATGAGTGGCATTGATCTCCCATGTGCTGAAAATCTGACAGTTACCTTTAAACAACAGGATCAAAGTAACACCAAAACATTACTAAATCTCTTTACTACCATTTTTCCAGATGAATTATTTAATATCAAACCAAAGAAAAAAATTCTAACCTAGTGACTTCAAGATGACATTGCTCTCTGTTCCCAATAACTGTGTGATCCTCAAGCTGAAATCAAAAGCTGCCCCATAAATTTAATGCTATTTAAGAAATCTAGGGTTTAAAGAAATTTAAAGCAGAAATAACAATAGAGGATAGCTTGGGGGAAAAAAGAAATCAGTGGAAAGCCATGAAATTTCTCAGTGTTCCATCCTTCACGTCACAAATAATCTCTCTGGAGATATAAACACACAGACAAAATTCAATTAATGCTTTCAAACTGACAAGAGTGGTTAAAAATAATAAAATTAAGCCTTTTTAATCACAAGGCATTGCCAAAAGGTGCATCCAGTGAAGGCCAGCACTGATTCCAAGGCCTGGGAAGGATCCACTTAATGAGCCCAGAGTGCTCCTAAACCTCCTGGGTCTGTCCTGAGCCATCCCCTCCTGTCAGAGCTCCCAGATGTGCTGGAAGCTCTTCCCAGATCTCCTGGCTGGAGATTGGCTTGCTATGATATGTTTCTATGGAATAATAGGGAAAAAATTATGGAAAATGTGAAGATTGCAGGCATGTTCCTTGGAAAAAATGTATTTGATCACAGGAAGCAATCCTGACCTATGAATTCCTTACTAAAAGAAGTTCTTCCCACTGTTGTTTCCAATTCGTGTTCATTTTGAGATGAATCCAACCAAAAGAAGGGAGAAAAGAGAGGAAACAAAACAAGAATTTTGTTGAAAAAATATCAAGGCACTATAGAGAGAGTTTTTGTGTTGTTATGGAAACCCAGAAAGCACAGGCTAGGAAAAAGAAAAGTGAATAAAGAAGCAATTTCAGCTGCAAATATAAACATGTCCTTGCTTCCTGGAAAAAGTCTTTCCAAAGGATTTTGTTGATGCTGTGCACCCAAGCAACTGAAAACTACAAATTCTTCCCCAGAGAAACACAGATAAAAATTGGAAATCCACTGTAATAAAATAATAAACAGGACAAGGGATAAAAAAGCAGATGGAGTTATCAAAGTGTTGTTTTCACACCCACAAAGAAGCAGTTTGCTGAAAATGCAGAAAACTTCAGACATTCTGTTTTAAGTAATCAGTAGAGTGGTGGAAAAGGACAGGATTCTGTATTTATCTGGAGAAAAATAGTTCTCTGCTCCTCTCCCACATTTGTATTTGTATTTCATACATTTTGAGCAGCTAGCTAAAGAAATAATTCTGTTCTCTGAACATAAATTACTTAGGAAAAATTGGTTGTTTTATTTAAAACTACTCTGAATATGCAGAATAAAATGCAAAACTGTCCATTATCTGTTAGTCTATAGTGCTTTGCACGTGAAAAGTTAATTTAAATATATTTCCTGACACAGACCTAAGTTGCATCCAAAAATAATGGTAATTCAGTGCACTGGTACAACCAAGCTTTGGCTTTAAAATTCTCATTCTGTCATTAGGTAATTCTTAATGAAATGGCACAAATCAGTCCTGCTAATGGCATACTGCTCTTATGTACCTGGATAATCTGCACTGCTCAGGTATCCTGCAACTTGGCACTTCAGGATCAGGGTGGATCTTTTGGGGAAGGGCACCCAAAAGTGGCCCCTTCCCTACAGAAGGAGGGCCTGCTCTGAAAATTCCTTTCACTGCTTGAGAAAGAAAAAAAATGGATTTATTACTTGTAGCAATGATCACCTGCTTATGTAAATAAACAGAGAGTTTGTCATCAATTCTGAATATTCAAGGGGTGGATTGTCAGTGAGCCCTCAGTGGTTTTGGCACCAAACATCCTGCCTGCACCTCCAGAACAGTCACTGCTGCTGAAGGGATAATGGGCAGGAAATCTACTGCACATCCAATAAGCACTTCTGTAAATAAGCTAATCTTTGAGAACAGTTTCTCTTCCTCACCAAAACAAAACACCAAAAAAAAAAACCCAAAATCCCCCAAGGGCAGCAGACCACAGAGTTCACATTATGGACCCAGTGACTTCTAAATTCATTCTGGAAAGAAAACCATTTTTACTGCTGCCATCCATCACTCACCCAGCTCAGGAGCTTTTTACTCCCTGCAGGGCAAAGTCTCTTCATCCTCACTTCTGTCATTTTAAACCACAGAAGGGAACAAACCACACACCTCAGACTGGGGGTTTATTCTTTCTTCCACCAAATTTTTAAGTCATTTTGTGGCTGGGAACAATGAACTCTGGGATCTGAACTGTGCTGCACCAGTTAAGGAAAACCACTGAACTCTTCATGCACATAGATTTGTACATAAATAAATAAAAATAAAAATCAAGCAATATTCACAGAGATGTTATCATTGTAGTTTTAGAAAAAGACAGAACTGCACTAAATTACTGGGATTAACTTTGGTTTGTGAATTCCATGCTCTTGCAAATACCTTTGACTCCAAGTTCCTGCCAAACTCCTTAATGTTCTTTAACTATGGATCTTAGCAGGATCTACTGTAGGACTTTCTTGTTGGAGAAACAAAGCAGGTAAAGGAAAATTAAGGTGATTTTTCAAACTGAAGCATTTTACCTCATTTTTTGAGGATGCTCACAGTTTCTTCAGCAACACACGCAAAACCAAGGCCTCGTTTACTTAAGAACATGAAAGTGCCCCAATAAAATACTGTCACCTCTCAGTTTGAGCCACTGCATCTCCAAAAATACAGTTTCAAATTCTAACATTCCCACTGAACATCCTGGTGGGCACCTTCACTGCTAGGTCTGAGCCAGGAGCAGAATAATTGCAACAAAGAACCTGGGAAAATGGTCCCAGAAAATGTACTTTCCTTTGGGCCAAGTGGGAGCAGGGGTTGAGAAACCCCAGGATGGTGTCACTGCTGCCATCCTGTCTCTCCTTTGGGGTACAGAGTTAGTTACAGTCTCTGCCATAAAAGATACAATGCACTGATTTATCCCTAATTAAGGATGGAGTGGAGAAACAAGATTTGATTGTTATTTACCTTTCCACATCTGTCAGCCTCTTTCAAATACAGTGATTTGAAAGGGGAGAAGAAACCTCACTAATTGCTCTCAGAGCTGTGTGAAGAGTTCAGGCTTTCTGTTTTTGGGTTTTTGTAGGGAAGAGCTGTGTTTCAGATGTAGTGTGTGTTGCTATGGTAATTATTATTTTACTGAATGGTATACATTCAGAACTGATTTCATATTGTCAGACAGCAATTAAACAGATTAGGCTGTGTATACTCACAGCTCTGAAATATTTCCAATTTGTTTTAAATTTTGGGGCATGTGAAAAGCACTGGTCTGGGAAGTGAAGAATCAATTCAAAGGGCAGCTCCAGCTGCACAGGTTTCCTCTTCCCTTCTCCTCTGCTCCCAGGCTGGAGGATTTGGGAGTGAACACACTGGAGGACATTTGGGGGCTTCAATTCCCACTCAATTCCCCAATTTGCAGACTGGAAATCTCTTTCCAGATGGCTGCAGCAGCAGCTCCAGTAACTATCCAAAACTGAACATACTGCCTTTCATCTCCCATGACTGCCCTGCTCATCAGAGTTTTCACTTGCTGGCCACCTGAAAAAACCTCCATGAAGATAAATTGTTTTCCTCCTCCTGCTGTCCCTTTAGCACCCAGCCTCTGAGGGCAGGCTGGCATCACTGCCCCCAGTTTGGTCCCCAGGACACCTGGATAACAGATCCAAAGCATGAAGGGCCCACTCCTCACCACAAACCCTCTGATTTCAGGTCCAACAAGTCCTTCAGGCTGACAATCATTTCCAGATTTATCCAGCCCACTCAGGTTATAGAAACACAAAAGAAGTCAAGGAAGAAAAACAGGAAACAACATGATTTGATTTTCCTGAGAGATTCCAAGTATCTCAGAGTAACTAGAGAGACAATATTCCCCCAGGACAAAAAGGATGCTAAAACTGGTGAAACCAAGCCCAAGAAACCCTTTGGAATTTTATTTGCTGTGTCTTAGCTTGGCATAGGAAGAAATTATAGCAGCCAGGATAGGAAGTTAAGAAGAAAACTGAGGCTTCTGCTCAGCTCTTATACAGGTTCTCTTTGGTAAACCAATCAATTCCAGAATCCCATTTTCCCCCATGCTAAGAAATAACTTGAGGCAAAATTTAATCCATGTGAGTAGGGATAGTCATGGAGATGAATGATGAGTTTGAAAACTCTTGGATGAGAAACACTTGAAAAATGTCCAGAATTGTCAGGAAGAAAAGGAGCTGTGCAGCTTCTGAGCAAAGGATAATAATCTCCAAAAAAAAGAGCAAATGAAGCCTCAGTTCTGTAGGCCCATGGCTGGATATGTGCAATAATACAGATAAAAATAGGGTGCAGCTTTAAGCTTTATGGGGAGGGCACCTGACAGGCAGAGAACAGCAAGAGAAATGATAAGATTATCTAATTATCCATATATTTTCCTGGTCATTTTCTCTCTCAAGTAAATGATTTTCATAGGTTGACATATTCCAGTTTGTGGGAGCAGGTCAGTGAGGAGATCAGGAATGAGTCAGCAGTGGAAGGCTGATGGCAGCATTAATCTTGAAGAAAGCTGAAGGATGAGAGGAAAACAGAATCATGCAAGATCAGAGAGGCTATAATGGGCACAGAGGGTCTGAAAGGTGAACAGACTGATGGCTGCACAAGGGAACATCAGCCTGCAGGAAGCTGGCACAGCACAGGCCATCAACAAAGAGGAAACAAATGGACTAAAATAAGATAGAACCTTGAAAATTAGGATAAAAATAATTTGGATTCCAAAAGGAGACATAATTTACCTAAAGGATGTCACATCCTGGCAACGTGAGTGAAGCAATTGTCCAGCATTTGCTGTTTCTCCTGGTGATAAGGAATCAACATAATCTGGGCATTTCAGACAGTTCACAAAGGATTTGGCATCCAGTCAGGAAAGTCTTGACTTATCTTTTTGTCCCAGTTCCCAAGCCTGTGAACACTGGGGGCTTTGTGTGCCACCAGTGTATTGCTAAAATAGCCAGGTCGTTCACAACAGCACTCCCTCCCCAAAATCACCAAAGCAAGAATGGCTTTTTAATGTCTTTTGGATCAAGCTGTCATGTCTGTAAAATACAGACATTCTGGGTATCCCTGACATATGGTCAGAATAATTTGGGTTGTTTTCTTAAATATAACCTTCTCTAAAGGCAAATTTACTGTTGCAGAGCTATGGAGGGGAAAATGATGCAAAATAAATCAGTATTCAGTTCCAAGGGAGATTATAATACATATTTAATTTTAATAGATACTGAAACTCTCTGTTGGGCTTAATATTCAGGCTAATTATGACTAAACCAAAAAGGTGATTCTATCCTTTTCATATGTGTTTGAGAAAATTTGGGTTTGTCTGGGGAGAACAGGGAAGTACAGACAAGGTCATTCACCTTCAGCTGCTGAAGGAGCTCGAAGAAAGAACCTGAACTGTAATTTCTGCCCCTGGAAAAGAAAGCAAACAGTTAACTGGTGCCAGGTTCCACAATAGGAGTTTAGGAAAGCTCCTAATCCTCAGCTTTCCAAAAGGGCCACCACATGAAAATGCAGTGGTGAAGGAACAGCTCATTCTCTAAGGCCACACTGGCAGCTGAAGTGACTGTCACAGCAGTGTCCCCAACTTTCTCCTTAAAATGGTTCTAACAACATCCCTCAGCCCTTGCCGAGTTAACTCGCCGTTAGCACGTGTGAGGCTGAGCTCAAAGTTATTTTAGGAGCCAACTGGAAAGGAGATTCAGCCTTTTTAAAAATGGAATTGTTTTCTCTGGTTTAAGACTGTTTCCATGGAGAGACCACAGCACATGAACATCTTTAGGCCAAGTGCTTTGCTGCAGGCTTATCTGAATGGAAGCACCACAGGAGGAAGGATAATTGAGGCCAGTTGCTTAAAATTCATGGGCCTCCTCCTATACTTAACTCAGGAGCAATTTATTTTCATTATTTTGATCTGTTAAGCATTTAAAAGTTAAACAGTGCTATACACACCTTCTCTTAAATGACATATCTTAATATAATATTTACTCAGGATGGAATAAACTTAGTGGCAGCAATGTCAGGCTGTTGGGTGAGGGTGACAAAGTGGCAGGAAAATCACACTGTAGCTTAATGTAAAGGGATGCATGAGGGGAAGAAACCTCCATCCTAAATTCACACACAAAATAGTGGGCTCTGAACAGACTATTGCCTCTTGGGAGAAGCATTCTTCTAAGTTATAATGAATAGGTCTATTAAAAAGGCAGTTTACTCTTCACTAAAGGAAAATAAAGCCAGTAGAGTGGTGGTAGTTACTGGAAGCAGGGATGTTGTTATCCTGCTTTATAAACCCTGTGTGAATATTGTCTCTGATTGGGATCTCAGTCCAGCTTCTCTCCTTACAACTTCCCCTCCCAGCGCAGACAAACAAGAAAAAGTACACAGAAGGCAATAAAAACCCATGGAAGGAATAGAACAGCTGCTCTTGGAGGAAGAGCTAAGAGTTTATGATGTTTAAAAAGTAAATATACAGGATATGCTGTTTGCTCTTGCACGCCTTCGCAAGGCAAAGCCAAAATTCAACCTTTCCCCTCAAAAAAATGCTAATTGGAATTTGGCAGAAGCAAGTTTTGGGATCGAGGAGCCAATGTTTAAATTTGATAGACTGACAAAGATTTACCTAAGTCTGGACAACATTTTCAGAGCTTAAAAAAGCAGTTTCCCTCCTCTGTGCTTACCCTTTCACATGAATTCCTGGTTTAATCTGTGTTTTCCCCAGTGCAATAATTCAAGTTCAGGCTCCTGCTCCCAGGAGCGGGGGTGGGAATGCCATGGGCCTTTTCCAGTCAGGAATGTTGTGGGATGCAGCCCGTTCCTGGTGGCAAAGCCAGATTAGGGCAGTCAGCACAGAATTCAGCAGAGTTCAGTGTAAATGTCTCAATTCCATGGTCACATCCCAGGAAAATTAGGGTCAAACCACTCAGATATAGTTCCAGTTTTTGCTGATGGAAAATGATCACCTAAACTACTTTAGAGTCCAGTAGAGGAGCCCTCACCTGCTGTTTATGGCATGGAGTGTTTGTTCTGTGCCTGGGCCAGGAGGACACCTGCACACTTCTCCCTGGACAGAAGGGCCATTAAAAACCTGAATGGAAGAAGCACAGGAAGAAAATTTCCTCTGGCAAGTCAGGATGTTGCCACTTGCTCTGGCTTTGCTGCTCATGATAAATGTGAGTGTCAGGCTCTCAGAGCTGAGTCCCAAATCAGACAAGATGATCCTCAGAAGATGAGGGCTGAGTCTGAGAACATTTTCTATAGCTAAAGAAATTCCATTTAATAGCAGAACATTTACCTTTGACATCAGAACCTCTGTATACACGAGAGGAACAATTTACAATTGACATTTTCCACAGCAATACTCTGTTCCATTACAAATGCATCATGTTCTTTCCATTCTTATGCATGAAGAATAATGACCTTAAAAGTAACATTTCAATTTACAGGAAATTTTAACTAGCACAATCATCATCCCCAAAGGAACCTGATATTGAAATATTATTCTCTTGAACTTTGCAAAACACAGTGAGATATCAACACAAATAACAAACCTTTCACTGATTTAAGGCACAGATACTGTGGTGAGGTATTTTTGCAAGGAAAAGCCAATTTACTCTTCTCTGCACAAATAATATTAATAATTAACTGACAGTCCATATTCACTGACTCAAACCAAATTTCCTGAGATGAACAGGGGTACAGAGAAGCAAAATTATCAGATTTTGCTGGGGTCCTTTGACCTGCATTTCTTGGACTAATGAGAAAGTATCTCATTAAGATGCAAACGAGCAGCCCATGTGAAAGGAATTCCAGCTTTCCAATCGCCTTTGTAATTTCCTGGATCATGACAAACATTTCTAAACACAGGCAGACATTTTCAAACCATTAACTGCAGATTTTCAGATTTTTTTAGGTCAAGATCCCTGGTTTACTATCAATATACACTATGATATAGGACATATAGGACATATAGGAACCCTACTCTTTTCCTATAGAGCAGAAACCAGTTCTGTAGCAAACTTGGGTTAATGAAACGAGGACACTGATGAGCCATAAAAGTCCTGCCAGCCATGACTCTGTAAACAAAATGTGTCAGCAGGAGAAAAATGGAAATGTTCATGTATTTTCCTTCTTGAAATTCAGGATCTGATTCTGCTGTTTGATTGCATCTCTGGGGATAAACTCAAAAACCAGACAAGCTTGCTTTGTCATGCTTCTCCTCTGGAGAATTTTGAAAAAGAACCTATTTGCACCAGTGAAGGTTGAAAAACTCTGAATCAACAGTGACATGCTCAGCTGGTTCCTTCCTCCAAGACAAGTGAAACAAGAAGACTTTGTATCTTTTATCCAACTGAAGCCATTGCCCCCAATGGATTTTACACATTCACAAATATATTTATGATGCCTCATTAGCCTGGCATGATGAATAAACTCCATCAATCAACATTTATTTTACTAGATTTAACTGCTATTACCCTTGAGTTGAAAAGGAAATGAAGAAAAATATAGGCTTGTAGGAGCTGTTAGCCCAAGGGCTTTGTTAAGGATGAGGGGGGAAAAAAAAGAGGAATAGGATTATTTAGGTTGGAAAAGACTTTAAAGACTGAGTCCAACTGTTCCCCAGTACTGCCAAGGCCACCACTACCCCATGTCCCCAAGTGTCACATCCACAAGGTTTTTAAATCCCTGCAGGGACAGTGACTCAGCCACTTCCCTGGGCAGCCTGTGCCAGTGCCTGATAACCCTTTTGTTTTGTTTTTCTGTTTTGATCAGGGAGCAAGAATTACTCATCTGCTGTAATTACTCTTGTTAACAGCCATACCTTCAGCAGGGTAAGGGCAGGAGGTGCTGTGCCCCTCTCAATAACAATCTCCACCGTTAATGGGAGCTGCAGCAAGAGAGCTGAAAGTGATGAGCTTCTGCTCACTTGGCAGGGAACGGGGATGACAGGAATTGGTGACGTTGTCGTGGTTCTTCGTGTGCCACTGGCTCTGCCACGTAAATCATCAGCAGAAGTGCCAGTGCTGTGAAATTTTAGATAAGTACTCACTGGGGAAGGGAACAGGAACCCTGAGCTAAACCCTGGTACTGCAGCTGGCAGAAATTGTGCTGAGATTTAGCACAGGACTTGGGTTTCAGGAGTGAAACCACAGCCTCAATCAGCTCTAAATTAAAATATATTTATTTCCAGAGCCTGTGCATGCTCATGTCTGTGTGTGTATGCCTTTAAAGATAAACCAGCAAGCAGACAGATGTTGATTCATGGAGAATTAGAATTAAAATAGCCTCCTTGCTGATTACACCATTCAGCAGAGGCTGTTTTGTCCTTTTTGATGTTATTTTTTCATTGCTGAATGCTCCAACGCTGTCTCATCTCCAATGTCCTTTAACACCATGTTCATAATACCACAAAGGTACTAATTGACCAGAACATTCTAGTGTGTATATTAAGACTCCCATCATGCAAAAATAACAACATAAATGGCTGGGTTTGCCTGTGCTATCTATCTGTAGATAGGTAGCTATAATCCCCAAATCTCTCTATATCCCCATCCCTCTGTCTTATCTCCAAAACAATACTGAAAAAACCCACAACAAACCAAGCTTATATGATGCCATATTAAAAGCTCAGCAGAATTTCATTAAACAGCTGCATTTGCTTTGTTTGAGATTACAAACACAGATCTCCCTCTTTCTGGCAATCCATAACCCAAGATATTTGGCACTCTATCAACAATTCCAGGCTTGGAAGGATTATAGATGTGCTGACAGTTAAAGGGAGTTAGAGTTCCCTGCCTAAGATAGATAAGTAGCATGTACTCTTTGATAAGTCCTATCAGAGCCCCACTCTGACAGGAATTCCTCCACCATGCCACTAAATCTTGCACCGTGAAGCTCATTAAAGGCGCTGCCATTTGTCCCAGCAGAGCCTGAGCTCCCCTGTCACCAGGAAATATATTCCATTTCTTTCCCCAATTACACACACACTGCTTTATAGTCCAGATTCAGAATATGTTCAGGGGGCTGGGAGGGGGGGGAAGAAGGAAGGCTTTTGTAGGAGCACACAGATCCAGCCTTAATCTGGTGAGCTGTAAGACAAAGCTGTCCGGTGGCGTTGTGTCAGAGGAACGGGCTGAGCAGTACAGCACAAATTCCACTGTTTGTAAACATTTCATTCCATCATTTCCACAGGGTTGCTCTGTTGAAATGAGGAGTTTCTGGAGAAACCAAACAGTTTTGGGGGGGGTGTAAATCTCAGCTCTTTGGTTGCAGTGATTCCTCCCCGTGCCAGGTTTTTGCAATATCATTACCCACACACAGAGCACGAGGATCTCAGCCAGCTCCATTCAGGAGCAGCACATCCAAGTTGACTGAACGTTTTTTTCCTACAGGAATATCACGATGATAGGTTCTGCTGAATGTGGTCAGACTTGTGCTCACTACACTGGATGCTACACCATTACAAAATCCATTCTGAAATCTCTTCCTGCCTTCAAGATAATTGGGAAAATAACAGAGCTCCAGCAGCAAAAGCCTTGCTGTGTGTGTAATGAAGATCTAGGATCAAACATCTCAACGGATTCTCTTAAAATAAGTGTATTATAATTTCCTAGATTATTACCTGCCAAAGCTCAGTGGGTGGGCTCTGGAGGCCTACGCTGTCAGGAATCCCAGGTTCTTAGAATCCTGTCATATCTGTCTGCATCCACCCCCTCAGTGTTTCCAGTTTCCCTTCTTCTGCTTCTGAAAGTAATTCCCTTGGTAGCTGTCACATTAAGATATTGGGATACAACCTTCCCACTGCACTTTTGGATTCCAGCTGAACCTGATTGTCAACTTCACTAACAGAAAGTGAGTACAACCTCCTCCAGTGCCTTGAGATTAATCTGCCTTGAGTTAATGAAAGTCAATTTCTAATTTCAACCCTTAATTGTGATCAATAGGGCTTGAATGAAACTTATCCAGACAAGCAGGGAGAGAACTGATAGGTAGAATCCATATCCAATGTGGCCCTTTAGGATTGTGTACCAGCCAGATTGGATTCTTCAGGGTTAAGTATTTTTCATAAACAAGGAGATGACAGCTCAGAGTTATCACTGGAGCAAATCTGGTGAAGTTAAAGAGTACAGTAAATGGGTTTAGAGTCCCACAGATTATCACTGTTTTTTACATAAGTGGACATTCCATAAGGTGCCTCACACACCTCGTTGGGAGAGGTCTGTTCCCTGCAGGTGGTAAGGCCTAAAGCCTGACCGAGCATCACCTCTGACTCTTCCCTCTCTCACTTTTACTCTAAACCACCTTAGAGCATGGACAGCTTCTTTCAGTTCCCGTGGCATTTCTGAGACACAATGGAGAGGAAAGCACCATAATTCTCCTACATTCTTCATTCAGAACAAAAACCCACCACAAGGCCTTGCATACACACACTAACACATCATTTAACCAATTCTATATTTTTAATAAGCTCCCAATCAGGTTCTTTTTAACTCAGAAAACTCATTTGTCCTTAATGGTGGCTCATGGACGAGCTTGTTGGCTAGAGATAAAAGCTGTTCTAGACAGGGTTGTGCATTTGTGTGCTTTTTTTTTCCTATTATTGAGCACCATGGCCAATATTTTGTAGAAATAAAATAATCAGAATGATATTTTCAAGCCTGCTATCAAGGGCAACACTTCCCAAAGTGCTTTGTTTACACTGCCATTTTTCAGGAACTTTCCCAGTTTGTTGTTCCCACCAGTGTTATGATGAGGGCAACAATTTTAGACACTTGAGTGTAAAATTTCCTTATCATGTCACTTCCCCTTGCTCTAAGTGAGACTGGCAGCTTGTATTTGCTACTCATACTCACAGTAGTAGTCTCTCCTCTTTTCACAGAGTACTACAATGGTTTTATAACTACACACAGAGAGTAGCAGTAAAAATGCCAGTAAAATTAATCAGCCTTGCATCTGTGTTAAAAATCCTGCCTTATCATGCATATATTTTGGTTTTTCTCAGATTATGGTTACAACAAATGAATAATGAATCTTTGCAAGCAACTGCAAAGACAGGCATCATCCTCATACAATTGACTGTGTTCACACAACAGAGATGTGTAAACTATCTTTGGATCCAGGAGGTGGAAAAGAACAGATGAATCTTGGAGCAGAATAATACTTGTGGAATGTTTTCTTCTACAGGATATCCCAGCATGTGGGCTGGAACACACAATTGGGGGAGTTACAAATATACTTAATATACTATACTATACTATATTACACTATACTATACTATACTATACTATACTATACTATACAGTGTATGTGCTGTATAAATATATTTCATATTGCAAAAGCCTTATTTTGATATTAGATCAACACATCACTCCACACTTAATTCTGCCAGCAACCAGCAGAGAACCAGATCCCTTACAAAAGAGGAGGAACAAATCTAACAATGACCAATTTCTCTTAGATGTCAGAAAGAACAAATCTGCTCATTAACAATCACAACCAAATTGGAGTAAGTTCATCAGCACCTCATTCAGGGGTAACTTGCCATGTCAGTGTCCTTCTGTTTGCCATGAGATTTCTGAAAAATGAGGAATTCTTATTTCCTGTGTATAAAACACCAATAGGGACTGGTAGAGAATGATAGATTTATCTTTTCAAATTACTCCTGGAAACATAAAAGCATCTATACCTGGTTAGACCACAGAAACACTGGATGAACCAGACAATTGGTACCAACTGTTTACCTTGTCAGACTTCCTTTGTCATGGAAGAAACACTGACCACTGGCAAAAGAGGATGCTGAAACTTGAGAAAGATGACAATTCTATAAATCCATAGTTAAGGTATTTCAGCTGTTGCCCTACAGGTACATCATTGAATAAATCAGGGACTATGGCTGGGTAAAAGGTGCAGTTTTCCCCAAGGGATCAAACAGAACCTCCAATTTTTCCCAGTGCACAGGGAGGAGTGCTGTGGTTTGGATCCATTTCAGCTGTCCAGCCTCCAACTGGAACTGACTGGGTGATGAGGCGCAATCAGTGTTTTACTGGGAGGTTTAAACACAGCCTGTTTGGAGAAGGCAACTGAAGGGAACTGATCATCCTGGCAATGCCTTTTAATTGTTTGAGCTAATCCAAGGCTTCAGGTCTAATTACCCTCACAATTTTATTTTAAAAATTCTTTTCAATTGATTACATTTTCTCATTCTGCCCCTTCCTTCTTGAAGGTTAATTGGTGACTGCTATGTCTGTTGGAAAACAACCCCACTGAAATTTCAGTTTGTTCTTTTTTTTAAGGAAATTTTCCAAGCTTCTTGATAGCACAGTAGAAGTCTAAAATGTTTCCAAGTACATTTTTCAGAAGCCAACCCAACACCAGAGCTTCTTCTAAATTATTTTAAATTTACATCAGTTGTATCATTTGAGCTAAGTGGTGGTACAATGATTACTTGGTTTGGCAGCACTTTCTAATTCACCTTTTCACTTGTATATTCCTTTTTAGGAATTTTTATGGCATTTTAAAATGCCATTTTTATATGCCACTTTTCTAGAGGTACAAGGAAAGCACTTGTCCAACAAGGCTCCCAACTGGATTTGTACTTGTAACAGCACCACAATATAGTTTAATTTATAGCTACAGAAATGAAAACTTTGTCACTGAACTGGCAGAGGGTGGGGAGAAAAGATCAGAATGAAAAGGATTCTCTTAAGTGGAGAAGAATTTTTGAAGGTTTACTTTTAAACCAAGAGTGACTTGCTCTTTTCTCTTTTTTCCCCCTATAATTTTTTCCAACCTCCTGCCCTGCTTTATGTATTTATCCTTCCTTTTCCTAGGAAAGTGAAACAAATCATCTTCCTTAAAATAAAGGATAAATATAGAGTAAATTAATTAACTCAGAACTGAGACATAAGGGTTTATGAGACTAGAGGATGTGTTAGTTTATTCTTGGATTTAAAAACAGCAATTTTTGAGGGTCATATCCTGTGCCTTTTTATTTAGCCCAAACTTCCTTTGACATAACTTGGAAGTCCTTGACATGTAAAAAATGCAGATTGACCTCCAGACACGCTGTGGAGCTTGGCATTGCCCTGGAACTTCCCAGGTTTATTGTTGCTACCGGGATCACTCCCAAGGTTTAACACCTCTGAATGTTTTCTGTTCTGTCTGCCAGACAGCCACAGGCAAAACGAGCACTGTCACACCTCGTGCGGCACCGAAAGGAGACAGTTGAATTATTTTATCAGTCTTTCCAAAAAACCTGAGTGCAGCCTAAAACAGCTCCCTGAAAAGCATCTGGAGCTGGTAGTAGGATATTAATAGCAAACCCCCATGAAAGCAAGAGCATGAGAAAGCACCAAATCCTTCCCTAAATTAAAGTAACAGCACAGCCCTGATACCTCACGGGGATGTCCAAGTACAAACCCAGCCCTGTGTAACCAACTCCAGCTCAGGAACTGGGCCAGAATCAAAAACTTGAGGAGTTTCTCTGTTTTGCAAGCCCCTTTCACAGACTGACAATGATTCTCTAAGGAATGAATGGGTGGGTCACTTCTGTTTGTGATATTATTTAACAATTTCTTCCTCTTTCTGTTTTATTATTTCACACAACCTTAATGAGCTGGGTCTCATCTCTTCACAAACATAAAGCAGACTTCCTCAAAGTGCTTTCCTTCTTCTTCTTGTACTTCCCCAACAGATGTTTTTGTTATCTCTATTTCAGAAAAATAAAAACTAATACCCACTCCACAGCGTGTAAATTCCAGATTTAAGTTACCACCTTTCTTTTTATTCCTGCTAAGAAGCACAGAGCATGGAAACAGGAATTGAACAAATTCATCAGTTTTCAGAGGGCAATAAATTAAATTGAATAGTTTTCAATATGTTACTGCAAAACCAGCTTTTTATGAGGTAAATCCCATCTTTTGTACTGTATAAGATACAGATCTTGTAATTGGTTTCTTAAAGCTATTTGATATAGAATTACAGTAACAGAAATAGAAGAAGAGCTTTTCTAAAGAATTATAATCTAAATATTTAGAGCTCATTGCTTTCTGCATTAAATTTTCAACCAGCTAGGATGAATTTAAGAAGTATTTTTCAGATTCATTGTATTCTACTCTATATATTCACTGTTGACAAACCTCTTTACTTGCATCTCCCAAGACACAGAAAGAGTTTGTAAAATTTTGGGGAGGAGAGAAATATTTTTAGGAAATATAGTAATTTTGTAGGATAAACTATTTTTTCTCTAATCCCCAGAGTCAGATTTAGAACTTTGTGGCTTGGCTCATGTTTCTGGAGATGACTTTTTTGTATGTCATGGACAGCATTTGCACTTAGGAAAACAAAGTGAGTGTGAATTGTGAGGTGTTAAACCAAAAGTATCTAAAAGCCAGAAAAACCTCTCTAAAATTAGTATGCAATGTAATTAGTGAGATTTGAAGCATTCTGTATGATCATTTGGGTCGTTCCCAATCAGCCAAACTGAGAGAAGTTGACAGCAAGGAGGAATTTTAAAGCTTTTCCAATTGGTTCTCAATGCACTGGAGAAGGGGAGCAGTCACTTAATGCAGGCTCAGCTCCTCTCCAGCCTGGAACACACATTCCAGGACCTGCAGCTGCTTTTCCCACTCATCCCCCAGGGAGCTGCACCAGTTTTACACAGTGATGTCTCTCACTCTCATTTCCATTGATTTACACAGTTTGTACCATTAAGGTAACAGGTTAAAAGCTCACACTTCTGTTTTATCAATGCTCATTTCTACTGGGGGCACTTCCCTACTTCAGGTCAGGATCAATTAATTTTCTTATAGAATCTGATACTTTGGATATTTGAAAATTTGAACTTTTTGGAGTGCCAAGAGAGGAGAAGTTAAATTCATGCCACACCAGGTAGATCCCTCGCTCTCTGAGGAGCAAACTCCAGTGAGAAAGCAGAACTATAACAGCCCAACACCCCCATGCTCTGCAAGCACAAAGTGCGTCTGTCCCAAACAGGGGTGTTCCTCTAATCCCAGAAATACTGAGCTTCTGACTTCTCATTACCAAATAGTTGATTTTTACCCAGCTTTTCAGAAGAAAGGGGTAATAAGAGAGCTGAACTCGTTTTAGACAGGGACGTTTATTAATAAATCCATGAATTCATCAATATTCCCTCAAACACAGCAATGAGATGACAAACAGAATGACATCATTTATAGGAAAAGCTTGAAAATCCTTCATTTAAAATATATGTCATGCTGTGTACAAGTGTGTGCCTTTAGTTTATAACTTATTAAATTCCTACTTTTTATCCAGGTTGGAACTTTAGATAATTGATCACTGTTGGGCTCAGAGATTCCAATAGATACTGAATGTTTCCCTGGGTTTTCGGGTGATCTATTAGAAACTAACGAACCAAACATGTTCTTTTTAATATTTATTTTGTTGAGAAAAAGAAAACAACAAAAAATTGTTGAATTCTCTACTAGAGCTTGGGAGATTTCAGCCTTGCAGAACTTGGAGTTAGGACTGAAGGAGTGGAATCATTGTGGCAGCTAATTAATCTAACATGCAGAGCACTGTGTTTGTAACACTGAGGAGGAACAACTCACCACGTTCATTTCAGCTCTCTGAACCTCAGTAAGAAGGTCATAGCCTGAGGTGAAAGGAACAGCCCTGGAGAAAGTGCCAAGAAGTTAAAATGCCAAGGGCCTATTTTTACATGCTGCTTCTATTATTAGTTACATCGTGTGGAAGTACAGAGTCTATGAAAAAATCATATTCTCAAACGAGTAAAGTACTCAAATTCTTTATTGTAAATGAAGAGCAGAAGAAACTAAAGTTGAAAATTGGTTAGGTACAATTTAACAGGCTTTACTGGATCATCAAAGGCCAGCAAAAATAGCTTCCAAATCCTACCCTCTGAGAAAATTTAGGGGCTGCCCACAATTTTACCCAATTAATCAAATATTCCTTTTCCTGTAATTGCTGTTTCCCACTTCAGGTTTGTGTGCATCCAAGCCCATTTTCCCATGATCAAAGTTTAGCAGCCCACTTTGTAATCCTGCTCTGCCACCAAAACCCACCCAGCTGAGAGTGCACAGAGAGTTCAGAGCTGGGAGCAGCACCACAGCTTCAACTGCTGCTGCAGTTACTCAATCATTACTTGCCCTCAGCTGTTTTCCATCCAATACAAACATAAACTGAGGTAATCCTGCAATCTGGTTAACTTGTTTAACTTCTGTATTAATTATAGAAGTACCCAAGGGCAGCTATTTCCCACGCACTCCTAATTTATGGCTCTGATGATTACTTCTTTATAAAATGTCTTATTAAAGGCGGGTAATGTTGTTTCTTCTTAATGAAGTACAAAGGCACGGCAGAAAATGTTTCTGTAAAACAAGTCCACAGTCTGCAATCATTTTATCTAATCACCAGTGTGTTATAACAACAAAAATCTGGGATATTTGGTTAGTAATTGAGAGTTCAGCCAACCCAAACAGAAGGCCCTAAAGTACAACTTGTAGTAATGGCCATTTACAGTGTCATGGGTTCCTAACATGTCTCACACACATATTGTCCAGGATACATTTATTTTTATAATCATTTGCATTACATAATTGTGATTGCATTGCATAAGACAGGCTTGCAGCACGCTTCAAAGAACATCTAATGTTTTAAACTGCTAACTCCATTTCATCCCCTTTCTCACATGTCTTTCCTAGACAGCGAGGAGGAAACAAACCAAAAAAGAGCAGGCACCAAACAATGGGAAGAAAGAAAATGGTGTGGAACAGCCAGAGAATATTTCAGACTATCAAATATAGTCATAAATAGTATTCTCATTATCTGTGTCCTGCATGCCCTGTTGCTTTTGCTTTTAATGTGATCATGTAAGCAATTTAGCCCAACAACAAAAACGAATGAGAGCAAACATCACTGAGACAGCAGCCAAGGCACTGGAACTTCTGCTCACAGAATGCAAAACAAACTAAAAGTTGAACCTTCCATGGAAAGAACCACATCTGAGTTCTTCAAAGAAAAGGTGGAGAAATACTCTGCCACCGTTAAAGGCAGTTACAATGAGGGGTTTTGAGGATAAAAATGTTCTGTGCAGAGTGTTTTGTGAAAGAAACAATTACCAAACAGACTCTCCAGAGGAATGAAGCTCATCACATCCAAAAGGTAGAGTCAAAAGTAGTTCCACACGATGGCCAATAAGATTTTAGTTTCAAGAGTGGTTGTGTAAGGTCCAAAATAAGAATGTGTTAGCACAGATCTAATTCTTCAGTCAGTTTGTACTCAAAAGCAAACAGCCTCACTTAGGAGGAGAGAATCTGTGCAAATTGCTCATGGGTCAAAAAAAATCTTGGTGTGAAAAGCTCCTAACAACATTAATTCCCTTTAATGTGTTGTACTACCAGCAATGTTCATTGAAATAAAAGCAGTGGAATGAATATATTTCCATAATCTGTTCACTAAGAATGATTTTTTTAATGCTATATAAAGCAACTTCCAAGCACAGTCACCCTTGTACTTGAAAAACTCAGCATCCTTTTAATCAGAAAGTAGGAAGTTTTGAAATGTCACTTTATATGATAACCATTACAAAATATTAATCTGCAATTTAGATAGCTCTTCTAAACTGATATTCTTTTTTTTTTCTTAATGAGTATCAAAATATTTGATTTCCATCAGTATTTTTAAAAGTGTGGGAGGGTGAACTGAATATCCCTTAGAAACAACAAGAAGAATCCCTCAATGTGTAGAGACTTAGTTGTGTTTGGAGAATGTTTATTTCTAAACACCACCTATTTGTAGATTATAGTGATTCCTAGGCTCAAGGGGATGAAATGTGTTAGCCATGACAGGACCAGCATCCAGAACATGGGCTCTTTTCAAGAGTGACAAGGTACCAGCAACACTGAAGCTCTTGGCTTTCTGTACACCCTCCTGTGGGATGATTTAGGATTAATTCACAGAGAAACACCAGGATTTCTAGCACCAAAATCCCTTGGGTGTGATGTCAGCATCCTCAGCTGAGCTCAACAACCAGCCCTGGAAGGGATGCCTAACCTTGGAGGGGCTCCTGTGAGAGTTAACACAGCCACAGCCTCGGGGTGGGAAATCCCAGACTGGTTTGGGTTGAAAGGGACCTTAAAGACCACCCAGTGCCACCCCTGCCATGGCCAGGGACACCTTCCACTGTCCCAGGGCATCCAAACTCTGTCCAGCCTGGCCTTGGGCACTGCCAGGGATGGGGCAGCCACAGCTTCGCTGGGCACCCTGTGCCAGGGCCTCCCCTCCCTCACAGGGAACAATTTCTTCCTGATATCTAATCCAAGCCTAGATTAGACTAAATATTCCTAATATGGAGTCTAAATTCAATGTTCCCTATCCAATCTCATTAACCATAGAAAATGCCCCAGCCAGGTGCAGCCAATATCTTCTCCTGTCATTCATTGTGGGCACAGGCCAACATTATCATTTCTATTGTAAAACCTCACAAAAGATGATGAAAAAAGCACCATGTTAAAAAGGATGCAATGACTTTTTGTTGGTCCTTGTGATTAATATTAGACATGGCAAGTAGTTAATTATATTTCTTAAAAGGGCTTTGAGATTGCAATCAATAGAATTGATTATAAAAGACAAATTATGAAGGAGTAAAACATCACAGCCTATTTAATATGATGCTAAAAAAGCCCATCCAGCATCATACATGAATTTCAACTTAAAGTGACAACAGTGCCAGCTTTCATGTGATAGGGGCTTAGAGAGCAAGTTAAAAACATGTATATCTGCTATTTAAAGGGAGAGAATTCCATCTCTCCATTTAACAGAGATGGAGATAGCAGAAATAACAATTTTCAAGGACTTACTTTATTAAAAAAAGGATTTCTGCTCATGGGAAATTACCACAAGAAGGTCTTTAGCTTAACATTGCAAGTTGAGGGGCAAAACTTCTACATAACTCCAGTGTTAAAAAGGTGAGTCTACATTGCCTTTCTTGATTTTTTATAGTAAAACTGTGGGAAATCCATAAGCAAAAAATATTTTCTCTCTTTAAGAGAAAGAAAGGATCAATCAAAAGAACTCACTCCAAATACTGCATGTCATTGGAATCTAAGTATTCTGTGAATGTTGCACAGTATTCTGTGAAGAAATGTAAAAGGACAGTGCTTCGAAGTTTTTCTTTTCATGTTCCAAGTCAAAGCAAGGCTTTTACAGTCCTTAAAATAATCATGTTGCCATCAGGGACTTACTTAAGCACTTAAGATGACAGAACAATCATTTTTACTTTTATTTTACTTACCATCTTCTGCAAACTCAGCACTGGAGAAGTAGGGCTACTTTCTAAGCTTGTTCAAATGAAATTTGAATTCCTAAATGAACATTTGAAAGCAAAAATGTTGTACCTCCAGAATGACTGAAAATAAACCTGAACCTAGACATTATACCAACTATATCTATTCCCATCAAAGCTTGGGGCAAAAAAAAGAGAAAAATAAAAGCAAAAAAGAATGAACAGTTTAATTCTTCCATTTCATTTGAACAGGGAAAAAAGAACGTAGCAGCAAGACAAATTTGTGCTTCCTGGTGACACAACTTGTAAGAGTCTGGCTGTGTCCTCTCTTGGCAAGCACAACTTTGCTGATTTGTTTTTCAGAGGTCTTGACAAGAACCAGCGCTTTAAATGTGTCAGGTTTAATAAAAGTATCAGTAGGAAGAGGAAGAGACCAGGGCATGATATGTAACTTTGTTACTCAAGTTAGTAACTTCTTCCTTAAAAATGAGTCAGAAATCAGGTCTGATTCAGCAGGAGCAAGAGATGGGATCTCATATTTAATGTTTCAAGGCCTTAGTATGCTTGTTTCTACATAGAAGCTCTGTAAATTATCTTTTTCTCTTGAATAATATGGTCTAGCTATAGCCTGAAAGATCATTTTGTGGTTATCAGCCGATGTTCCAAGGCAATCCCCTTTGGACTGTTCTCTCCATCTAATGCACCTCCTATTGATGGGTTTCATTCTGTGGAGGGTCACTAAGAAAACACACAGTGCCCATTTTGTGGCATTTAGACAGATATAAAGATTACATTAATCTAATTTTCCAAGCATATGTTGCCTCTACAAAAAATAAAAAAAAAAAAACCAAACAAACCAGGAACAGGAAACCTCAAAGGGGAATATGAGTCTTTTGGAAAATAGCAGGAAAATCTCATAAATAAGAACCCTTTGATACTGATCTACACAGCGGCAGAAAACCATTATATTTTGTCATGATTAGCAATATGTTCTCATTTCTGAAATGGTCTTACTTTCCTCAAAAAGATCTAAAGCTCTGTGCCTAAAATAGCTGAAAAACAGCTGTTGGATTTTTTCACAGCAATGGGTTTTATCTTCATGCTACATAGAATGCAAACCAATCATTTGACTAATATATAGTTGCAGAAAACATGCCTTCAGAATAGTCTCTCCTGCTAATGACAAACAGAGGAAATATTCCCTTTTACATGAGTTTTCATGCGCTTTTTTATTTAGGTTTTTTTTTAAATTTATGTATTTTAATGCTTTCATACCTGTTTGGCACAGGAGCAGCTTTAATCATACACATCAAGTTTCCCACCTCTGGAACCAGTTGAGCCCTTGGCTGTAAAGGGTGAAAAGATTCTGCTTTTGCCTGTTTTATAGTCTTGTCACATTTTAAGTTTCTCTGGTGACTGGAGAGTGAACTAAAAATACAGTACCTTACCTGAAGAATACTTTTGCATCTTTCCACTTACCTCAGATTCCGCCATCATTCAAGAAACAGCTATTTCAGTTTAGCTCTGTCTTAGGAGTTGTTAAATTTGGCTTATAATATTTTAAAATGTTTTATTTAAGCCTTTGGGAAACTGTTTTCTCGCAACATAATCTCCTGCTCCCTTGATTTTGAGGTGGACCTTGGTTTTTGCCTAGAGGAGGAAACCTGCATTGATTTCACCACAACCAAATCTAGGGGATGCTTCATTCAGTGGCCATCCAAAGATTTATACTGAAGGCTGAAAAAACCCAAAGAGCCACAACCTGGCAAGAGCTGTCTCTATAAAAAGATTCCTCTCAAATGGTCTTTTTTTTTTTTTTTTTTTTTTTGCTTATTAATTTCAGCCTTGAATATGAGCTTCAGAAACTGGGCAATCTAGGGTATGGGGACAGGCAGAGAGAGAAGGGGTTGGGGAGGAATTCCAGTTCAAAATCATTTCACAGCTATACTTCAAATAATACTTTCAAATAATCTGCTCCACGTCTAAAACTTTATTCCCACTATCATGACTTTGGATTTCACAAGCCTGTTTAAAAATAACCCAGCAAAACACGTCCTAAATAGGTAGAAGGGACTTGCCTCTCTGCTCTCTACCACATCCTATGAATGTGCTGCTGTATTCCAGAGACTTTCCAAAGGTGGCAGGGCGAGCATGTGTGAATAGGAGAGCTTTGTCCTCTGCAGCTATCATTGTGCTGTCCCTACCGTCCACAAACGCAGAGGGCAGATGAGAACTGGATAGAAACAGACCATGCAGTTGTAAAACCCGGTTCTTTTCTCTCTTTATTTATTTATTTCTGCGACTGAGTAACACCTCTCATTACAATTACCGGCTCAATGGCAGAAAATCTCCCCGGTGTGCTGTGCAGATTTTCACAGCTTCATTTGTCTCCTCCTGTGGCATCAGTTTAAAAAGGTTCCTAAAGAATTGCCACTAACAACCGCTTCTATTTCGAGCCTTCAAAGCCGGAGCTGAGCACAATACAAGGCACTGGTAACTGATCTTTAGGTTTCAGTCCACAGACTTTCCACACTGGGAATAGATCCCATCTGTTTCCTCTTTATGCACCAGCCTTTAGAAAGCACAGATCTGGAAACTGCCTCCGTACAGAACCGAGTATAGCCGGCTTTCCCCAGGTGACGGCAGAAAAATCCCCATGATTATGGATAGCTTTCTCCCAAGGCTTTCTACTCCTCTTTTCTCCCTGGTCTCTGAATACACGGTGTGCTTTTCTCCATGTGCTGTGGTTTTTTGGAAGGGTGAAGGGACTGGACTGCCTCTCTTTCCTTGCCCCTTCCTCTTTCCCCTTCTTGGCAGAGGTTTCCCCATTTACCAGCCCTCACAGGAGGAACATTTCAATTTCAAGCCCCAGCACAATCAACCACAGGCAAACCCCCCTCTTTGCTTTGGCACCAGAGCGTGAGACATTTCCCCCACCGCTCTCCCTCCCCAGCAAGCTGCTCTCCAGATGGATGCTCGTGGCTCTCCCTTGTCTCTTCCCTTCTCCTGTCCCGGCCAGAGGCAAGCAGAGGGCACAGAGCAGAGGATTCCCTGGGGCAGGGGCAGCCGCACAGAGCAGGACGCTGTGACCCCGGGATGCTCAGCACTACCGAAGTCCTGAACTCTTTTGCCTCGGGGATCCCCCCTGTCCTCGCTTTCTTCCCTCAGCCCCACACTGGGGGGGTCCCCTCAGCCAAACATTGGGAGAGTCCCCTCAGCCTCACACTGAGGAGTCCCTCAGCCCCACATGGGGGTCCCTCAGCCCCACACTGGGGAGTCCCCTCAGATCCACATAGGGGCAGTCCCTCAGCCTCACAATGGAAGGTCCCTACAGCCCCACATGGGGGTCCCTCAGCCTCACACTGGGGACTCCCTCAGCCCCACACGCGGGGGTCCCCTCAGCCCCGCGCCCTGCCCCGCTCCCCTCAGCCCGGCACTCACTACTTGTAGAGCTGTTGCAGGCAGAGGTCCAGGCACTCGCCCTCCACCTCCTCCTCCGTGATGTACTCCGAGAGCGGCCGGGGCAGCGAGGGCAGCGGCGGGGGCGGCGGCGGCGGGGCGGGCGGCTGAGGGTCGCCGGCATCGCCCTCGCCGCCTTCTCCCTCCTCCGCCTCGGCGGCCGCTCCCGCTTCTCCCTCTGCCCCGGGCTCCTCGTCAGCGTCGCCCGCGGCTTCGGCAGCGGGAGGGGGGGCCGCCGGCTCCGGCTCCGGCTCGGGCTCCGGTTCGGGCTCCGGCTCTGCCCCGAAGGGCCCGCGGAACTCGCCCAGGAACAGCTCGAGGAAGCGGCGGTAGGTCTTCTCCTCCGCGCTGCCGCCGCCGCCGTTGCCCGAGCCGCCCGCGGCCATCGCTTCGCATTCCCGGCCGCCCGCCGGCGGATCAGCACTGCGCCCGCAGAGAGCTCCCTGCCCGCCGCCGCCTCCTCCTCCTCCTCCCTCCCGCCCGCCGCCTGCGCGCGCGCTCCCGAGCCGGGCCCGCGGGGCCGCGCACGCCGCGGGGGGTGCGCGGGAGGGGGGGGGGGGGGGACGCGCCTGGGCGTCGGGAGCGCGCGCGGCGCTGAGGGGGGCCCGGCGGGGTCCGGCGGCCGCCCTGAGGGGGCGGCTCGGGCCGCGGCGCTGGCGGGGGAGCGGGAGCGGCGGCAGCCGCGCCGCTGTGATGAGTCATGCGAAGGCAGCCAGACGCGTAGGTTCCTCACAGGAACCCGGAGGAAACCTGAGCGCACATCGCTTGTTACCTAATCCCTGCCTCCTTCGGGGCTTCCCTGGAGCTTCCGCCGCCGCCGCCGGCGCCTCCGCGGCTGCCGGAGGGTGCGCGGGGCCGGGGCGGCAGCGGGGGGCGGCCCGGGCTCACCCGCCGTGAGGGGACAGCGCTGTCCCGCCGAGCCGCGGCCCGGGCCGGGGCCAGGAGCAGCCGCGGAGAGCGGGTTTGACATCGGAGCGTGTTTGCGTGAGGGGAAGTGGCCATGAGAAAGGAAGAGGGTAGGTTTAGTTCAGGTGTTCGGGAGGAATTCCTCGCTGTGAGGGAGGTGAGGCCCCGGCAGAGGTTGCCCAGAGAAGCTGTGGGTGCCCCATCCCTGGAAGTGTCCAAGGCCAGGTTGGATGGAGCTCTGAACACCCAGGTTTAGTGGAAAGTGTCCCTGCCCAGGGCAGGGGTTGGAATAGACGATCTTTAAGCTCCCTTCCAACCCAAATCATTCCATGATCCTGTGATAAATTACATATTGCACAGTATCTACACATTCCGTGCTCTGGCAAAGGAGAATTTGTGAGAAGCTGAAGATGCTACACCAACCGAAACTTAAACAGTAACTTAAACCTGTCAGTGGGAGAGAAACTGTAGTGAATATTCTCTTGCTGTCTAATAAATGTCTTTCATTTGTGAAAGGCATTTTGGCTTGTTTTATTCATTGCTTCTGGAAAGCTATTTTCAGAGCTATCAGGTCCATAAATACAATTAATGAACAGGTATAATTGCCACACACATTAAAAATAGCTTGTACACATGGGAGGGAACGATATCCTTAATGTGAGATGTACCTTGAAAAATGGCCAAATCACGAGCCTCATATGCAAAAGGATCCTCAAATTTTTATGTATTGTAACAGGGACAATATCTTGCTGAAACCTGTTGTTCTCTGCACTGTAGCAATTACCTCTGCATGTCAGGGTGCTCCTGTAAATCTGTCTTCTGTTTGGTGAGTTATTTCAGAGCCAGACTAATTTTAGAATATTTCCAACAACTGCATTGACTGATCATATTGTGATCTTGTGAATATGTAAAAGCCCTGAGAGTTAAAAATGTGATTGTCACAGTTAGTCTTAGTCCTTCACAGCTGACAGTGACAGAAAATCGCATCACTTGTCCTGGAAGGTTATGTCTAAGCAATATTTTTCTTTATGCCATTTCTTTATTTTCAATGTAATACTCATTTATTTAGTGAATGCCAGGTGGGTTTGCAGAGTAAGAAACACTGAAGGGTAAGAAACATTGAAAGGTAAGAAACATTAAAGGGTAAGAAACATTGCAGTTCTTTTTGAGCAGAGAGCTCCCAGTTGCAGCTGACGATGTCATTGCTGGGTTTTGGTTTTTATTTTTTTTATCTTTGTGTGTTCTGCATCATCAGTGAGTCACAAGCCCCGGGAGGATGTATATCAATGCAAGTATCACCAAGCAGTCTTAACTTCATGATCAGTTGTTTTTCTCTCAGAGTCCAGAAGCAGTTGGAGTTTCTTAGAAACTATAATCCAGATAATCTTAATGTAATATGATCTGAATTATAAAAATTCCTATTATTCCAATGTCTTAGGGAAGTCACAGCTAATTCAACAAGAAGCAAGATCAGCTTCATGTTTTATGAAAAAGAGCAATTAAAACTATCTAAGAAGAGATTCAAAAGCATTTAGGCAACCTTTTCCTGTAATTTTTGTTAATTTGATATATTTTTTAGTTGCTTCAAAGAGCACAGAAGAGTATCTGGGAGTAATACCTACTCTGCTTCATGTTGAAATGTTAAAGTTACCAGCTGTCCTTGATTCATCTTGGCAGTCCCCATGTGCTTTTCATCATTTGTCTCGTGGCAGAAGACACTAATTAAAATGAAATAGAGTAGAACTCCACACTCAGGACACTTTGTCAACTTTTGGCACCATGGTCAAGCCAGGATTGTTTTGCTCTGCTATTAAATAGAGAGCTGGTGGCTCCAAGCCACGCTGACATTTGTTTGTGAGAGGGAAAAGGTGGGAAACCATTCCCGTTAAGCTGGAACACGGAGCATACGGTGGCAGTGGGTGGTGGCTGAGCCAGGCAGGAGGCTCTGCTGGCCCTGCTCTCTGTGGGGCCACTGGGGTGGCCAGCTCCCCCAGAAGGAGCCACCCTGCCTAGAAAAGGAAGCTCTGAGCACCCACTGAGCCCTCAGAGCGTGTGCTCGGTGCTGTTATGAAATCTTTGGAGTGTTCAGGAACTCTGGGAGCTAAATTTAGAGTGCATGGCTGTGCTCTGGATATTGTTGGGTGGATGGTTCCTGTGAGATGAGGGGAGGTGGATGGAATAAACTCACAATTCCCAACATTCTCAACCTGAGACCATTGGAAATCAGATGGAGAATAAGGCTTGCACTTGATGTGAGATGCAGGTGTTTGTATCATTTTCAGCTTAATAATGCTGCTTTTTGTTTTAAAAAAGAACATTTTTCAGTATTGTTTTGGAAGAAATCTGTTTCATTTTAGCCTTAAAATGATGCCTTCCTCTTTCTCATTTGCTGTTGAGTAATAAGCAGGGTTTGAACAGGCCTTGGGGAGGTGACCTGAATTGTATGGAGGGCAAAAAGAAGTGCTTTTTAATTCTTTGTAACCTTTGGAAGTGACTCCTGTGGGCTGACAAACAGAAGACAGGTAGGGTCATGAAGAGTGCTTTGACAATACTTAACATACCTGTGACACATGATCTGATACCATGCAAATGAGTTTAATGGCAAAAATCCAATGGTAAATGCCTCTTCAAAGTAGGGCTTCTTTAAAAAGTAGGGCTTTTGCAGTAAACCTGAATTAATTTTTGCAGCTATATTCAGTTTAAATAATTCCAGTTGTTTAAGACTAAAGACAGCAGGAATTTGTAAGGAATACAGCAAGAGGACTCTTGTTGACAGAGTCAACATCCATCAAGCTGCAGTTCATTTTCTCAGGTTCAGCCTGGTCAACTGCAGCTTTGAAAAGCTGAGTAACTTCTGTCACCACAGTTTTACTGACTCCTTGACCATAAAAAGGATTTTTTAGGGTGTTTGTAAACACCAAAGTCATTCTTTCTTTTTCTTTCTCTTATCATTTTTTTTTTTTAAGTTTTTGAGGTCAAGTCAGCTTTTCCAGATTAATAGTCAAAGATTATTCTGAAATATCCCCATCCATTGCAAAACACGGGATTTCAGGCCTGAATCCCACTTCCAGCTGTCATGGAAATTTCCAGTCCCACCCCAAAGGAAAATTCCATTTTCAGCCTTCCATTCAGACCCCTGTTTAGGAAAGGGCGTGCTTTGAATTAGTGTCCCTCTCAAACCCCATTGATGCAGCTCATTCTAACTTCTTTCAATAGCCTCAAACCCTATGAATTAGCCACAGAAGCTTGTGTTTATTTCACAAATTAATGAATGAATGGCTTTTAAAGAGATAGATTTATGTGATGTAACACATTTACTATCAAAATGTAGTAAGCAGTAAGTTTATCTAGTAAAAAAAAAGTGTTACGATCTCTTATTGACATGCTGCACTTTATAGACATTTTCTTGCTAAGGAGACAACTTGTTCTTTAGCCCAAAACATTTTAATTTAGTAACATATATGATACAAAAAGAATTACTAAGTGAGTGCAGTTGTAACTGTGTTGCTAAAATTGCAGCAGTTCACACTAAATAAATTAAGAGTATTAGAGGGATATGTGTCAGAAATTTAAACCTCCAAAATAATGGAAACTGAGCAAGCATTCAAACAGCATATTCATGGCCTTTGAGGAAAACAGGCAGACCCAATTAGAACCATTCATTGAGGTCTGTAGAGTTTCTTTTTTACTTTCCTATATATGTTATAAAATATTTTTAACGTTCCCCTTTCTCGTTGTTGGAAACTGAAACGTGATTTTATTTATTTATTTTTTAATATCCCAATGGTTCTTTGGCTCTGTTTGAATGAATGGCAAGCAATTCTTATAAAAATGAGCAGTATTAGCTATAATTCTTGAAGTCTGACTTACTAAAATACAGACTTTTCTATGCATTATTTTGGCACATAATCTAACATTTTTACTGCTTGTGTGATGATGGAACTATTGGTTTTAATGCCATTTATTGTTTCAATAGATAGAGTTCAAACTGTGTAGAGCTTAGCCTCTCTCATAGATAGATAGTGGATATTGTAGGAATATTTCTTGCTTGTGGGAAGCAAGACAGGAGCTGACAGTTTAACAGTGGGTGCATTTGTGGGTGAAATTCAGTACTGGGAAAGGGGCCAGTTCCCGGTGATTTCATTCTTCAGGAGAGAACATTAATGCAGGCATCTTGCAGCAGCCAAGGGAAGCCAGCTCCCCTGACCCTAATCATCCCAAATGAGTGCATGGCCAGCAGCCACGAGACACCGAGTGCCCAGCCTGGGGAGCAGCGGAGGGAAGCCCGGAGCAGGGAGCAGCTGGCACCGGTTCCTGGAGCCGAGGGGCTGCGGAGGAGGAGGGCTGGCCAGGCTGCTCCCGGCCACTGCCAGCGCCACATTCCCCTGCAGCCAGGCTCCCTGCGGAGCTCTTAGCACGGCCCTGCTGCTTTGGGAACACAGGCTGACCCCCTGCTTCTCAGCCCTCTAAAAAACTGTTATTTCCCTTCTGGAATAGTTGTGTTACTGCCATGTCAGCGCTCTGTTTATTCCATTTCTCTCAAGGATAACAAAGCATCAAACCATACTTCTAAACTTATCGCATTTATTTAATATAGAATTAACTTGTGTTAAAACAGTACTACACATCTTAATGTGCCTTTCTAAAGAATTATTATCCTGAGCATGGTAAAGACAGTCTCTTTGGAGAAGCTGGAGCACGATGACTTCCCCTTCCAACTTCTCTACCTCCTTTTGTTCAGGACAAGGGTGGAGTTCAAAAAGCAGGCAGTAAGGATTTCACCTTTGTTGTTAATCCATTAAATAGCTGAGAATAAATCTGATCCTAAATTTAGCCCCCCTGTAACATAACTGAAGGAACAGCAACTGAAATTTATCAGGAAAATGGTTTTTATAATTTAGATGTACTTTTCTCAGCTCTGTATTCAGCACTCAGGTTAGTGGCCAAATCTCCTTTCCACACGAGTCAATCACTTTGTGACTGACTCCAAGAGGAGACTGATTTCCTACCTTGAACCTTGGCTGCACCTTTGTACCTCCAGTTAAGCTATTTCTTCTCCATGTTTTCTTCAATTTACTCTACTTAGAGGCTTGCTGGTTCCTCAGTACTTCATAATGGAAAAGGTGCAGAACACATCAAAACAGGAACAAATAAATTGTTATTTTCCCTGTCCAAACTGAAGAGTTTCAAAGCAGGACTCAGGGCTTGAGAATTCTCCTGTGACCGCAGTGTTTGCCTGTTGCCAAGGCCTGTGGTAGGATCTGGATTCTTGTTGTGGTGACAAAATAAGTTCCTCCACCACAAGTAAATGCCGTCCCCACAAAATGGAATAATTTCAAACTCAGCATGACAGTTAAAGCCCTTGGCTTTCAGCAAACTGGGACTTAAGCAGCAAATCAAACAACCCATTTTCTTTTTGATGCAGTGCCACGAGGTTGGCTACTTAGAATCTCACTTTTTGTGCAGTAATGAAATTCTCTTCTGCCCCTCACTGTTGGGCACTGATGCTGTGACATGCATGAGAATTCCAGTCACATATGGGAAAAAATCAACTTGCCATGGAAGATTTACTGGTGAGGCAACGGTCAAATTTTTTCTTTCTCTGCAATTCTGAGCCTGGAACAGCTTCCTTGTCTCCAGCAGATGAGAACGAAATCTGGCTCATTTAATCTAATTTTGTCTCCGCCAACAGATCCTTCTCTCAGTTCTGGTCTGCAGAGCTGATTTTTATAATAGCTTCAATAGGAAAAAAAGAGTGAAAAATTAAAAAATCTCAGCATAGAGAGCCTCCAATGTTTCCTCTGGACATTTTGTAACTCCCACTGTTAACCAGTAACTGTGCATCTTTTTTATTTGAATAACAATGCCCATAACACTGGAAGCTCTAACATTTACTCAGCCAAGACCATTTATCTTGTTATAACAGGATCAGCATCTCAGCTGGGGCTTCTGGATGCTACTCTACTACAAACAAAATTAAAACCACCAGTCAGCTGAAATTAATAGTATATGGGAGCCACACTGTTACTCTGCTCACACACGGAAGGACGTGTGGAGGGTGTTAAATCCCAGCACAATGCACTGAGAGAAATGGATTTTTCCATAATTACCAAACCCTTTAGATAGCAGCTATCACCAGGATCCAGGAGAGCTCCTGAAAATATTGCTCCAACATTCCTAATGGATGGTTTTCCTCGTGCCTACGTCGGCAAGAGCTGGGTGCCAGCTCCCCCCTCCTCCTGCACTGCAAGACGTAGGAAGGCTTTATTCCCAAACGGGAGCGTTTGCTTGCTGACATCACACGCGCTAGGATCCTTTTGTTTGCCTGTGTCTCCTGCATTGAAATGTTTGTCTGAGTCACAGATCCCGCTGCCTCCCTTCCCCTATGTCATCCTGCTTGCTTCAGAGCTTCTCCCTGACTCACAGTTTTTAAATTTTGACACAGCCCAGTTTGCTGCAACTCAATACTTTTCCCTTTAATATTTTATTATGTAATTTTTATCTAAACCCTATAATGATGCAAAAACCACTGCCTTCTTTTTCTTTTTTTTTTTTTCAGCCTTTTTTGAATAGGGAGATTTTATGAGTCAGATTCAGCACTGAATTTAATATCAAGGGAAAGTCAGTTTAGTGTATGCTAAATAAAAAATTTAAGATAGTGACTCCCACAACTTGAATTCTCCATTTAGCTGCTGGCTGAGTTTCCTCAGCTCCAACGTTACCGAGTGCTCTGCCAAAAGGGGTCATCTCTGTGCATGTGTACAAACACTTCCCATAATTGAAGTAATTACTATTTTGCAGTGCAGCACCTTTCTTCTCCTCTAATAATCTCCTTGATTTGTTTTCTCTTAATAAAAAGAGGATGAAAAGCTGCTGTGCTTTCAGTATACATTCATTCTCTGGGTTTAGGCTCTGGAGCTGCTGATATTGCTGGTGCCTAAGTCTGGGTTTCCCCTTTATTACAGCCACGAACAAAAGAGATCCTGATTACAGCAAGAAATGAGATGAAGAACGGGGAAGTCATGGATGTGCAGCAGCTTGGTTCAAGCCTGAGCCACGGTAAAATATTCCCACTTACTGAGACAGGAACATAGAATTATTGTGCTGGATTAAATCCTCTGTCCTTCAGATCCAGCCTTTTATCTCTGTTGTTGCCACCACAGGATAAAGGAGAAGTTCAAAGCACAGCTTTGACTGTCCTTGACCAAGGACTTTGCAGCAGGTGAGGGCTGAAGTCCCACTCTGGTGTAGCACTGAAAGCTGCATTTCTCTTCCAGCATCCACTGCCTGTGTCCTGCTCTGAGCCTGTGGAGAGCACAGTGCTGCATCCAACCTCCTTAAAATTCAGGTACACACAAAGCCAGATGACTGATCCACATGCCTGTCATTAAATGTGCTGTGCTAGAGGCTCTCATTTCATTGTCTTTTTACCCAGTGTGAAAAGATGGAGTTGTGGCCCCAACATCCACCCCCCTCCAAAAAAACCCAAACAAAAAAAAGCCTGAGCCACAAAGCTGAAGCTGTTCCTTATAGAAAACATAGATTTTTATTATAAAAGTACAATTATGCCATATACAAAGGATTTTTATGCCACAGAAATTTGCAGTTCTAATATTAAAATAAAGTCCTGAGCAGGAAGTGGAGAGTCTCTCAAGCTGCCTTTGGCTGCATGTTCACCCTGGCACTGCTCTGCAGGTTTTTAACCTGACCCCACTTTGGGATCACTCTGGGGTCACTGCTGCTTCTCCTCCTCTGTCCGAGGCCGTTTCCGAGGGTTCAGCTCAGTCCCTCCTGTGCTGGCAGTGACGGCTGGAGGCTGCACATCTCGGAAGCCATGGGACTGGAAGATGAAAGGAAAATCATGTGCTAAGGCTTGTAGGGATAGAAAGCATGAGTAACCAGCTCCCAGAAGATCAGAATGAAGGATCACGCTGCCATTTATTCAGGATGAGCAGCCACAGATTGTTTATAGACCAGGTTAAGCTCAACACTGCAAACTTTACAACACATGTGCCAACTCACGTCTGCTCATTTTGTTTTTTAAAGATATTTTATTTTCACCAACCAGGCTATCACTTTCGTTTTACTGTTTATCACCCCTATGGCTATGAAAAACTGCTTCTCTGTAAATTAACTTATGTTGCCTATTTAAATAAATCAAAAGACAAATCCATCAGCTCCCACAGAAGCAAGGAGATGACTGGATTAATTGCCTCAGTCATTTTCAGAAACAAAACTGTGAATTTCTACAACCTAGGATATTTTTGTTCCACGTACCTACTTAATGAACTGAAAACATCAATGAGACATTGTAAGAGAACAGCAGAGCTGAATCTGTCTCTAGACTGCAAAGACTGTTCCAGCATAGTAATTTATGGGACACAATGGGATGAAAACCTTTGACTGCCAAAAACTAAATGTAGAAGTGAAAACTACATGCTGCTACTCAGGAGAGTGTTTGAAGTGATCTATCTGGCCTAGTACCACTCGTATTTTCTGCTACTGTAGCTCACAATTTAATTTTTAACCATTTTAAAATACGAAAGATCTCAAAGTCAGTTAGCTAAACATGCCATGGATGCAGATGGAGATGATATGTTGTGTGAAGCCTGCAACTCTGAATTCCCATCTCCAGACAAATGCTGTGCAGAGAGCACTGCTGACAGCTCAGTGAAGACTCAGTGCAGCCTTAGAGAGGAAAAGGCATTAATCAGAACACAAAATTGCTCTGCTGATCCAAAATGCTCAGGCAGAGACAATGTGGGGACGAGAGCATTTCAGGAATGCTGACATTTTGGGATGGTGCAGGAGGAATGCAGGCAGAATTACCATCAGAGGTGACTCTTCCCAAATGCCAGTGTGTCCCACAACAAGACCAATCCCAAATCCCAGCAAAATGTCTTGTTTAAGCCTCTCATCCCTGTATTTCTATTTCTGAATGCCTCACCTCACCCAACTTGGGCTTTTTAAAGGAACAAACAGCAAGAGCTGCTACAAGGGCAGGATCTGTGCAACCCCTCTGCTATTTATAAGCAACTCAAGTGTTATTTTAAAGAGCATAATGGGGAATCTTCAAGTTTAATGTTTCACTACATCTAATCTCTGCCATTTCCCTGAGGCACAAAGGTGGATCTGCAGCCAAGTATCCACTTAATCCAGAATGCTGACTCCCAGTGAAAGCATTCCAAGGGTTAGAAGGGCCAGAACATAAAGCAGGCTGCCCAGAATGGATGTTTTGCACTTGGCTGCAGGCAGACACCTTGAAAATACAAGAATTTTGTGTCTATTTGTGAGGTTTGGTAGTGGCTTTCAGATGGTGAGGAGTGGCTGCTGGAACCAAGGACAAAGCTCAGTCTTTCATTTTGAATTGTTCCTTAATGTCCTCTGGATTTACACCCTCTGCAGCAAGACTGGCAAGGGTAGATGTGTTTATTACCTGAGCACTGCTGCCACTGCTGGCCTGGCAGACCCTCCACAGCTCAGGGAAACAACTCCTACCTGGAATTTACATCCTGGGTCTCTGTCTTTCACTATGAAATAATCAGGTCACATTCCTGGGAAATTCAGGTGAATCAGCCCAGCTACTTACTCCCTTGTGCATAAATCAATTTCCATTTCTATACTCTGCATTTAAGAATGAATCCTTATCAGCCTGTGGAAGAAAGGATTTCATGGGAGAGGAGTTCCACAGCCCCCTCAGAGCAGTGACTGACTCCAGTGTGCTGGAAAGGACAGGATAAAAAAAGCCCAGAGCTCACTCATGAATTTACACATTTCATCAGCTCATGGGTACTGAACAGCCACTTTGCCAATGGTACCAATGCACTTCATCTGCACAATTCTAAGGAATTATTATTTTTTTAATATCTTTCTTTTTGTTTGCTGGTTATGCACAAATCTGACTTGGAAACACTGGACATGTATTGACATCTTTCAGTTTAACTATGGAATGAGAAATGGTAAAAGCAGACTGTTATCAGACCTGAATTTCATTAAAGAAATGGAGATAATACAATTTTTTACTAAAAGAAATCATCTGCTGAAGCAGTTCATCAGGATTAAGGGAAAAAACCACAGGGATAATCTTAAATATTAACTAATCTTTGATTAGGATTCACTCTCAACTCTTTTTCAAGATAGTGTGCATTCATACAGAAGAGAGCATAGCTGTTTTATGGTGCTTACAAAAATGAAAGAAAAAGGCAATTAAACTGTCTGAGATAAAATCCATCTGTTTGTCAGCTGGAGAAAAAAGGACTCACATCACATGATCCAAACAACCTTGGCATGTAGTCCCACTTCCCCTTCCAGTCTTTATAAAAGTATATCTTTGCAGTATTTCTTCTTTCCTGGTGAATACATTCAGGAGTGGGGAGGAAAAAAACCCTGATTTCTGTTTGAAAGTTTGAGGATCTCATCTGATGGCAGCATTAAAATCTGCAGAAAATGCTATGGCAACGTGTTTCCATGAGGACATGCAGCAAATAGTTACGGAATTGTACCTATGGATGTGACATGTGAGGAGGTAAGAATTGAGTGGTGCTGTCTTTTTAAATCTAAATACAGCTTAGACAGCATCTCTTCTCATTAATATGTATCTAAGCACTCCACAATAGGGAGTAATCACAGGATTTAACTAGGGATGAATAAGGACTCCAGCCATAAGCTGGAAGCTCCTTCTATGATAGGGACAGAAGAGAAAAATCTGTATATTGGCTGGGTGTAGGGTCAGTGTAGGATAAACACAGCGTGGGTTACACCACACATAAAGCAGAGATGGGGAAATACCTATGGAACAAAGCACTGGAGAGGCCTCTGGAATATCAAGTTTAATTCAGGTCATCCTCATCCTAAAAAGATGAACTCAGCGGGAACAGATGCAAAAAGCCACCTGAGAAGCCACACCCTACCTGACCAGGGAGCCAATGGTTCAGGTCTCCCAAAATGAAGCTCAAATTGTTCTTGGTACCTGTACTTAGGGCAAAAGTTAACTTCAGGGGCGGATAAAATAAGCAGCACCAGCAGCAGAACAGATGGGCACAGGCTGCCTGAAAGTTAGATCAGGAAATCAAAAGTATTTTAACTTTGAGCAGACAAAATACTGGGTCACTTTTCTAAAGAGAAAAAGAGCAAATTACCCTTAAATCTGGAGCTGTAACTACCTTCCCTTCAGAAGGCAGCTGAAAAGCAAGACTAAGAAAGCAAAGCCCTCTCTGAGATTTGTGTGTAATTCCTTTCCAGGTGCCAGTGTCACCCAGCTGGGAATGTCCCTCCCCACAGGAACACTCACTGTGATGTCATAGGCTATGGTGGACTCCTTCTGGCTCGGTGACTTGTACAACGTTGCCAATCTGGGAAAACAAACCCCAGGTAATTATGATTAATTAATGCAGTAATAAAAATTCCAAATAGCCCAGTGACCACACACAAGTTTTCCCACAGTACCCGTGGAATTCTCAGGGATGTATTTTCATATAGGTCAGTCAAACTGTGGATTCCCATCCTTACATGACCTGTCAGCTCAAACACAATCTAGACCTACTAAAAAGAGTGAATGATTAATTAGCCTTGTTTCATCACAGTATTTGATGACATTTTTGGAACAATATTCATCATGAATTAATTCCAAATGTCACTTTCTTAAAATGCAAGCAAAAAAGGTTTTGAGCACACCTCTTCCCTACTCCATTAATCACTTGTTCTTTGACCTCTCAAGGATGTGAGAGACCTTCAAGAATTCCAGTACTTCTAGGGAGGCTTTTTCCAGAGATTTCCCAAGCCTGTCAATATAACCCAGAGGCTGGAGATGTTCTATTTCTAAGCCTGCCCTTGCCACTGACACAGCACAACCTTGAGAAGATAGTTTCCCTTTTATTTCTCCTCTGACACTTCCCTGATTTGCTGCATTTAGACTCGAAGCAATACACCTTGTGTTCTACAGCAAATGCTTGCATAATATAGAGAGAAAATTGCACAGCAGCTCAAAAGGAAAAGGGGTTTTCAACCTTTGTCAGGGCTGCACCATGCCCACCTCCCCAAAACTCACACTTACATAAGCCAATCTAGAAAGTGTTCTGCTCTCTGTAGCAAGACACCCTGCCAAAAATCCTGTTAATTATTTTCGGGGGGTTTTTTCCTCCCTGAGGTGCCATTCTATTAGAGAGCACGTAATTACAGCCTGAGGAACGCTGCCACTTCATCTTAGCTACACAGGGAATTCCTCAGAACACTCAAATGCTGGGTTATACTTGACAAAATTGCCCAAATCTGGAGCTGCAGAAGCCAGGCTTTCACAAGAGCTCAGCTGGAGCCTCTGACTCAACAGGAACTTTCCTCCCAGCAAAGAGAACCCTTAGAATTAAGCTCTGACATTTTCAGGAGAAGAGAGAAAGGAGGAGACAGGTATCAAAGTGGCCAAAGCACATTTAAAAAATATTTTTTAAAAGGCAATGGGTCCTTAAATGATCTTTGTGCCTCAATAACCTGATATAAAACCAACAAAATCACAATGGAGCATCAGCAGCCTGTGTAAAAATAAGACAGCATTGAGCTATTTCTGCTTTTACAGTTGTATCCAGAATTGCTGTTTCTGCAGGCCCCCCTCCATGTCAGCTGCAGATTTACATCAGTAAATAAGCCAGGTTTGTCTCTCCTTGGCTTGTTTTCTGGAACTTCTATCTGCAGCCTTCCTAGCTCTGTTGCAGAAGAAAAAAAGTTCTTTTCATATATAAAATTAACTTTTGTTCACTCTGTAATCATTATGTTGATGCAACTTGTCCTAAAAAGACTGTTAACTAATCAGTAATGTTAATTTAATTCCAAATTAAACAGCCTGCTGTAATCATCCTGCATTGCCTTCTAACTTAGAATTTAAAAACAAAACTCCCCAAGAAAGTGTCACTGCATTTTTCTTTCAAATTCAACAAGCAAAACACTGCAAAACAACATTCTAGCACCATTTTTGCTCACTGTTTGCACAAGATTAGGGAATTGCAGCACAGCTCCTTAATCTCAAGCTGCTGCATGGTGATATTACATATAGGACAAATTTAAGTGACCAGGAAAGAGAAATGACCTTGCAATATAAAGAGGGGAAAAAAGAACCAAGAAACAGAGGAGATCTCATTGCAACAAACAGAATTTCACACTGTTTTTTGGAAGGTTCAACTCCTGAAGCTCAGGGTCAGCAGCCTGTCCTGAGGGTCACAGGCCAGGTGGCTTTAAAGCCTTCTTTGGCATCTCTGGTTTTGGACTGACACTGAAGCAAAAAAAAATTCTTTTCAAAGAAATTACAGTGGCTACAACCAACCATGGAGGAATGGGAGGTTCTTTATAATGAGACTGTTGAAATTGCACTGCTTCAGAGTAGGGCACAAATCACCTTGTGACCCACCAGCTCAATGCTTGCACTGAGTCTATGGCAAAAATTCACATTAGAATGAGAAGAGTTTTATTAAAAAATTACAACCCAATCCTATCTTGCAAAACAAAGATAGTAAAATTTTCTACTCAGCCACCAGATCCTAAATCCTTGTGCCTGAACAACTGCCATGAGGATGTTACACTTTTATAAACCATGGCATCTTGTCAGGAAGAGCCCACCACGGTGGGGAGGAGAAGCCTGACAGTTCAACCCTCACTGAGACAATTCCCGAGCCTCAGGAGCCTGGGATGTGGCAGAGCAAGGCCAGGAGCCAAATTCAAACCCCTGCTTGGCCCCCATGGCCAGTTTGAAAGATTCTCCAGGACCATTCTTGTATTTAGATGGATTTTCCTCACATTTTCCCTCACCTCTGAGTGTTGTCCCAGTGGAAGATTAAACGGACGGTGGCAGCGTGGCCCCAGCTTTCTCCTGAGGAACACAAAAGGACAGATCATTATCTCTTACAACACCACCAGCAGCAAGCTGAAATGAAATTCATCTTCAAAACCCCCCCATGATTAAAACAAAATCTGCCTTTCTTGCAGTGATGCATCACATCTTTTTCATACTGGCAAGGATTTCACAACAAACAGACCTAAAAAAGGAATCACCTCTGTAGAGTGTGTTTTACAGAAATCTTGATGCAGTACTTCCATATTTGTAGAAAAATTTCATGCATGCCTAATAAAGGACAGGTACTAGACAAGTCTTGAAAACAGAGGCAGCTTGAAGAAGAGATTTGTCTAATTACTCCTGAAGAAGTCTGGTGAGGAGGTCTAAATCCTACTTCAGAACTGTGATATTCTGTCTCTCAGGCATAATTATGAGCAAACATCAGTCCCTTTGGGATGCCAGCTTTGGGAGAAAGTCAACCATTATTAAAGCATTAAGGGCCCCTGAAGCAGTTTTCTGCTTCTGACAGCAAAATGCAAAATAACCAAAAGCAAGGAGCAGGGAGGTGTGGTGGAAAGAGAGAAGGAAATTTAAATTTTTTATCCTACTCCAGGGGCTCAGTCCCAATGTCTCAGCTCACACCTGACCACAAGTCAATGTGCAGACATCTTTATGAGGTGCTTTTTCCTCTGTTTATCCCTGTCAGCACTCCAAAGATGGATTGCATTTTAAACCAGTCTCCCCTGCCCACCTGCTCTTTGCTGTCCGCCCCTCCCTGGTCTCCCCCACAGCCCCAGCCCCTCGTGCCCCCTGTGCTCTGGTATTTATTAGGGCACAGAGAAGGAAAAAAAAAATTATCCCACTGCAATGAAGACCTAGACCCTTTAGGCATTTTGCCAGACCTTGCTCCACTACATCTGAGCTGAGATTAAAGATTTTGGCTCTCAGAGATGGCTCTGAGGCAGAGATCAAAACACATTTTACAATGGCTACAAATTCCACACCAGCAGATTTCCAACTGCACTGAATATGAGTGAAAAATGCTACTGTAAAACGAGATATTTCTGAGTTGAACTGCCTGTAGATTAATATTTGACCTCCTTTCTAAATATATTTAGTAGAAATGTCTAGGAACACCCAGCTTAGCTATCACTAGTGGGAAAGAAAGCTGTCCCCTTCATAAAGCTCCTGACTTAATACCTTGCAGCATCTGTGCCTTTTTCTTTCTTTTTTTTTTTTTTCCTCATAATTAAGATCTTCCCTTCTGCTCAGGACTAAATAAGTGTTTAGAGATTAATGCTTTCATGAAAAAGCTGTTTCAGAGGCTTACCAGTCAATGGGAGGAAAAACTCAATTTAGTGATTTTACTTGGGGGTTTGCTGTTGACCCCTCCCTCAACAGTTCCTCTGGCTACACCAAACCATGGAGGAGTGAGAGGTTCTTTAGCCTTTATGATGAGACTTTTGAAACACCATCTCTTCAGAGCAGGGCATCAAAACCACTTGGTTAAATATTTTCCCAAGTGGTACCAAGTTGCATTTTTGGAAGAGTTCACACTGCTCAGTTGAACAATACTGTGGTCACACACGCTGGGGAGAGTCACAGTCAGCTCCACAGGAGGTCATGTCAAATTAATTGTTTGTGAAAGAAAATATGCACAAGGCAAGGCAGGATATCTGGGAATTATAAACTCCCCTGAATGTCTTCACATTCTTTACTGTCCCCATGACTCAATAAACACAACAGCTCCCAAACAATGCTGGCCAGTGAAAAAAGACAGACTCTATTAGCTTTAATTGAGTTTGTAGCCAGAAAGGCTGCCAAAAACCATCCATCAGAGAGCAAGAGGCAAAACTGACAAAAAGGGTCAGATCTGGGAGCTGGGTCTGCCTGCACAGCTCCAAATTCCACGTTCTTCACATTCCTGCAGGAGATGGGCTGTGTTTGTTCATTTTACCCTCTAGCTCTGCCAAATGGTTTGGTGCCTGTACAGACTCTGGGAACATCTTTGCCTTTGTACTGTCCCCTTCTCTCTCCTCTCCAGAGCAAGAGAATCATTACTCAGCTCACAGAAAATGAAGAATTTGTGCCCTTTAAGTGAATCATAAAATAATGGAATGCTACAGCCTGAAATAAGATTTAAATGCTGAACCTTTCCTTAATTTGTAGAAATCTCCACTTCAGAACTGTTTCATTTTCCCCTGTGACTGCAGCAGAAAGGCATGGATGAGGTATCTGCTCATTACAGGGCAAAATTGAGCAGCCTGCAAAAAAAATCTTAACCTGGCTCAGGGCAGGCTGTGCCTGAGGATCCCCCACTGAACTTCCCTCTACATCATAACTGCAGAGAATTCCAGTGATACAGCAAATATGAAATGCCTTTGCAAATAATTAATGGGACATGTTCAAGGGTAATGGGAAAATAAACAATTTAAACTGTTTGGGAGAGGCAGTGAATGGTTCTCAGGGAATTTAGGAAATTGCAGCTTAGTTTGGGGTATGCAACCATTAAGCTGGGTTCTTTTTTGAGTGATTTAACCTTCTCCTCACCACATCCCTGCTAGAGGTTTACAGCTCCCAGGTACATTTTTGGATGATTTCTCTTTGTACAGAAAGCCAAAGGAAAGGAACTCATACATCAATTTTCAACTCAAAGCTCAACACTTACCTAAAGCAGGTACCAATGTGGACTGACTTTGTCCAATCCTTGTTGTCATTTGGTTTGTCAGAACTACCTGAAAGAGGAAACAGAAGCAAAAAAAATTATGAAAATCTGATAATCAGCTTACTGGGAGGGAAGAGAGGGAATTTTCAAAAAAAGCTTTTAGTGATGAAGCAGTTACTCAGGCAAAACTCCTGGCAACTGTAATGAGGAGAAACTGTAAGGGTGCCTCATCTTTTCAAAACAAATTAACAGTACCCTGCAAAATGTATTTTTGGTTTGAATGGGAGATGTTTTTCATCCAAGACTTTAAAGAAATCTCAATTTCTCCCTCCCCAAGAGAGACAAGCTCCACACAACTTATTTATCCCACAACATTTGTCCTAAATGTTGTTTGGATCTATGTTTAGCTGCAGCTGACTTGCACTGGCCCTCCAGGAGGAGCCAGCTCTCAGTCCCTGGGGTAAATGAACGTGGTGGTGCTGCTCCCAATGTGCATTAGCCTGGTGATTAACTGAATTCCTGTGCCTTGGAGTCTAAAAATGCACAAGTGGGTACAAGACAAAGCAGAATGGAAGTGAACAGACAGAGTGGGGGAGTGTTTTCACAGCCCCAATCACTGGTGGGAGGCTCACAGACAGTCTAGGTTAGATCCCTGGCAGAAGTGGGGGTGGGTGAGACAGAAAAGAGCCAGGAATATTAATGACAAAGTTCATTAAAAATGAAAAATTGTACCCATCTAAGACCCTAGAGAGTTCCATTGTTTGACATGCTCAGAGGATTCTTGCTGGAGCAGTTCAGAAAAGTGTGTGAGAGCACAGAGTTCCACTGAGCACAGCCTGAAACATTCACACAGCTGAGAGGCCAGCACAGATATTGCACATTTTAGAGAAGTAAATCATCACAAGTGCATGGTAACAGCCCCAAATAGCCTCCTCATCTCCCTGCTGGAGAAGGGCTGGGCATCCTGACTCCGAGTCCATCTTTAGGATCTGACTTCCTACCATATTAGAGCATCCAGAGCTGCCTGACAAGCAATCCCTGGCATGCAGGCTGGATTTAGCCTGCTCACAGCTCATGGAACTAACTCAGACACCATTAACAAGAGGGCCAGTCCAAGCAAAACCATTCCTGAAGCTCTGACTCCTTTAGCAAGAGTTTATTTAGCAACTTTGTACTAAAGTGCTGCCTGCTTCAGAAGAAATGATTTCTACATTTTATTCTTGACCAAAGAAAAACATTGTCCAATGACAGCAGCTGCTGTTCAAGGTCACCAGGTACCAAGTTCTAGGGGAAAGCACTCAGGAAACCTGAGGCTGTGCAGACCTTGGAACATCCTTTCCCTGGTGCCCAGAGCAGCAGGAAGGAGCTCCACAGCTCAAGTCAGGACACTTTGGGAATGCTGGGCTCTTCCCTTCCCACAGCTCCCAGAGGAAGCACAAGAGGAGTTTTATTTTTAGCAGCTTGGAACTAAAGCCAGCTGCACCAGAGAGTTGTGGGTGACAAGGTCACAAGTCACCTGGACACTGTTAGAGACACAAGCACCATTTTGAGGGCTGGGGAAGCTCCAATTCCTGAACAATGCTCCTCTGAGCTGTCAGAGACTTCCAAAACAACTTCTGGAACAGCTGCAGCTTCCCAGTGCCATCTGCTGGCTGCGGGTCTGCTGCCTCCAGACCGTCTGTGACGTAAAACAATGCCCAGGAAGGAGGCTCTGGGTTTCCATGGATGCCAGGAGAGGAGGCCAATCCAGCAGATAAAGTGGTTTTCCACCCTAGGAATGCTAATGTTTGTTTTTAAACAGAGAGTGTAAAGTTGTGTAGGAACTGCTGAATGCTCCCAGGTATTTTTGTAGGTAAAGTCACCAGAGGAGCATTCCTTGTCCAGCCAAATCACTGGAGATGATGGCAAACAGCATTAGAAATGCCATGCTACTACTTAATTAAGATCCACAGGAGGCTATTGATGCAAATTTCACTTATTTTGGCAAGTCTAGGAATTTCCCACCTTTTAGGTGTTTTGCCTTTGTGATCCCTCCATACTCACCAACTAAACCAGCAAGAGCGAATGCAGAGGGTATTACTGCAGAGGGCACTGCTGCAGGCTTATTTTGCTATTTAGAGACACATTTCTTTAATTCTTTGTAAAAAAAGTAGCATCTCTTGGGCTTGAAGGCTGCCCTGGACTCACAGCTGCCCTGTGCTCGTTGGCTGTGATGATGAGCTGCTGGGCCAGCCCGTTCAGCAGCCGCGTGCGCAGCGCCAGGTCCTCGAAGTCGTGGCGGAAGGGAAAGGCAATTCCATCAATCACCACCAGCCGGACCTAAAGGCAGCAGGAAAGATCAAAAACTGCCATCAGCATCCTATAAAAAATGACAACAAACAGCAAGAGCTGTTTTTAAATGCACTGGAATGTTTTATTTCATCCTTAGGTGAACACGACTGGCAAAGCTGGACTTGAAGCCTTGCAGAGGAGAAGCTGGAGAAAATAATCACTAAACAGCAGAACTGTACTTCAGTCAGCTCTCCACAAACAGCAAGTAGTTCACCTGCTCCCTCAAAAATTAAATCCAAATCAGAATTCAGGCTCTCTGGAGGCACTGCTGAGATAACTCAGCTGTTATCAGTGATCTGTCTCGGAAACACACAGTTTAACAGATGCCTAAAGATATTCCAGGCACACTGCACTGGAGCTGAGGATCTATCTTGCCTCAAGATGTTTGCTTTGCTGAATTATTTCTTTTGTAGCAATCATTAGCTGAAGTCAGAGCACGCTGCAGCTGCTGGCTCATCACCCTCAAGACACTGTATAAACATTAGTCTGGGATTTTGATTTATTCTAACTTCATTTGTTGTGGCTGTTTTGATGACCCAAGTATGAAATACAGGAGGGAGATGGATGGTCCAACAGTGCCTGCACATTCAGATGTCACTCAAATCCTTGGTGCCTCCAAGTTCCTGCAATACTGCACAAGATAACAAAGTGGAAACAACACAAAACCCTGATTTTCTGCATTACTGATTTAACTCATTAATGGGAAGCCTCTTTTTGACTGGAACATACAAGCCTGCACAGACATCACTGTGAAATGTCCTGGGCCTCCAACTGAAAAAAACCCATTAATTTGCAAAAGAAGATTAAATAGTTGGGATTAAAAGAAGACATTAATCGTATTCTCATTTTCCCTCTTTCCTACAAATTCTTTTCCACGAGTCTGTACATTCTCCTCTCCTCATGTATCATTTCTTTAAGAACAATGAGTTTAACAGCACAAACATGACTCATGCTAGACAGGAATGTATACATGGTTATATAACTTGGCTGTCACAATTATGTTCAGGTAGGATGCAATTTAGTTAAATTTCTCCCAGACAGCAGACAGGAAAACTTAAAGTATTTAAAGTGTAAAGAGAGCTTGCTAATACCTGCCTTGTCCATGCCAGCTTGGCTCTAGCAGACCTTAAAGAATTGGGTTATTTACCACAAGAATATTTGCTAACAGTCTTTCTCATATTATTTACAAGATCTCAAACTAATTGATATTTCCAAATGGCACATTTGGATCTCTAACTCTACATCTTTCTTATCTCTAAACCTCTACAACTTTTTCTCTCTCCTAAAACCCCTAAAATCTGGAGGCCTCCTGTGGTCCCAGACTGGGCTCCAGAGGGATCAGACTAATTTTAATGAGAGCTGGACTGCAATGAGCAATCTGTCAAGTCACTTCTAGCCCGTCCAAGGAATCAGCAGAAGGTCTTGTGGTTCTCCTGCAACCTTCAGCACTTCAGGCTGCAGGCCAAGCCCAGATAATCAGCACAGATGGTTCCAGGGAGCTGCAGCCCAGTGGAACTGTGCTAATGAAGCCATGTACTTTCCACAAGAGCAAACACAACAGGGCACCGTTAGTACCTGGCAGGGAAAGGGAAATACCAGACTACACCGAGCACAAGTGAGGCTCCCATCTGTGTTTTCCAGAACACCACAGCTCCCATCAATGAAAAATCTTGGAATATATGCAAAAGACATTCTAATCCAGCACTGATTTGTGCTCTGATAGAACAAGACACAGTCATATTTCCCAGATCCTGACAGGGAGTGATCTGCAGTGCAGAACCCAGAAATCTGGAGGGGAGGTGGTGAAAATCTGCCTTACAATAGCATTTCTCTAAGACATTAGGTACTAAGAAACTTTCTGGCTGCAGTCCACCCAAGAGTCAAGCTGCAGGCTCTGGTTGCTTCTAGCAACAGAAGATGCACTGAAAAGAAGGAGTCACTTGGATGGTGCAGGATATTTCTGGTCCTCAGTGATCTTTTAGGGCAAAAAAAGTGGCACCAAGGCTTTCTGATGCCACCCTCATGGTCAGCACACAGCCCCTGGCTGGGAGGCTCTTGTGCAGAGCAGCCCTGTGCTGATTCACAGCTCAGTGCTCCCAGAAATGGAACATGTGGCAGCACAGACCCAGTGTCCTCAATTCAGAGTGGAAATTCAGGAGGATGGCAAAAGCAAATCCTCTTGAGAGTAATTGGGATGGGAACAAAAAGGCAAACAAGCAGAAGGCTTTACATTTGTACTCTGCTATCAGCCAGTATTTTACTGCCAAGCTGACGAGGTACCAAGGTGTTTACTCCTGTTACTACAGCAGACAAAAACTCTTGAGTGTGAAGATGAGTGACACCTCCTGACAAGCCTGCAACGAGCCTTACCTTGGAATGCTCTGACAGGAATTCTGGCAGGAGGTAGACCTGGGCCAGCAGCTCTGTGTAGTCACGACAACGGAAGTAATAGATGTGAGAGAGGATATTTTCCAGAGAGAAAGTCTCCAAAGCTTTCCCATGCTCTGAGAACAAAACAAACAGACGAGTAAATGAGTCAGAAGTCTGTACGAGCATATTGTTACTTTCATCATCCCACCAAAGCCTGCCCTCCACACATAGCAACAGCAAAGCCCCCAGAAACAGAACAGGCAAGGTAAGGAGTGTGGAAACATATTTTCCATCTGGCTTGAAAGTCAGGAAGGTGGTGAGCAGATGCTATCCCAGCATTTGCACACAGACACGCTGGAGCATCCAAGGGAGGCCTCCAACAATGAAAAATTTATTTCTGAAGCAAGAACTTCCCCAGTAAATCATTTTCAAGCCAGAACACCACCAGAGGACATCAGGGACGATTAATCATCCCTTGCTTAATATACAGGCAGTAACTCATTTAATACAGTGCCTTTTTAGCTCAGTTCAAACAGAAGTTTGGGGCATAAATTCTCCATGAGTAACACAAAAGTTGTGTCCTTACCCCCAGGAGACTGATGACTTAGAGAATAAAACTTATTAAAAGCAGCCTGGCTATACTGACTTTATGGAGGAGCTGAATTCCAGCTATGGTTTTATTCTATGGGCCTTCAGCAGCAACACTGCCTCACAAAATTCTGCTGTTCCTCTTTTCTTTCCCTACCTGTTCCTGTGTTTTGAAACAAAACACGCAGTTTTGCTCAACAGGTGCAAATATGATCATTAAGGTGCTAAAAAATTGGAAGGAAAAGAGGAAAGGAGGAAGATCAAATATCAAAACCCCACACACCACCTAAAACCCCCCAGGATCAAAATGTTCACGAAATCACCCTGCAGAAAAATAATTCTTTTTGAAGTAGCTCAGCCCAGTCTGCTCCAGACACAGATGTAGTTCAGGGTTTGATCCACAGAGGTGGAAATAAAAAGCTGTCAGCAAACACTCCAAAAGTAACACTGCAGCCTACGAGCCACTTGTTCCACTCCATCCTTGCCTCCTCCAGAAAAGAAATGACTTGGCAACGTACCCTCTTCTTGCTGAGCCTCAGCAATGAGGTGGCAGTGCTGCACACAGGCAGCTGCAATGTCCACCACTCTGTCCACCATAAAACTCCCCTCGGTGTCAATGAACACAGCTTCTCCAGCAATGCCCCCAAAGCACTCTGGGATCTGGACATCCACTGCCAGCTGCATGCTGCCATGGGAAACAGAAACAGAGATCAATATCTGCATCCCAGAGCTGTCCCTGCTCCCTCCTGGGACACAGAGATCAATATCTGCATCCCAGAGCTGTCCCTGCTCACTCCTGGAGTGACATTCCTGCTGAGGAACACATGGGACAGGGAGCATTACAACCATGATTGCATTTATAATGCTGGAGAAGAATCAGAGATTGCAGTCAGACAACAAGAAAAATGGACTCATTTCATAGCTGAGTTGAACAAAAAGTGACTCCTGGTTGCACACAAGCCGTGTGACAGTGAAATACCACAGCTGTGTTTTGCCAACTCCGGGTGCTCCGCAGATCTCGGTGATTTTTGTCAGCTGCACTCCACCTCCCAGGATGTTGTCCAGTGCTGAACAGAAGGTGATGATGAAGCCCTGGGTTTGCTCTTCTTCCAGGAGCTCCAGGGCTGTGCACTTCCTGGTGGCACCTGATCCCCCAGCTGTCCTTGCTGTGTCCCCGTGACATTCCTGCCTCACCACCTGCAGCGCTTCCAGCGCCTCTTCCCTGGAGATTCCAATTTCTAGAAAAGCCAAAAGCACAAAACAGCACCTTTATTTTATAAGTACTGAGTGATTCCACAGCATGACACAAAATAATTGATATTCACCCTCCCAGGACAACATGCACACAGCCCTGGCACTAATGATGTGATTTTCAAACTGTTATTGTCATAGATGATCAAAATCCCAGACTGGTTTCGGTTGGAAGGGGCAAAGATAACCCAGGCCCCCCCTGCCATGGACAGGGACACATTCCATGTCCCAGGCTGCTCAAAGCTTCATCCAGCCTTGGACGCTGCCAGGGATGCAGGGGCAGCCACAGATGCTCTGAACACCCTGTGCCAGGGCCTGCCCACCTTCCAGGGAGGAATCACTACACACTCCTTTAAAAAGACAACTTTCTAACTTCAAACAGGCTTATTTTGTTTAAATCACCTAGTAAAAAGAAGAGAGAAGCTGGGGAAAGAGGAGGGATGAGCCTGACAGAATCCCTTTGCTTTCCTGCATCCCATTGACATCCATCAGTGTCAGCTGATCTTCTACCAGAATCCTCTATTTTTATTATTTTTTTTTTTATTATTATTCACTGTGCCCATTTCCCGGAGGCCTCACTGGGGCCTGAACGGAGAAGGGGGAAGGGCCCGGAAGATCCCGGGGAGGCCCCGCGGGGCCGAAAGCCGCCGGTACCTTTGCTCAGGCCGCAGGGCCCGGTGTCCAGCAGCTCCTGCGCCGTCTGGAAGCCGGCGGCGGCGAGGCGTGCGCGCAGGGCGGGGGCCAGCGGCAGCGTGCCCACCTCCCGCTGCATGGGGGCACCGGCACCGGCACCGGACACGCCCCCGATGGCTCCGGACACGCTCCGGACACGGCTCGGACACGCTCCGGGCGCGTCCAGCGAGCGGCGATCGCTCCCGGCCCCGCCCACCGGCCCCGCCCTTCCCGGTCCGGCCCCGCCCCGCCCCACCCTGGCGCGAAGCGGGCGAGCGGCGGCGCCGCGCATGCGCGCCGGCGTTCCCGCGTGTCGGGGCCGTTCGAGCGGCGGGTGAGCGGGTCCGCGTGGGCCGCGGGTGTCCGGGGCTCCGGGAACGGGCTGGAACGGGCATTCCCCGCCCGGGACTGCCGCTGGGTCTGTCCCGCCTGTGTGCCCCGCAGAGACCGCTGCTCCCGGCGCGTTCTGTGATCTCCCCGTTGTCGCCTCTCCCGTCCGAGAGGGCACTCTTAGGGAGGGCAGGAGGCTGATTTCCCCTTCCATCTCTGGATATTCCTGTAGGAAGCTGACCTTACTTTAAGCTACTGCAGGTTCTGAAGTCACACATAAGTTCTTTACGTTGAGGTGCTTTGCAGCTTGATGTTTCCTACCTTTTCCCAGTTGCGTTCAGGAAAGAAGATGGCTCATCCCATCCCTCTCCCATTTCCATGCCCAGTCAAGCTTGGAAGTATAAAAGGAGACTCCCTGGAAGCTGACCTGCATGAGTATGTCAGGGAAGGGAACTATGTGAAAGTGAAGAAGCTTCTGAAAAAAGGTAAAAGCTAAGTTTAGACAAGTACTGGCAGAAAATATTTACTTTTTCGTGTATTCTTTTATTTCTCCTAAAAAATAGTCAGCACACTGCTTGTAGAATCCAGTTATCTGAGTGACATATATTGACAAAATGATTTATAGCTGCCCTTTTCTGTTAAGTGGGAATAGTTCTCGAATCAAAAAATGTATTAAAATAACTTAGATGAAAAGAAAATTAATCTTTTATAAGTAAATGGCTCATAAGGACATGACAGAGGCCTTGTAAAACTAAAATTCTCAAAGAGACCTGTAGGAATATTCCTTTTAAATGGGGTTTTAGTTCGAATTGCCGAATGCTTAGGGTACGGTTTAGATCTTAAGCATTTTGACAACCAGATTTATAGCCACGTAGGAACAGGGAATTTTGTACACGAAACCAAACACTCGGTGCAGTTTCGTTTCGGTTTCAGGATCGCGGATCTCAGTGGGCTGTGCTGATGCAGAACTGCGCCTTCCCGGGCGGGACCGGCGCTTGGTGGCGGGCGCGCCTCTGATTGGCTGTCGGGGGCAGAACATGCAGATCAGGGGGGCGTGTCCCGATCGCCGCCACGCGCGGCCGTTCCGCGGGGCGCGGGCGCTCCCGCGGGGCTCGGGGCGCGCTCCCGCGGCCGTGAGCGCTCGGCGGGGCCGCGCCGGCCGCTGGCGGGCGGGTGTCGGGGGCTGGCCGTGTGCTGGGCGCGGGTGGCGGCGGCAGGGGTGCTCGCGGCGGGCCATGTTGCGTTAAGACTATACTTTCAGGGATCATTTCTGTAGTTGGTCACTAGAGGAGAGTGATCTTCCCTGATCGGCGTCACAAGCCACGAGGAGGAGCGAGGTGTTCTCTCCTGAGCGCGAAGCGGGCGGGCGGTGCTGCCTGGGCAGGGGCCGCTCGCCATTGATGACCGTTCCCGGCCCCCGTGGTGGGGCTCGGGAGGGAGAGAACACGGGCTGAGTGGTTTGTGCGCCTTTTTTATCTTGGTGAAAAAACAGAGTTAATGAGGAGAGGAGCTCGGGGTTAGCTCCGTGTTGCCCCCTGAATCCTGGCCCCAAGTGCCACAATCACATGTTTTAGAAATCCCTCCAGTGCTGGCGACTCAGCCCCTGCTGTGGCCAGCTGTTCCAGTGCTTGAGAACCCATCCAGTGAATGAATTATCCCCACTATCAAACCGAAACCTCCACTGCTGCGCCCTGAGGCCGTTTCCTCTCATCCTGTCCCTCGTTCCGTGCAGGGGGACAGACGCCAGGTGCCTCCATCCTCCTTGCAGGCCGGGGCAGGGAGGGTGAAAGTTCCCTCTGAGGTTCCTTTTCTCCAGGCTGAGCCCCCTGCCCGTCGCCTCAGGGCTCGGCAGGGAGAGAACACGGGCTCAGTGGTTTGTGGCCCTTTCTTTATTGTGGTTAATGAAAGAATCGGAGAGAGCAGAGAGGGATGAACCATCCTTGCCGTGGGGCACTTCTATCTCTCGTACACAACCCGCAGCCAGGCTCTCGCTGCAGGGGCGATCCCCAGGGAGGGCGCAGCAGCCACACGGATTTCGGCTTCATGAGAGTATTCAGACCGATGGCATTCTACCCATCCCTTGGTGCAGGGCAAGGGGACTTTCTTGTTTAAAAAGTGCCGCCTCTGATGAACGCTGATGATCAGAGTGACACGGGACTAAGGGGAACCTGTTCCAGATTTGCCTTTCATCAGTTTTGGAAGTCTGTGTCGGTCAGGCTGCAAATTCTGATGGGGTTTAGGGAGAAACTGCTCCGTGTTGTGCTCTTTATGCCGTCGGTCCATGGTGCTCAGGGTGAGCCCAGAGATGTAAAGGCCGGAATTTGTTCTTTGCCACCCTGAGAGCGTCGGGAGAGGCTGGGAGCCAGCGCACCGCCCCGGCGGCAGCCGTGCCGCGCTGCTGCTGTTGGCACCGGGGTCCTGCCGGGGCAGCGGCAGCACGGGCGGTGACGGTCCCTCGTGTCCTGTCGCGACAGCGGTGACAGCCCGAGTTCCGGCGGCAGCGTCAATTCTGGTTCGGAGGGGGGATAGAGCGGGAAGGCGGGGCCGCGCCGGCTCCAGGCCTAGTGAGCGCCTCTGATTGGCCGGCGGGGGCAGAACATGCAGATCAGGGGGGCGTGTCCCGATCGCCGCCACGCGCGGCCGTTCCGCGGGGCGCGGGCGCTCCCGCGGGGCTCGGGGCGCGCTCCCGCGGCCGTGAGCGCTCGGCGGGGCCGCGCCGGCCGCTGGCGGGCGGGTTTCGGGGGCTGGCCGTGTGCTGGGCGCGGGTGGCGGCGGCAGGGGTGCGGGCGGCGGGCAGTGTTGCGTTAAGACTATACTTTCAGGGATCATTTCTGTAGTTGGTCACTAGAGGAGAGTGATCTTCCCTGATCGGCGTCACAAGCCACGAGGAGGAGCGAGGTGTTCTCTCCTGAGCGCGAAGCGGGCGGGCGGTGCTGCCTGGGCAGGGGCCGCTCGCCATTGATGACCGTTCCCGGCCCCCGTGGTGGGGCTCGGGAGGGAGAGAACACGGGCTGAGTGGTTTGTGCGCCTTTTTTATCTTGGTGAAAAAACAGAATTTACGGGGAAAGGGGCTTGGCTTTGGCTCCTTGTTGCTAACCCTGAATCCTGGTCCCAAGTGCCACAATTACATGTCTCATAAATTCGTCCAGGGCTGGTGACTCAGCCCCTGCTGTGGCCAGCTGTTCCAGTGCTTGAGGACCCATCCAGTGAATGAATTATCCCCACTATCAAACCGAAACCTCCCGTGCTGCGCCCTGAGGCCGTTTCCTCTCATGCTGTCACTTGTTCCGTGCAGGAGTGACAGACGCCAGGTGCCTCCATCCTCCTTGCAGGCCGCGGCAGGGAGGGTGAAAGTTCCCCCTGAGGCTCCTTTTCTCCAGGCTGAGCCCCCTGCCCGTCCCCTCAGGACTCGGCAGGGAGAGAACACGGGCTCAGTGGTTTGTGGCCCTTTTTGGTTTTTTAAAATCATGGTCAAAAGAGTGTTCCCGGGGCTAAAGGGTCAGCCCTGCGAGCTCGCTCTTGGCTGCCTCCTGAATCCTGACCCCAAGTGCCACAGACACGTTTTATAAATCCTTCCAGTGCACACTGGGATTTATCCAGCAGGCTGAGCCCCCCCAGCTCCGTCAACTGCTCCTCATCAAATCCATCACCCTTCCCAATTCCCTTCTCTGGACACACTCCAGCCCCTCAATGCCCTTCTGTTTGTGCTGAGGCCAAAACTGGACGCAGGATTCGAGGTGCGGCCTCACCAGTGCCGAGTACAGAGGACGGTCCGTGTGCTGGTCCTGCCGGTCACACTGCTGCCGGTACCAGCCCCGTTCCACCGGCCTGCTTGGCCACCCGGGCACGCTTCCTGCTCTTGCGCGCCACTCTCGAGCGGCATCCCCAGGGCCTTTTCCTCCATGCATCTTTCGAGCGGCTTTTCCGAAGCCTGCGGCGTTGCACGGGGGTTTTTGTGACCTAGTGGCCATCGTGCAAGGGACAAGGGAGAGCCCGGTGCCGATTCCGCCTCCCGTGACGCATCCTGGGCCCCGCGCGGCGGCGGCGGCATCGGCGGTCGGGAAGGCGGGGCAGAGGCGGACGCGCCTCTGATTGGCCGGCGGGGGCAGAAGATGCAGATCAGGGGGGCGTGTCCCGATCGCCGCCACGCGCGGCCGTTCCGCGGGGCGCGGGCGCTCCCGTGGGGCTCGGGGCGCGCTCCCGCGGCCGGGGGCGCTCGGCGGGGCCGCGGCGGCCGCTGGCGGGCGGGTGTCGGGGGCTGGCCGTGTGCTGGGCGCGGGTGGCGGCGGCAGGGCTGCTCGCGGCGGGCGATGTTGCGTTAAGACTATACTTTCAGGGATCATTTCTGTAGTTGGTCACTAGAGGAGAGTGATCTTCCCTGATCGGCGTCACAAGCCACGAGGAGGAGCGAGGTGTTCTCTCCTGAGCGCGAAGCGGGCGGGCGGTGCTGCCTGGGCAGGGGCCGCTCGCCATTGATGACCGTTCCCGGCCCCCGTGGTGGGGCTCGGGAGGGAGAGAACACGGGCTGAGTGGTTTGTGCGCCTTTTTTTTATCTTGGTGAAAAAACAGAGTTAACTTTTCGAGTCGCAGCCTTATTCCGGGGTTGGACCCAGCATCTTTCCCAGCGGTGCTCATCACCCCGCCTGCGAATTAATAACAGGCCGGAATTTAATTCCAGAAGGGAATACATTATGTTGAATAAGATCAAAGCACCCAAACATTGGAATCACGCAGGGTTCTGACTGGAAAAGGACCGCAGACATCAGAGTTCAGCTCTATAAGCAAACGGCACAAGCGGGGATCGAACCCGCGACCTTGGCACCTGCTCTGAGCAATTACTGAAGAATAATTTACTTATTTTAATAAGTCATTAATATGGAATAATTTACTTGTCTATAAATATATTAACAATTACAACAACAATAATAAACTGATATATTAATAAGTAATTACTAAAGAACATTTTACTTATTTATTTGCACAATAATGACAATAATAACAACAATAACAATAACAAACACTTTTAATAAGTACTAAAGAATAATTTGCTTATTTATTAAGATGATAATAATAATAATAAATTTTTATTAATAAGTAATTACTAAAGAATAATTTACTTATTTATTAAGATGATAATAATTATTATAATTTTTTATTAATAAGTAGTTATTAAAGAATAATTTACTTATTTATTCATTCTTTCCTCCTGTGTTACATGTGCTCGTCCATCTCCACTTATATATCCATCATTTGTACTTACACAGATGATCAATATAGATATATATCCATCTATATATATACTTTTCCATGTATATATATATATTCTTACATATCCATCTCTCTAATTTAAACAGTACATATAATTCCTTACACAACTTATAAAAGCACCATTTGTTACTTACACATCCTTTATTTAAAATCCTCGTGGACATGCAGTTCTTTCCTTATAGAAAATCACAAAAAAAACCATTTGCTGTTTTTTTTTTCCCCCTCAATTAAAACAAATTCCACCATGGAATCTTGGGTTTCCTTGCAGGAATTTTTGTTGATGCTGTGAATTCCATGGGCCAAACCTGTCTGTTCACTGCTGCACTGCTGGGGCTGGGTAAAATCGTGGATGTGCTGCTGGAATATGGCTCGGATGCCAATCAGTTAAGTATCAAACATTCATTTTTTCAAATTAAAATTAATCTCGGAGTTGGTTTAGTCAGTGTGAAACACCAACATTCACTGGGCAGAAATGAAGAAGTGCTTAAGATGCACGTTGGTATTTTAACCAGAGCTCCTCAGAGGTAAATATAGAAATAATGTCCTTTTTTTCCATGGTTTATTCTGATATTTTGTGGCACACAAACACCCCAGTGATGCTGGTTTCCCCCTGCTGAACATTTCCTGCCTTCCCCCAGTCGCTGCTACGACGGGAGCACCCCTGTGCACGCAGCGGCGTTTTCGGGGAGCCAGGGCATCCTCAGCAAGCTGCTGGACGAGGGAGGAGAGCTGCGGGTCCACGACAGCCAGGGCAGAACTCCCCAGCTCTGGGCTCTGTCAGGCAGCAAGGAGAGCAGTGCTCAGGTATGGCTGTGGGCTGCTGGTTTCAGACTGCTCCTCTATCACAACGCTCAGGCATTGCTGCAGAAGCTCAGTCCTGGCTGCAATATCCATTTCAAACTCTTCCCCTCTATCACAACGCTCAGGTATTGCTGCAGAAGCTGATTCTTGGCTGCAATGTTGATTTCAAACTCTTCTTCTCCATTATCACAATGCTCAGGTACTGCTGTGGAAGCTCCTTTCTGGCTGCAATGTTGATTTCAAACTCTTCCCCTTTATCACAACACTCAGGTATTGCTGCAGAAGCTCAGTCCTGGCTGCAATGTTGATTTCAAACTCTTCTTCTCCATTATCACAATGCTCAGGTACTGCTGTGGAAGCTCGTTCCTGGCTGCAATACTAATTTCAAACTCTTCCTCATTATCACAACACTCAGGTATTGCTGCAGAAGCTGATTTTTGGCTGCAATGTTGATTTCAAACTCTTCCCCTTTATCACAACGCTCAGGTACTGCTGTGGAAGTTCATTCTCAGGTGCAGTGTTGGTTTCAAACTCCTCTTCCCCTTTATCACAACACTCAGATATTGCTGTGGAAGCTGATTTTTGGCTGCAATGTTGATTTCAAACTCTTCTTCCCCATTATCACAACACTCAGGTGTTGCTGTGGAAGTTCATTCCTGGCTGGACTATTCATTTCAAACTCTTTATCACAGCACTCAGGTGTGGCTGTGCAAGCTCACTCTTGGCTGCAATATTCATTTCCAACTCCTCTTCCCCATTATCACAACGTTTCTCTTAAAAAGGAACCTGAAATTGCAGTTGTTGTTGTGATTTTTTAAGATTTTTTTAAGCTTTTTGATGTTTACATTCTTGTAACGATCTTTCTCTCTCACTTTCTGTAAATAACTTGTTGTTTTACATTAAATATTGACATTTATTTATTGTTTTACATTTACAGGACTTTACATTTCATTCCTCTTTTATGGAGGAGGAGAAATTTGATGGGCTGTTGGTCTGTCCAGTGTCATTGGAGAGGTGGCACTGTCCCCCTCCAATCCACTGTCACTTTTAGAAATCTAAATATTTGAGTCAGAAAATAAACTTCCTTTTTTACCTTAAGAACAACAGTGTGTGAGCATCCTGTTATTTCGTGTCCTATAGTGGCAACAATTTTCTCTGTGATTTTTCCAATTAGAATTGGGTGAAATTTCAAATTTTGTCATGTTTGAAGTCAGCTTTTCTTCTATTTGCATGTACTTGATTCCCTGTTAGTGCCTTTCTCAAAATTCCCATTTTGATATTACAAGTAATTAAAAGTAACCAGTTATTTCTTCCAGTAATCCAGATTGATGATTTTTAAGTTGTTCTTTTTCTCCTGAAGCTCTTTTTTTATTGCTTTTCCCTCCTCCTCCTGCCCAGATGCTGGAATTTATCCAGCAGTGCACGCTGCACATGCAGGCTGCCATCTGGAATCTTCCCTCTGACCTGCTCAGGAAGGTTGGCTCCTCAAAGGCCTTGATCTGCAGCCCCTCGAGGTTTGGGGGCCTTGTCCAAGGGTAAATAATTATATTTATATAAAAAAATATATTATATACATAGAAATATAAAAATAAATTATATACACATTTTAGTTCTATTTATATTTTTATTTATTTCGTTTTCAATATTATATATTTGATATATTTATATGTATTTATTGCTGTATTTATTTATTTTTCTATATTATGTACAAAAATATTTATATTCTTATGTATATTATTATTTAAAATTAGCAGGTTCTTATACCTTTCTGACAATAGCAGATTTCAGTCCACTGTTAATGAATTCTGATTAATTTGATTTCTGTTGTCACAGTTCTAAATAGAAACTTGATAGTAGTAAATATCTGTATATTAATTAAGCATATATATATAAATTAAACACACACACATATATAAAATATATATACAAATACATATAAATATAAAATATAAAATATAAAAATATAAATGTATTTAAATAACTATAACTATAACTAAACTATAAACGATAACTATATATAAAACTATATATAAATATATACATAAAAAAGATGTAAATATATTTATATATAAATATATATAAACACATATAAATATATATTAACTAACTAACTAACTAACTAAATAAATAAATAAATAAATAAATAAATAAATATTTGTTTATGAATTTAACTTTTGAAGCCAGCATTAAAAGCCCTGGATTTTAGTAGCATTAAAGTGGTAGCTGGAAGTAGTTTGATTTTGGACTTTTTCAGGTCACTGCAGATTTTTTGGGGGGGTATTCCCAGCTGTTTCAGGAGTTTTTGTGTCAGATATACATGTTGGGAAAAATAAAAAGTGCAGTGCAGGATATACAGAGTGTGCAGATGTATATTGATTTATTGATTATTTTGCTTTAAATAAATAAATATCATAAAAATCCATCGAAAAAGTCTTAATGAGCTGCACAATAATTTGGAATTTACCATCCCCATTACATGTGTGGCACCAGTCAAATGCAGGGCTCTGGCAGAAATTCTGCTTTTTTTCCCTTCTGTCTCTGTATCCAAGCCTTGGAGTAAATAAATTGCTCTTGTTGCTTTTGGTGTTTAGAAATGCTGAGACTCCTCTGGGGAAATTGCTGAAAGGACAACCCAGCGTGGCCAAGAACATTTACAGCTTCGGTTTTGGGAAGGTGAGATGCTCTGGGGAGGGATTTTCTCATGAGATTGGAACATTTTCCCCAGAATCTCCTGTTCCTCACAGTCATTATCTGGGCTATTTTTAACTTGTAGTGCATTCTTATTTTTAACTTTTACTGCTTTCTTTCTTTTAACTTGTACTGCATTCTTATTTTTAACGTTTTAACTTTTAATGCATTCTTAATTTTTAGTGCATTCTTATTTTCAACTTTTACTGCATTCTTATTTTTAACTTGCAGTACATTCTTATTTTTAACTTTTTAACTTTTAGTGCATTCTTAACTTTTAGTGCATTCTTATTTTCAACATTTACTGCATTCTTATTTTCAACTTTTAACTTTTACTGCATTCTTATTTTTAACTTGTAGTGCATTCTTATTTTTAACTTTTACTGCTTTCTTATTTTTAACTTTTACTGCTTTCTGATTTTCAACTTTTTAACTTGCAGTGCATTCTTATTTTCAACTTTTAGTACATTCTTATTTTTTACTTTCAGTGCATTCTTATTTTCAACTTTTTAACTTTTACTGCATTCTTATTTTCAACTTTTACTGCATTCTTATTTTTAACTTTTACTGCATTCTTATTTTTAACTTTTACTGCATTCTTATTTTCAGCTTTTTAACTTTTACTGCATTCTTAACTTTTACTGCATTCTTCTTTTTAACTTTTACTGCATTCTTATTTTCATCTTTTACTGCATTCTTATTTTTAACTTCTACTGCATTCTTATTTCTGCTGAAAAGCTGGGGGGAAACCCCCTGAAGGGCCCAAATATTCAGACCTTTGGTGCCTGGTTGGGTTTGGAGCAGCAGAAATTCCCTTTAACCATCACCTGTGGCATTTCCTAAGCACCGCATCTCCTTCCCCTCTTCCACCTTCAGTGGGAAATTCCGATTTTGGCCCTGATTTTTCAGATTTGCTGATGTTTGGGCTGGTGGCACTCAGGGTGTTGATGTCCTTGCTGCATTTTGGGGCACTGTTGCATTTTCCTGTTGCATTTTCCTGTTGCATTTTCCTGTTGCATTTTCCTGTTGCAGTTCCACCTGGCAGGCAGCGGCCACCTGGGCTACCTGGCCTCCCTGCCCATCATTGGGGACAGAGATGTGGTGCAGGCTGATGATGAGCCAGCATTCTCCTACCCCGTGGGGCCCTACATGATCATGACCAAGTAAGTGGAATTCCAGAGGGTTTTTTTTTTTAGCCCCTGTTTGTGTCTGTTGCAATCACGCTGCAAATTGTTGGAGCAGGGCTGTGTTTGGGTGATTTCCCGTTTTTGTTGTGTATTGCACCTTGTTTGCTGCTGTTCATTGATTAATATCTGAGTCAGACTCGTGGCTGAGAGGCCAAAAACAGCCCACAAGCAATATTAACCCAATTAAGGCTTATTAATGATGGCAGTGTTTCAGTATTGATCTTTTTTTCGTGGTGGGAAATACAGATTGTGTCGTTCAGCATTTAATCCTTGTAGATCTTTGTCCAGGATTTCCTCTGCATAACCTTTGCTGAAATGAGAGTTGTAAGGGCAGGCTGAGCATTCATTTAAAATCTTGTCATTATTGGTAATTATTACAATATAATTATTATTACAATAATATGGTGTTTTCTAATTACTGTGCGTTAAGCAAGTGGTTGTGTCTCAGTTGACAAATTGGTGATTTAATCTCCCCAAAACTCTGATTTGTGTCACTGATGGTGACTTTGCTGAAGGGAATCCCCTTGTGGAAGGGGATTTTGGGCACTGAACCTTTCCTGCTCCATCAGCCCTCAGCAGGACAGAGTTCATTGTCAGTTTAAAAGAGCAAAATTTCAAATTCCTGACAGCGGGAGGCAGCACCAGAGCACCACAAAAAATCATTTTTGGTAAGAATTATCTTGGTAAAAGTCACAAAATTCTTGGTAAATAACCAGATAACTGGGGGGAAAAAAAGAAAAAAGGAGGGAAAACACTGCTGGAAGCATCTGGTCCAAATTCCTGTTGTTCTTTGCAGCCTGATGTGGGGAGGCAGCAGGGTGACAGTGAAGGAGCTGAGCCTCCAGCCCCAGGGGAACAGCTGGAAACTGCGCCTGGCTGACCTGCTCCTGGCAGAGCAGCAGCACAGCAGGTGGGACAGAGCTGCCCGGGGCTCCCTGGGCTGGGGGATATGGGATTTACCTGGGAAAAATGGGATTTACCTGGAAAAATGGGATTTACCTGGGGGGAATGGGGTTTACCTGGGAAAAATGGGATTTACCTGGGAAAAATGGGATTTACCTGGGGAAAATGGGATTTACCTGGGGGGAATGGGATTTACCTGGGGGGAATGGGATTTACCTGGGGGGAATGGGATTTACCTGGGTAAAATGGGATTTACCTGCTGGGAATGGGATTTACCTGGGGGAAATGGGATTTACCTGGGGGGAATGGGATTTACCTGGGGGGAATGGGATTTCCCTGGGAAAAATGGGATTTACATCAGGGGAATGGGATTTACCTAGGGAAAAATGGGATTTACCTGAGAGGAATAAAATTTACTTTGGGGGAATGGGATTCATCTAGGGAAGAATGGGATTTCCCTGGAAAAAATGGGATTTACCTGGGGGCAATGGGATTTACATAAGGAAGAATGGGATTTACCTGGGAGGAATTAAATTTACCTGAGAGGAATTACATTTACCTGGGAGGAATAAAATTTACCTTGGGGGAATGGGATTTCCCTGGGAGGAATGGGATTTACCTAAGGAAGAATGGGATTTACCTGGGCAGAATGGGATTTACCTGGGCAGAATGGGATTTATCTAAGGAAGAATGGGATTTATCTAAGGAAGAATGGGATTTACCTCTCAGCAATGTTAGCCTGGGGTTGCACATCTTCCCCAAATCAGAAATACAATTTTCTTCCCACTCCTGATCTTTTAAAATCAAATATTTCAGTTTAAAAAAATTACATTTACACTGAGATATATTCCAACATTTGTGTTCTATTGACAAAAGCACTCAGCAGGGCAGGATTTTCCTTCTTCTCATCTCAGATTTGCCTTGGAAATTTGATTTTTCCTCTCCCTGTGCAGCAAACTGCGCCACCCCCACCTGCTGCAGCTGATGTCTGTTTGTCTGTCCTGTGACCTGGAGAGAACTCGTCTGGTCTATGAGAGGGTTCACTTTGGCTCTCTCTACAGCATCCTGCATGAAAGGGTAACTGCAATGCTTGGATTTTAAATAGTAATTCATCAGAACTTTAGTGACTAACATCTTTCCTCAAGAAGATAAAATCCTCAGTGTGATTCTGAGTTTCTGGTTCTTTTTCTTATTCTTCAAATCAATTACAAATTTTAATTAATTTTTTAAAAATTTAAATTCAATCACTATTTTAAAATAAATTAATCAATTTTAAAATGGAATTAATTTTTTTCGAAATTTAAATTTAATCAAGTAGAAATAGAATCCATTTTTTTTTAATTGAAAAAATTTAAATTTAAGATTTAAAAAAAATTTAAATCTTTAAGAAAATTAAATTTAAAAAATTTTAATTCATTGTTAAAACTGAAAAATTAAATTTAAAAAAAAAATTTAAAATTAAATTGAATCGGTTTAAAAAATTTTAATCCATTTTTAAAACTGAAAAAAAATTAAAATTAAAAATAATTAAAATATAAATTTAATCAATTTTAAAAATTTTTAATAATTTTTAAAAAATTTAAATCTGTGTTTTATTGCTGTCATTTGATCTTTTTCTCCTCTTTTTAAGGCCTTGTTACTTGGTTTAGCATCGAGAACAAAAAATAAATCTCTTTTTTCCTCCAATAAATTTCCCTTGCTGCCTTCCCCACCCCATCACACCCACAAGAACCGACTCTGGCTTTCTCCCAGCTCACATTTCCCCCCCTGCCAGGCAGCTCAGGGTTGTTTTTGGGGTTGTTTTTGCAGCGGGCAGAGTTCCCAGTGCTGCAGACAGAGACCCTGCTGCACGTCCTGCTGCAGATCCTGGACGCGCTGCGCTTCCTGCACGGCCGCGGCTTCCTGCACCGCTCCCTGTCCTCCTGGGCCATCCAGATCGTGTCCTCGGGGGAGGGCAAGCTCTGCAACCTGGAGCACATGATAGAGAGGTGAGACACTGCCTCGGGCCAGGAGGGCAGCCCTCTGGGGATCCCTCTGGAATTGCCTCTGGAAATCACTCTGAAAATCCCTCTGGGAATGCCTCTGGGAATCCCTCTGGAAATCCCTCTGGGAATCCCTCTGGGAATCCCTCTGGAAATCACTCTGAAAATCCCTCTGGGAATGTCTCTGGGAATCCCTCTGGGGATCCCTCTGGAAATCCATCTAGAAATCCCTGTGAGAATCCCTAAATCCCTCTGGGAATCCCTCTGGAAATCACTCTGAAAATCCCTCTGGGAATGTCTCTGGGAATCCCTCTAGGGATCCCTCTGGAAATCCATCTGGGAATCCCTCTGGGAATCCCTCTGGGAATCCCTCTGGAAATCCCTCTGGAAATCCCTCTGGAAATCCCTCTAGAAATCCCTCTGTGAATCCCTGTGAGAATCCCTAAATCCCTCTGGGAATCCCTCTGGGAATCCCTCTGGGAATCCCTCTGGGAATCCCTGTGAGAATCCCTAAATCCCTCTGGGAATCCCTCTGGAAATCCCTCTGGGGATCCCTCTGGAGATCCCTCTGGGAATCCCTGTGAGAATCCCTCTGTGAATCCATCTGGAAATTCCTCTGGAAATCCCACTGGAAATCCCTCTGGGAATCCCTCTGGATATTCCTCTAGAAATCCCTCTGTGAATCCCTGTGAGAATCCCTCTGGGAATCCCTCTGGGGATCCCTCTGGGAATCCCTCTGAAAATTCCTCTGGAAATCCCTCTGTGAATCCCTCTGGAAAATCCTCTGGAAATCCCTCTGAAAATCCCTCTGTGGATTCCTCTGGAAAATCCTCTGGAAATCCCTCTGTGGATTCCTCTGGAAAATCCTCTGGAAATCCCTCTGTGAATCCCTCTGGAAATCCCTCTGGAAATCCCTCTAGCTGTGCTGGAGGGCTCAGAGACCTCGGCACAGAGCCCCCCTGTGCCTTTGATTTAGCCCTTGGAAAACAACAATTACCAACCTTTATATGAAGAATTACAATTCAATTACAAGAGAGTTTGAGTAGAATAATAACAATAATAATAATAACAACAATTATTATACTAATAATAATTTTTTTTTTTTCTTATTTTAGTGGGTTTTTTTAAATTGTAAAGTCCTTAAAGGAGGTGTTGCTTTCCCCAGGAAATCTTTGCCAAAAGACATTTACTGCACATTTCTATTTGCAGAAATACCCTGAACCTCTTAGGTATGAAACTAAAAGCTGTAGCCCACTCAGGTGTTTCATTCCTAAATATAATCCTTGCAGTTGGGTGTGTTGTGTGTCCTGATTTCCATTTCTCCCCCTTTTTGCAGCAAGGACAGTGGGGAGCACAGTGACCTGACCCGAATCCCTGTCCCAGCCCAGCTGTTCCGCTGGAGCTCCCCTGAGATCATCCTGGGCAGGCCTGGCACAGCCAAATCAGATGTTTACAGCTTCTGTGCAGTGCTGCAGGAGGCCCTGACAGGTCAGTGCTGGAGAAAAAACAAACCAGGCAAAATAAAAAAAACCAAAACAGGCAAAAATAAACTGAAAAAATAATTAATGACAATAACAGAGATTATTGTCCTGTAAAATGTGAGCAGCAAACTTAAAATTGTGTGGCTGAGGGATGAAATTAATGGTGGATGTTGGAGAAATAAAGTGTTTTTCTGCTGTTTATTTTTCTTCTTCTTACCAGCACAGCAAAACATTCAATTAAGTCTTTTCACTGTTCAAAACAAGCTGGAGCAGCTTTTGTGTGTTTGATCTCTGTGATAACTTAGAGATAAGTTAATGTTACTGTGTTATTGTAGCTGTTATTACAGATAATGTCTGTTCTGCACTCACTTTGACTATTCTGACAGTGAAATGGGAGAAACAATTACCCTAAAAATTAATCCCAGTGAAGAATCCAGAGCAGGGTTGTTTGCAGTGTCACTCTCCTCTGGATATTTCTGTCAGCTCCCTTGAAAACATCCACTGTTGGAATAAGACAGGGAGGAGATGCCAGTGCTTGTTTTTAATTGTAAAATAGGGAATGGACAGGGACTAATGTGATCTTTTTATTTTATTACATTTTATTTTATCACTTTTTTTTAATTAAATTACATCAGGGAATGATGTAATTTTTTAAAAATTAACATTAAAGTGCAGCTGGTGACATAAAATCTGCCCTTGTGCCTTGCAGAGAGCCCTCCCTGGAAAGGTGTGGAAGACTCAGCTGTGAAGCAGCTCATCCTTTCAGGGCAGCAGCTGGAGGCAGATGTCAGGCTGCCCCTGCTCTATTATGATGTTGTCAAGTCAGGGCTGGAGCCCAAACAGAGGAACCGCTCCATGAAGCTTCAGGATATTCAATATGTCCTGAAAAATGACCTGAAGGTGATTTCCAGCACTCTGGTCTTTGATTTGTCCATTCAGATTGTGCCTTAGTCCAGAGGAGGTGATCCAGCACTCTCATGGAGCTGAACAGCAGAACTCAGAGACACAGAACTGACAAACCCAATTGTATTTTATTCCTTTTTTTGTTCTGTTTTACAGGACTTGGTTAAATCTGGAAGTGGCCAGGCTGGTGGAGTGCCCAAAGCCCAGAGATCTGCTGTTCTTGCAGATGTGAACATCTGCTGGGCATCAGCTTTTAGCTTCCAGAAGAGAACAGTGGAGCTCCAGGAGAAAGAGATGAGCAAGGCTGGTGAGTTTCCTGGGGCAGGATGTCCTCCCTGTGCTCCTCACAGCAGTCTGACAGAAATCACTGAAATGGGAGCACTCAGGGTTTTATGGTGCAGGTTGAAGATGGGAGGCAGTTGGTTTTGGATTTTAGCTGCCACTTAATGCAGACTCAGGGCTCTAAATCTGTTTTGCTCAGCAGAGGTGTCAAAAGCTGCTCCTGGAATTTCTGAATCCCCCAAATTCTCTCCTCAACGTGCAAAAGCAGCGGGGCTGTTGGGCTTCTGGAGAAATGATTTCATGTTTCCAATTGCATTTTTCAGGTGGCTTTCCTGCCCCCAAGGACTCTGCTTTCCCCAGGGAGAGCAGTGCTGTGGTGCTGCAGGAGGCAGCAGCCAGTGCAGAGCCCCCAGAGCAGGACAGAAGCCCCAGTGTCTGCTCTGAACTGCAGCCAGCAGCTTCCCCCTGCAGTGGCAGTGATGTGGATGGGAGCCTGTGCAGCTTTGAGATGAATGAAATCCTGGCCAGTTACCCAGAAGGTGCCCAAGACTTCCTGGAAGGAGGGCCTGGGTCAGGCCAGGCTCTGAAGGATGCAGGAAGGCAGCAGGAGCAGGAGCAGAGCCAGTGGGAGGCTGAGCAGGAAGGGGAATCCTCAGGGACCAGCACGGGCTTCACTGGGGAGGAGGAGGAGGATGAGGAGGAGGAAGAGGAAGAGGAGGAGGAGGAGGAAGAAGAAGAAGAGGAAGGGGTGAGAGAAGCCTCTTGGCTGCCCCAGGTGAGAGGAGATGCTGGCAGGAGGCTGAGCAGCCCCTCCCAGAGCGAGCAGCACATCAGCAAATGCGTCCTGAACCTCAAGATCATGCAGAGCATGCTGCAGCAGGCTGGGCATTCCCTGAGCAGGACAGAGGAGGAACTGGACAGGCTGAAGGCCCTGGCAAAGCAGAGGAGGCTGCTCCAGGAGGTCAGGATGAACCTGCTTCCCAAGGGGAGTGCTCAGGGAAGGCACTGGGATGATGGTTCTGATGCTGCTTCCCAAAGCACCAGTAAGGTTCTTTCTGGAGTTGATATTTTTTTACACCAGGCTGTGGCTCCTCCACCCAGGGACTACATTCCACCCCCAATAACGTGTCAGGCACCAGGCAGAGACAGCTTCCAGGCTGTCCCCAAGGCAGCCAAGGAAAGAGAGGCCATTCAGAATGAGAAGTGGAAGAGCAGAACTGCAGCCAGCCATGGGGATCTGGGCTGCAGCCTGGGCAGAGGGCTGGATGGTGAAGTGAGCCCAAACCAGGAGGTAAAGTGTTGAGCAGGGCCTGGTTATCCTTTCTGTGATCCTTAGCAGGGATGGGTGGTGTCCAGGAGGAGGGAACAATCTGTCCTTTAAAATGTGCTTTAAATCCAGGAATGAAGGCAGCTCAGCAGTGCAATTGTGTTATTTCCTCTTTCTCTCCAGTCCTACCAGGACAGCACTGATACAGAGGCTCAGGGTGGGGTTAAAATGGGTTAAAATCCAAATTCTGCACTGAAATAGAGATGGGAATCTCAGGGAAAAAGCCAGTGGAGAAATATTTCTGTTTGTGTTGAGGCCTAAGCTGTTGTTGGGAAGGGCTTCTGGATCACTTTAATTGTTAAATACATGGACCAAAGAGAAAGAGAAATTCAAGTGCATCTCTCCTGTCAGGACAATCTTGAGTCATTCAGTTCCACCCATCCCCCTGGAAGTTCCAGGTTTTCATTCCCTGCCTGCACCTGAAACCTGCTGTAAATCCAGGGCAGAGCTTTTGCTGGAGTTGTCATCCTTTGTCCTGAGCAGAGCAGCTAAAACAAAACCCAGGGATTAAAGCTGGTGCTGCCCTGTTCTGAGGCTGCATCCCAGCCAGCTCAGGCAGTAATTAGCAGTAATTAGCAGAGTGCCCAGTGTGTGCTGAATCATGGCTTGTTGGACTCCTTTCAGCATTTCCTCCCACACGTGTCTGCAAGAAGCCAGAAAAAGTTCAACCTGCAGTGCCAGAGAGGAGCTGATTCACATCCTGCAGCAAGGAGGGAGGAGGAGAAGTGGTGAGTTTTGATCTTATTCATACAAGAGTTAATTCTGACAGATTCATCTGGAGAGAGAGGCACATCAGGATCAAGGCTGGCATTAAATGTTCCTCGGGAAGGCAAAAGCCATCTGTGCAGAGGGGAGCCTGCTGTGAGTCATTGTCAGCTGCAGAGCTGCTGTGACAGGGCACTTTGTGCTAAAGAGTGCTGTTAAAAATGATTTCACATGCCTCTGGGATGGAGGGCAGCGCTCCCAAATGTACCAGGGCCTGAGGAGAGCAGTCTGGGGAGGTGTTAATGAAGGTGGTTCTCCCCTCTGGGCACAGCCTCCTTCAGTTCCCAGCAGAAATGCTTTTCAGTGTCATTTCTCTGTGGTTTTAAGCAGGAATGGAAAGCACAGGTTGAAATTAGCTGGCAAAACTTGTGCAGATTCATGTTGGGAAGAGGGGGACAGAAGACACTTCTTTCAGTGTTTGGTCAAATCATAAAAACTGCTGCAGTTTTAAAATGAATCCATTTGGGTCAGAAAGAGTGGCTGGTAAAGGTTAGAACAGAAATATTCCATGGTCAGTGAACTGGGAGTGATCTCTGGTGGGAGAATCGTTGTCCAGGTGTGAAATTGTGATCCCCTCAATAAAACAATCCCCACACCTCCCATCAGCAGCCCCTGAAGGCAGTGACAGCTCAGAGATGCAGAGTTGGATCTACAGCTTGTCTGGTGAATCTGGAATAAACCTAAATAATTATCTGTGCTTTCCAAGCTCCTGGCAGCTCAATCTGCTGGTTCTGCTGGGTTGTTAAAAGGCTGAGAGCACACGTGCTCTAATTGATGTTAAAACAACTTGGAGCCTTTTCCTGGCTGGGGAATACTTGACACAATATGCTCAGGCTCTAAAATAGTTTGTGCACTTCATAATCATCTCTTGCAGGTGCCATTCAAAACCAAGGGTGGAGTTGTGCAGCAAAAAAAGCAGTGAGAGGAGGAAGGTGATGGAGTCAGGATGGAGGAGTGAGTAAATCAGTGATAAATCAGTGATAAATCAGTGTTAAATTGGTGTTAAATCGGTGTTAAATCAGTGTTAAATCAGCATTAATGTCAGAAATCTTGCTGCAGTGCAGTGCATTAAACTCAGCACGGGAGGAAAGGTCTCTGTGCTTTATTGCTGAAGCTCTGAGGATGTTCTTGGAGGGAATCCAAGTGAGTGGGATCCTGTGTCTTGCACATTCTGGGCATAAAATAATCCCAGGCACGTTGAGGTGTTTTGGTTTCTGGAGCTGGAAGGATTTTTAGCCTGGTTTTGGGCAGTGTGAGCATTCAGGAAGGGCAGGGATGGCAGTGCCCAGTGGATGGCAGCACGGGCATGGGTAATAGAGGATCCACCCCACAAAACCTGCTCCTGCAGAGCCTTGTCCATGTCAATTTGTGCAGGTTTTAAGCTCTATTTAAAATAAAAGGAAGTGTTTAGCTCTTTCCATGGCCAAGGCTGTGGTGCTGCCAGCTCTAACCTAAGCAGCTCCAAGTCTGCAGGCACAGGGGAACACAGGGGATGCTCTGAAGGTCCAGGTTCTGGGGTGTGGAGTGATAATTTGGTTTTTTTGTGCAGCTGAAGTCAAGCAGATGGCCAGAAGAGTGGCCTCAGGTCGGCTGGGGCTCAGCTGTCCCTACCCTGCCAGCGAGGGCACGTCTGAGAGTGAAGCAGAAAGCACCAAGGAGCCCCCCCAGGAGGGCCCTGCTGGAGCCCCCAGGGGCCAGGAGCAGCAGAGCTGTGGGTGGCAGCCAGGAGAGGCTGCTGAGCCCTGGGACAGCGAGGACAGAAGTGACTCTGGGGACAGTGACCTGGAGCCTGCCCCCAGGACTTCCCCAGGTGAGACAGAAAATGCTCTGTTTTCTTTTTGTCCCCTCTCATTTCCAATCCGATTTCAGCTTCTGCCATTTAAAAAATTTTTTTTTACAAGTTTTGTCCATTTTATCTTGCAGAGCTTTGCCCTCAGAGCGAGTCAGTCACTCCCTGATGGGCATAAATAGAGATAAGATGAATATTAGGTGCTAATAGGTGGAGGGGATGAGCTTGGAGACCTTCATCATCACTGATTAAATTACCAGCATGAGAAACCCAAAGCTCTCAGACCCTTGAGAGTGCTATCACACTTTTATTTCTCCCAGTCTCACCACACAGCTGCTTTTTCAGCAGCAGCTCAGTGAGTAAAGCTTCTGAAAAAGTTCTGGACAAAGGAACAGGGGAAGGTTCCCTTGCTTAGATTAATTAATGAGGTGAGCATTTAAATGTCATTATTTCTCCGTGTTCCTGGCAGACAATTAGTGCCACTGTCTGCTCTCATTGATATTCCAGCAGTGCCTCAGATCACTCACTTCACATCTCTTTTTCCTCTTTTTTTTTTTTTTTTTTTTTTTTAATTTTAATTTTTGCTTAATAATTTCGTTCCATTCTGACATCCTAGGGAGGAGCTGCCAGTCCCCAGCACCAGATGAACAAGCAGAGTCTGGAAAATCCATTCCTAAGAGTTCAGCCCTTCCTCAGCAAGCTGAGACTCTCTCTAGAGTATGTACAGAAATCCAGGGAGTTTAGTGGCAGCTGCCTGTCCATGGAAAAGTTCTGAGCTGATCTGAGTAACAATTCCCCTCCTCCTTCCTCCTTTCTTTTTTTTTTGTTATTTTGTTTTATAAACCACCAAGGTAATGCAAGGAGCAGGAAGTGGGTTGAAAATCGGGGAACAATTAAATAGAATTTCAGAATTTCAGTTGTTTTTATTGGCTGAAATGTGTATTTTTTATTAATAGAGAGGGGAATCATCTCAGGTGATGATGTCTTTCACAGGAACATTCAAGGGAATTGCATTGTTCCCCTCATTCACCTCCTGATGTGACTGAAGAATTCTTCACTCCTGATTATTTCCTTCCTCCTGCTCTGGAGGGAAGGTCAGAACCAGAGGTAAAAATAACATTTTTTGGTCATAAGTTACACAACATGTGGTTTAATTGTGCTCCCATTTGATTTGAAGAGAGCTGTGGAAAATGGCAGATTTTTTTTTTTTCCGTTATTATTCTCTTTTTTCAAAATTGTACCTGCAAATAAAGATTTAGGGAAGGGTTAGAAAATTAATCTTCATTAATTTCTGGAAGATACAAAACTTTTCTGTTTCACTGCTAGATCCAGTCTGGGCTGTTTGCTGATGAGCTCCTGAAAAGTTTCTCTCTCCACTCCCATCACCCTGGGAGGGTTGTCCTGCCCTTTGCAGCTGCTCTGTCAAAAAGTGAATTAATTTCTCTTTTTCCCCTTTTCAGACCTCAGATGCTGAGGGCAAAGCAGAAGATGTTTGTGCAGGATTTTTACAGAAATTACCTGCAGCTGCAGCAGTTCAGGCTCCAGGTAAATGTCCTTTTTCTTGAAGCAGGGACACGGAGTTGTGGCATTGATATTTTTGCCAGCAGCTCTCCTGTCACGAGGCTGGAGCTCCATTCTTCAGGATCTCTTATTCCTCTCAGTCCAAAATTACTGTTTTTGGGAGAGTTCAGGACATTTAGGGTTTTGGTTTGGGCACTGCAGTGCCTGAAATCATTTCAGATGCAGTGTTTATGTACTTGCTGTGTTCCAGTTAAAAAGCCAAAACAAAAACTTGTTTGAAACCTTTTTATTTTTACCCTGGGGCGAAGTTTAATCTCTTTATGCAACTTGCTGTGGTGCTGGAAACTGAATTAGAGTTTGTATTTACACATTAATATTCCCATTGCTGGGAGGATCTTGGGCTCAAACCCAGTGAGAGCTGACAGAGTGTGTGTGCAGAATAATGGAAGAATCATTGTTTCCTTACTCTGTTGTCTCTTTTAGCTCAAATCTGTAAATGTTGTGATATTCCCCAGTGCTTCAGTGCCTGTCTGGCAGCTGTGCCATGTTTATGAAAATGCATCTTTAAAACACATTTGTCTCTCCATAACAACAAAGGTCACGAGAACTCAGACAAAAAAAAAAAAAGGAAAAAAAAATTAATAAAGTCACAATTTCCTGTTCAATGAGTTGGGTTGTTTTCTTTTGTGCTTGCAAAAGCCAATAACAGGGAGCATTTGTTATTTGTATTCAGGAGGAAAAATACTATTCTGCAGCACAACACCACAGAGCTGTGGCAATAACAAGCTGGGAGTGAATCAGCTGAGCCAAATGCCTGGAGCCAGGTAGAAAAACTCATTTTCATTGTTCCTTCAGGCATAAATTAGCTTTTAAAGTGTGCCCTCTTCATTAATTCTGCTTATATATCTAATATTCAAATAAGATGCCAGTGGTGGTTTTTAATGATTATCTACACAGCTCAGCTCCTTGCTAAGAAAACACAAAAAGGGATTTTCACAGGTCTCAAGGGATTTTGTCTTTTGCAGAGTTTGGTGGTTTTTTTTTTTTTTTTTTTGCCTTAATGAGGGAGCTAAAATAGGGAAAAAAAAAAAGCCATGTACATATCACAATTCCTTTTCCACTGATAAACCACAGCCTGAAACAGAGCAAAGATAATTCAAATTAAAGCTTCAGTCATCTGCTTTAATTTTGCTTGTGGAGCTGAAGTGCCATGAAGATCCTGCCTTTCCCAACCCCGTGGGATCAGCCCAGGAATGTTCCCTGGATCCTGCCTGGGGGTAACATCAGATTTGGCAGCCTCTGAAACCTTGGAGGTTTGGCTGGCTCCTCTGAAGAACAGAAGGGTTTTTTGTCCCACCCCCCCATGAAATTTTATATTTTATATTATTAAATTTATATTATTAAATTTTATATTATTAAATTTATATTATTGAAACTTTATATTTTACCAGCATGGTAAAATTTTACCAGCAGTTGGCTGTGACTACCAGGGCTCCTCCCCACCCAGGAGCTGAGCAGTGGAAATCTCTTGGCTTTAGGATTAAAAAAAAAGAAGGTTTTTGGTTGTTCCCTTCACTTAGGAACTTTTGGCAGCAGGACAGAGGAGATGTTGCTCTCAGCATCTGCCTAATCCTCTTTGACCTTGTCACAATCTGAGACAGATCAAGGGATGATGGAACAGTGGAGTGGTGTGTATTCCTAGGTTTTGATTTATTTCATTTGATTCATTTCACCTAATTTCATTCATTTCACTTTTGTTCTGAAGCTACAGATGTCAATTAGAAGTTTTAACAAATCCTTCATCTGTCAAAAATGACATTTTTTCTCCTACCAGTCTCCACCTTCTAAGGTTTTAAGCAAAAAGTGTTTAAGAGCAGCAGTCTACCTCAGAGAGAAGGTAGTGCTTAAACTTCCTGAAGGAAAGGAAACCAAATTTCTCAATTTCCATAATTTTCTGAGGGTGAATGTGACCTTTCCTCCCTCGTTTCAGTGTGGATGCAGCACAAGAAGCGGCGCTGTGGGAGCCACAGGAAGAATGCCAAGAAAAAGATGTGTAAGAGCCACATTTTACAGCAAAACTTCAGCAAATTGGTCATTTGAACTACAAAATTTTGTCAAGGGAGATGGGGCAGACCGAGAGAAAACCCCCCAGAGTATTGAGAGAGTGTTTTCCTGTGAAAAGTTGTGAGATTGGTGTAAAAGAGTTGTCCTTAGCTGGGAATATTTTCATATTCAGAAGTAATTAACTTGGTGTTCATCTGGGTGTGCTTCTTCCCATGGAAGTGTGAGGATTCCTGCTTTCTCCTCTCCATATGGCACAGGGAAATAAAAATCACTTTAAAGAGCAAATCGTTCGTGTGGAGCCAAATAAATTTTAGTACAGAAATAGTCCTGTGATTTTCAGGGGGGAAAAGAAAAATCAGCAGAGTGTGTTTGTGATTCAGCTAATGAGGTTAATTTATATTTACAGCTAATGGAGATTTGCATAAAATTACTGATTTACAGGAGGTGTCTGTTCTTCTTTGAGGATGATGGAATCCAGGGTGTATCTCCCCAAAATTTGATCAATTTGGATTTAATTTTTTTTCACTTGGGGGTGTGTCAGTGCCTTCAGCAGTCTCAGTTTATCAGAGTCATTCTTTTAAATGCTCCCAAGGCCTACATTTAGTCTTAATTAACAGCTCATTAATTTTTCTTAACCCTTGAGTTTTTCCCTTGCCTTTGGGGATTTTTTCCTACCTTTTGGTTAATTTTGGAGTTCCTGCCCTTTCTGGAAGCAGCTTCCTGAGCTGGTTTTGTAGGAGGATTATTTAAGGCATCCTGGAAAGGAAGGGGAAGCAAATAATTAACATTTTCTGCCTCTTTAGCTTCCCTGAGAGTGGTGATTTTGGTCCTCCCAAGATTCCTGTGGGAAGTTTCAAAGGGAACATCTCCCTCCATTCCAGTGAACTAGATAAGACTGCACGAAATTAAAATTTCAAGACCCTGAAAATAGCAGGAATCTGGTGATTCACAGGTGCAGGGAGTGGCTATTCTAACTGTCAGAACATCTCTCAATCATTCAGATCAGTGGCAGATATTCAGGATTTGTCCAGCATCCCCTGTGAGCAGAACTTCCAGAGGGGAGTGGAGTGTAAAACACCTCGGCTGAGCCACGCTCCCACCAGTGTCAGCACCCCCCTGGGCTCAGGTAATGCAGGGAGGGGGAAAAAAGAGGATTCACAGGGAATTATTGCTCCTCTCTGTGCCAGCCAGGCCTTTCTGCCAGGATTTTTTTAATGTAAAAATCACCAAGGTGAATCGTGGACCTCCATTTCTCTGTGCAGAAATGTCAGGCTGCTGTTGCTGTTGGGAATCTCACTGTCCAGAGACACAGAATTAAAGGAGAATTTACAGGGACACAGCTGGAAAAGTCACTGCCTGAAAAGGTCTCTGGCAGCTTTCATAAATCAGAAATTAAGTAGTTTAAATCTGAACTGATACATGTGGATTTTAGTATTTTAAAGGCAATTTATTAAGCACTCAGTATGTTTATAACAAGTTAAATAACATGATGAATGTTTGTTGAGCTGAAGTGCTAAAGAGTAATGAATTAACATTTTGCTTTGTGCTTCATTAATTTGGTGGCTGGAATTTCTCAGCTGGCAGAGTTTAGTCTGAGGTGGAACTCCTGGGTTATCAGTTTGTCTTTTATGGATAGAATTTCTTGTGCGGGTGCCCGTTCCCTTTAATTTTTTTTCTGCTTCAGTTGAAATGTGCTAAAGATACAAAAATTCCAAAAATAATTCTCCAGCTTTGCTGTCCTTACTTTTTTTTTCCCCCCGTTTTTTTTTTTTTAATTCTAGAGGAAAAATTTCCATTAGCCTTTGAGAAATACAAACAGTGCCGTGAGTTTTCTTCAGATTCTTCCTTTTGTGGCTCTCAAGACACCTCCTCCACTGTGTTCAAGACTTTCACCACAGCCTGGGAAGGGGACAGGAGCATGGAAATTCCAGTGGTGGCTCCAAGAGTTTGCCCATCTGGACCAAAAGAACCCGTAAGTCAGGAAATAACTCATGCCAGGAGTTTCTTTAAATATTCTTTTAACCTTCCTCAAAAATATTTTTGACAATCCTTTTATTAAAAAGAAATGCAGGCAGAGGAATGCTTGTAGGTCTTTGTGAGTGTTTAGGAGTCGTGGCTCTGCGGATGAAGTGGGGAAAGTCCTGATTGATTTTGGGCATCGGTTGCACAAAGATTTGGGTTCCCCGTGGCCTCTCTTCAAGTGTCCCTTCCCTGCCCTCCATCCCTTCCTGGCTCTAGGGAATTTCCACTTCCCAGCCTTTGGAATCCTGGATCTGGGCTGGAATTCAGGATGACTGGGAAAAAGGAAAAACCTGGACCAAATTTCACCTGGAGTCTGGAATGGACTCTGCAGAAAATGAAAATACGGACTGGATTCTGGAGTACGGAATGGATTGAGCAAAGGGAAAAACCCGGACTGGATTTCAGCCAGAGTCTGGAATGGACTTGGCAGATGGGAAAGCCTGGAGCGGTTTCCAGATGAAGTCTGGAGTGGACTCAGCAAAATAAAAAACCTGGACCGGATTTCACCCAGAGTCTGGGATGGACTCGGCGAAAGCAAAAACCTGGGGCAGATTTTGGCCAGAGTCTGGGATGGACTCGGCAAAAGGAAAAACTTGGACTGGATTTTGGCTGGAGTCCTGATGGACTTTTGGCCAAAGGGAAAAGCTGGACCAGATTCTGGCCAGAGTCTGGAGTGGAGTTGGCAAAAGGGTAAACCTGGACCAGATCTTGCCTGGAGTCTGGAATGGACTCGGCAAAAGGGAAAGCCCAGACTGGATTCCGCCCAGAGCCTGGAATGGGCTCAGCAGAAGGGGGTTGGAATGAGCCCTGTGTTCAAAGCTTTTTTCTCCTTTTCCTGCACATTAAATGTGCCCAATCTCGTCAGCTTTGTTCTGTCCCAGCCCCTCCCTTTGGAGAGCAGCGTTTCCAAGGTCCCTGCAGCCATTTCCACTGATCCTTCTGGCACTGAAGGTGTTCCTGGGCCACAGCATTATCTCAAATTGCCTTTGCAGACAGTTTGGTATAAAACAGTTGCCTTTTCACCTTTCTTGTTATTTCCACTGCTGGGGCTGTGGTTCAGAGCTGGAATCAGAGTTTGCTCATTGTGCAGCTGACCCGGCACAGGCAGGTCTGTGTCGTGCTGCTCCACTGCCAGAACACTTGGAATTCATTAAATTCATTTGCAGGGCAGAGTTGCCCTGAGTGGCTCTGCTGATGCTGTCCCTTCATGTCCACAATCTTATTCTAGAATTAAGTGCATGTTGCCACTTTGAGGGCAGTGGGGATTTGCCTCTGGTTCCAAATTTTTAATTTTGGAGGGGGGCTCTTCTGATGAACAGATGTGCCTGGCTTTAATAATGAATAGGAAGTGAAGAAATCTTGGAACTGTCCAGTCAGAAAATTCCCATCCAACTGTCTATTCAGAGTGTTGAAATAAAGATTATGTAGCTGATGATATCTCACAGCTAAAATATGACTGCACAGCAATCTCAGCACAAGTTTTGGCACATCAGTCTCACTCTAGTTTCATATTCTGAACTGACTGAACAGCTTAGTTTAAAATTTAATGGTCAGCTCAGGCTTTAATTGAAGGTTCTACCTAAATTTTGGATTTAGGATGTTGAAGGGGAGGATTGAAGATCAGCAGTTTTTCAATTTACCTTCCTGTATTTAATTCTGTTTGATCTCACACAGGTTGGGTTGCCACCAGTTGCTTCATCCCTGAGGAGCACCAGGCAGGCACCTGGTAAGTCTTTCATCCCAGCCCCAGCCAAAATAAATTGTTCAATAAACAGAGAAATGGATTGGAAAGGAAATACAGCAGTCTATTAATTATTTTTCCTTTTTTTTTCCCCATATTTTTTTTTGCTCCTGGATGTCTCTTTTCAGAGGGATAAATAGCTAAGCACTCAACCATGTACTGCTGGTGCTAATTAGGTTATGGATTTTGTGTTTCCACCTGCACACTAAGAACTCTGACCTGTAAATCAACCTCTGTTTGAAGTGTAAATATCATGGCCTCAGATTTCTGATACAGCATCGAGAGCTGAACGTGCAAGTCTGGCCCGAAATGATTTTTCCATTATGGAATTATTGAGGGAAATTTGATAAAATATGAATGAGCCGGGCTCGTGCAGGGTGTTAAATGAAATATGTAAGCAAGATGCTATCAGAGTGTAAGCCTATGTCACAGTTATTAAGGATTAATCACTGCTAATTAACTAGAATATGTTTTTCCCTCTGTCTCAGCACTCTCAGAGGCATCTCCCCCCTCCATTGATGAGCTGCCTCCACCAGCCCAAGAGCTGCTGGATGAAATTGGTAAGAGGCACTTCACCCCAAACTGTGGGAGGCTTTCCAGCTGTGCTCAGCCAGGATTCCTCCCAAACCATTCCCTGCCAGAATACACTGGAGCTTCCAAATTAGTTGCAGTCAGTTGTTAGGAAGATCAAGAGCTTAAATGATCAGCAGCTCAAATAGCTGGCAGTTCTTGAAGCCTCTGCATTTCTCTGAGTGGTTTCCTTGCTGCTGCTGGCAGCACACTGGGTGCAGGTGGAGTTGGACCCAGAGAGGAATTTGGTGTACACTGAATTTTTCAAAGGTGTCCTGGAGCAGTTTGTGTTCCCTATTAGAGGAGGTGTCTGTGCAGAGCTCAGTGATTTGTGTTTCTTCTTGTGTTCACACACATCTCCAGTCAGAAAGGGTAAAAACCCTGTGTGGTTTTCACTGGGAGGGTGTTGGAGAAGAGTTTGCTTTGCTTATCCATCATTAAGCTCTTCTTAAATTAACACCAGGCATTGGGATAATGAAAATGTCCATCCTGACCTTATTTCCTCATTCCCCAGAACAAAAACCTGTGGAGATTGGCATAATCAGTGATGCCATTCATGATGGTCAGGGGCAGCCTGTGGGTTAAAATAATTATAAAATGTAGAATTAAATAAATAAAGTTATATATTATATTATATTATATTATATTATATTATATTATATTATATTATATTATATTATATTATATTATATTATATTATATTATATTATATTATATTATATTATATTATTACAATATATTACATTATATTGCATTACATTACATTATCTTATATTATAAACATTTTATTGTATTGTATTATATTGCATTATATTATATTATATTATATTATATTATATTATATTATATTATATTATATTATCATTTTATAGTATAGTATATTATAGTATATGATGTCATATTATATCATTTTATAGTATAGTATATTATAGTATATGATGTTATATGATGTTTGTTTTATGATGTTTTGTGATGTTCTATTCTATTCTATTAAAAATAGTTATAAAACAGTTATGAAAATAATATATAAAATAATTATAAACCATGTGCAGGTTTTCCTCTAGGGCTGGATGAATAAAGTTTTATGGTACTTTAGTGTACAGTCAGCCTAGACCAAAATGGAAATAATGCTGTTTTTAACAGAACACTTAAAGCAGCAAGATTCCATCAGTGCAGCCCTGGAAGGGATGGGATTGCCAGACCCTGGAGTGCCAGTGAATGGTTGGTTGCTAACAGTCCCAATGTGGAGATTAAAAATAGAAAATTCCTTTTGCCTTGCTGCAAACTGCCTCTGCATCCTCATCCCTGGGTGTTGAGCTGTAACAATAAATGCAGTTTTTAGCTCGGTGCCCCCACCAGTGTTTGCTGCTTTTCCCTGTGTGTTCCCTTCAGGGTCCCTCCTGCTGGGGGAGGTTTGCAGCTCTAACCAGGAGAAGGAATTTTCTGCTTTTATTGTGCCACTGTTGCTCGTGCTGTGTTCAGACCCAGGTGACACCACCCACAGGAGCAGAGGTGCTGGGCAGGGGATGTCAGATCCATTCAGCTGAGAATGGTTCAGGTGATTCAGCTCACAAAGTGGCCAGTGCACCCTACCTGTTAATGTTCCTAATTCTCCAGCATGGAATAATGCCTCTGATTTCACAGAGGAAGAAAACAGCTTCCACTGGGGTAATGAATATTGTATTTCCTGCTCTGTTACAAAGGCAGCAGAGTGGTGAATCTTTGTGCTGCTGCAAATGCAAATGGTGCTAAGTGGGAATCATTTTTAGATGTACAACAAGTCGTGTCAGAGGAGCAGAAAACCTAAATGTTTATAGGCTGTGCTTTTTTTCCTTCCTCCAGTGAGTCACAAAGTGAGCAGCAGTGAAAAAAAAAAAAAGGCAGACAAAAAAAGGCAAAAGAAAAAAAAAAAGGCAGAACATGAGTTAAGTCTGTAAAAAGCTAAATAACACAGTCACTTGAGAATGATGCTGGCACACGTTTGGTTGTCCTACAGCTCTGTTCAATCTTTTCCTGAGGGATGGAAGTTCATTGGAGCTTCTTGTTTTTAGGGGGAGAGGACTGCAGCAGCTATTGCTGGCTGCTCAATCACCGTGGTTTTCTTGGATTTGCATAAAGCACAGCTATTTCAGACTCCCATTTTTTTTTTTTTGTGGCAGCCTCATGCTTATCACAGCCCAGCAGGAGGGGCTGAAATATTCCCCATTAGCCCAAACCTGTTTAACCCCATCACCATGAATTTCCAGATGAGAAAATTCCCCATGGGGTGAATTCCCAGCCCCAACCCTAACCCTGATTCCTGTGGGGAGCAGAACTTGCTGATAAGTCTTTGAGGGGAAATCACTGGATTTTGATAAAAACCAAACCAAGCTGCCATCCTCAGCTTTCCCTTGGATTTCTCTCCCCTGTCTGGGATTGGAAGGGGAAAGATTAAAGATTCATTTCCAAATGCATTTTTCATTTCACTGGGCAACAAAATGTGGAGTCCTGTGAATCTGGAAATGTGTTGGAGTGAAATATTTATCTGGGCCTTGCTGCTGGCCACCTTTGACTGCAGATAATGGGAATTTGTTCATCTGGTAGAAAATCAGGCCTGGCTGAGGAAAGAGGGACTGAGAAGTGGGCAACTGGAAATTGCCCAAGTGCAGCAAAGAAAACAACATTTTAATGTCTTTATTTATCTTCCTTTGATACTAAAATCTTGCTGTTTGTGTGAATAGCTCTTGATCAAGTTAAAATGGAAAACAGAGAGTCAGGAAAAGAATCTGAGAGAAATGAGAAGACAAATCAGAGTTTATGGACTAAGGAGTCATTTAATCTAGCAGAGGATACAGAAAGGTATGAAAAAGGATGGGAAGGCATGTCTGCCTTTGAGTTACAAAGGCTCAGAATTTTAACAAGATTCAGTGCTTACAGAAAACTTTAAACCCCCTTATGACTGTTTTATTTGGAAATTTGCAGCATGACCCTTGTCACCATCACTTTGAAACCTTTCCTTCAGCAGGGCTCACTCCAGCCTGGATGATGTTTTGGAAAGAATGCTCCACACAGTTCCTGGAGATGAGGAGATCCAAGAAGAGCCTCAGGGACACACTCTTGGGTGAGCTGATAATTTCTGTTTGTGTTCAAGGGTTTGTTTGGTGTGCTGTGTACAGATCTGTGGAGGACTTTTCAGAAAATGGGCTGAGACTCCTTGGGGAGTGGAGTGCCAGGGAACTTGCCTGGAGACATGAATGTGAACTCTCCTACTAAATTGAGAGGGGGAAAAAAAATGTTTTGTTAATACAGCTTCCTGTAGGTGGAAAGCAAATACTTCAACAGCCCTGAAAGGCAGTGCTTGGTCTTCACAGAAATCAGAGATAATTTGGCAGAGTGGGGGAATTTTTTTGAGACAGAGAAAATGTGCATTAAGAGAGCAGAGTCATGAAAAGCTCTTTGTAAAGAAGAGTTTCTGAAAAGGGTTGTGCTTTCGTGGCAGTGTTTTAGGAAATTTGAAGAACATGGCAGAAGTCATTTAAACATCATTTTAAGGAAAATATTCATATCCCAAATAACTGGTTTTCTTCTTGGAACTAAAGATCAGAGCCCAGTAACTCTGAACAGCTCCACAGTGAGTGCTCACAAGACATTCTCATATCTGGCATCAGAATTTTCTATTTCATCCTGTTAGAAAATAAAAAAATGGGGATGATACACAAAACTCTGTCATTCAAGGGCTGCCAGCCTGCAGGACCCAGAAGATGCTGGAAGGAAGAAGGAAGTAGAGGAGAGAGGAGCCTGGGCTGGAGGCAGAGCACCAAGAAGCTGTGCAGGGACTTCAGCAGGTGCCCTTGGTCTGTTCAGCTGCTGGATGCACCCAGAGTTTGAAATGTCCCAAACCTCTGGTTACTTTTGGAAATGTTGATGCTCCTTTTCAAATGTAGAAGCCTGGGGGTGACATCCCTGTGCTTGTTACTGCATGAAAAGAACAAATTGTTGCAGCAATAGCAGCTGTGCCCCTGTTTGCTGTCAGAGCTCCACAGCTGAGCTGGGACTGGGCTTCAGGGATGCAAATCAGGGTTGGTTTCTGATTTTCTGATCCCCAGGAGGGTCCTGGGTGAGGCAGCAGGAGCAGGGGCTGGGTTCTGGTTCCAAATGGGGCTGAATGAACCGAGCAGAGGAGCCTGCAGCTCTCGAGTCACTTGCTGTCTCTGTGTGGCTTTCATGTTGTCAGCTGAATTTCCCTGTTTTCCAGAGGAGATCAAGGATCAGAAATCCCACCCTCAGCAGCAGGCAGCTCCAGCTCCACCCTTCAGGTGAGACTCTGTCAGTTAAACTGGAATTGTGGTGGAAATTCATTTGTGGCATGAGCTGCATCCCCATTTTCCATGAAAAAGAGGCACTGTGAAATCCCATTCCCTCCATCTTGTGCTTTACAGAAGAAAAAACAACTTCATAACCATTTTTTCCTTTTTATTTTTTTTTGTCCCCTGCAGGAAAATTGTTTTGGATGAGAGCTCTCTCCGTGATTAAAACACAGAGGGAATAAGTTCTCCACATCCCCTGCTTGCTGCTGCCTGCACAGTGCTTTTGAATTTCAGCCCTTTCTGGCCACACCAACACCTGTAAAACTCAGATTTCCTTGAACAGCAGCAGCAAGTCCAGAAGAAAATCCAGTGCTGTGTGTTCTGATGTTTTCTCCTGCTTTGATGCCCAGGCAGTGCCAATGTGCAGAAGTGAGCTGGTTTTTGATTTTCCTGTCACATCCCTATGGAACTGCTTTTTATTCTGCACGTGCACATTTTCATAAGCTAAAGAACTCCTTGCTCTGTTGCACGATGCAGTTTCCAGATTAAAGACAAAATGATTGTGATTCTGTGGGCTGCTGCTGCTGCTCAGGCACTGAAATGTTTCCATGCTGGAGCCTTGCAGCCCATGTAGAGTCTGTTTTTCCTTGCTCATTAAATTTAACAAGGTAATTTCTTGTTTTCTCTTTACTTAGTGCTTTTGTGATCTAGTGTTGAACTGATTTGACTGATTAAAGGGATTAATTGCTGTGCAAAAAAAGCTAATGAGGAAAAGGCAGTGTTCTCCAGAGATTGCAAGTGCAGCAATATGTTCTCTGCCAGCATCAGACAAGAATGTGAAAAAAATGTGGTTGTTATGAAGATACCTGGTGTTTAATTTAACCACATTTTTAGTGGGCCTTGTCCAAAAAAAATCCCACCAAGATCTCTGGATATAATTGAGTTTTGGATGAGAATTTTGATGGGCACAGCAGTTTCATATTTAACACTTTTTGCTGATAAATACTGTTCAAGGAGGGAAGGTTGTCCTGCTCCCTGGGCTTTGAGCTGCTTTTGCACATCTGGGAGTGCCAAGTTTTGCATCTTCATTCCTGCTTTTGCCAGGAAATGCTCCAATTTTGTACCTGTTTGGTTCAACAACATTAATAAAAGTTTCTAAGGTTGTTTGCTGCCTTGTGGTTTTTTTTTTCTGGCTTGGAGGTTCAATTTTGGGGTTGTTTTGTTGTGGTTTTTCCCTTGTTTTTAACCCTTCTTCCCATCATCAGGCCATGATACAGCCTGGCGCTGATGGAGCTGCTCCAGGGAGGATCCTGCAGGGTTTGGGGGAGCTTTCTGAGGAAAGATAAGAGAAAATAAAAATCTTTGATGTCTTTGTGCCATGGTGGCAGTGACAGAGGTGCCTCAGGCCAGCACAGAGTGAGGCCTGTGACACAATTCTGTCCCAAAAAAGTGCAATATTCTCTAACCCAGCCTTGTACCAGCCTGGATTCCCTGTGTGGAACTCCTCCAGGCAGGAGGATTTTTATTCCTCTGCTGGAACAAGATCCTGTGTCACCAGCAGGGACAGAGAGTGCAGAAAGTTCAATTGCAAATGTAACTTTGTGATGGGCAGTGTCTTTGTTGGGTTTTGGGCTTGTTTAATTAAATTAAAAGTAGCCAGAGCCAGGTGGCTGCAGCAGTGTGGTGGGGAGCATCCACAGGCACAGAATTATCCCTCACTGGGTGGAAAACAACATGTGAAATCTCAGCTTCCTGCATTTCTCCTTCTATTTTATCTGTGGGACCAAATGGTGAGCAGGCTGGGAACAGCTTCCCTATCTTTTTTGAATCTGAAGGTGGAGAATTTGTATTTCTGCTGGTGGAGGGCCTTTCAAGCAGCCCCATGGCCGGTCTGATCTCCTTATCAGGGACAGAACACAACAGAGATTTCAGTTCCTGGCTGCTTGTGCTTCCCCAGATTGAAGTTTAGCACCGACTTGAATCATCCTGATAACACAAAACAGGGGCACAAAAGCTGTGATTAACAGGAACAATTAAACAAGGGCCAGTGCAAGGCAGCTGAGGAGATCAGAGGGCCCATCTAATGCTGCTGTGCAGCTTCCCAGAGAATGAAAGCCCAATTAATTAAATTAAAACAGTGATACTGAGCTGTTCTAATTCCCCTCTGAGCCCTGGGAGCTGTTCTGCACAGCAGGAGAGAGGGAGGGGATGGGTGTCCTGTCCCCCCACAACAGGTCATGGACTCAGGGAATACCAAAAATATCATTTAATTTCACCCCTCTGCTACCTTCCACGAGCCCAGGTTGAATATTTCATTCATTTGGACTGGGCTGGTTTGGGGATTTTTGTTTTATTTTTGGTTTGAAGCAGAGAATCTCAGATGGTAAAAAAAATAAAACAAAACCAGACCTCAGTCTCCCAGATCTCATCATCCTCCGTGGCAGTGCAGATTGCTGGGGTGCCTGGCTGTGGATCACCTCATTTTGAAAGCAATTCAAGGGTCCAGGACCACAAATCTGTGAGACAACTCTGAAGGCAGGCAGGCTTTTTTAGAGATAGAGGAATTGGGTGAAACCCAGTTCAATATCACCTCCAGAAGCTTTTCCTGGGCTCCTGAATGGCAGAGTCTGCCTCCAAAAACAGAAGTGTGATTGCAGCTGGGGTAGATAAACGCTGGGATTGGAGATTTGAGATGAGGTGTGAAGCTGTGGAGCCTGTGGAGGTTTTTTTATCTTTTATTTTATCCTTTCAGGCTCTGGCATCTTTTGTTTGCTGCTGGTGGGTCTCTGCTGTGCCTCAGGCCTGCTACCACTTGTGTTTTCACCCTTGCTGGGAAATCAGCGCATTCAGACCTTTCCTTATTGCCTTAACTCTCAAAAAAGAAAATTAACTTTGTGTCTGTTTTATTTCCTGGCTGTCTGTCTGTCTGGTGTTTGTGGCACTTGCCACGAGGGATGTGCCAGCTCTGGTGGCAGGAGGGGATGTGTTCTCTGTCAAACCTTCCATCAGCCAGTAAAACAGATGAACTGCTGGGTATTTATCAGTGTTTATTAACACAGTTGGCTCTCAGACATTCCTGCTGGATTTATGCCAGACTTCCAGCATCTCCCTGAACCCCCCAGCAGGACCAGACGTGGCAGGCAGGGCTTGGTCTGGCAGGGGATGGTGACAGACCCTGTTCCACCTGACTCTGGGCCAGACAGCCACCTGGGGATGTTGGGCACTGAGGAGAAATCTCTGTTCATTTTTCATTTGGTGATCTTGAAAGGCTCCAGGGGGAGGGAGGGGGTTCCTTAGGAGAGGGACACAGTGAAAATCTGCGGCTTCTGCCGTGATGGGATGGTTCCTCACCTGCAAGAAGACACTGTCCTGTCTTTTTTATGTTGTTGGGGACCTCTCCAGCCCCCCATCAGCTCCACCCCGAGCCCCTCTGTGCTGCTGGGGGTGGCACAGGCAGATCCTGGAGCTGGCACTGGTGCAGGCAGGACGTGGCAGCGGTCACACGGGCTGGGACGGTGTCACCTTGTTCCTCAGCCCCTCTGCAGCCACCTGGGGACTGGGGGCAGCTGGAGAGGTTTTCCCCGTGCCCCTGGGGTGGTATCCACAGCACAGCATTCCCAGCAGGCAGCTCTGGAACTGGGCAGGGAAGGAAGGGGCAGGTTATTTGTGGTAGCAGCAATCCGGCGTCACCCGGAGACTCGGCAGCTTGGACCTGGTTATATTTTGGGAAAGATCTCTGCCTATTCCCAGCCCAACTCTTTGTGGTTTATGGACAATAAAAGTTTCATTCTGTTTGCTTTGTGCCTTCAACAAGCAGCTTGTGATCCAACATTAAGTTGCCTGACCCCATAAAACCGTGGAAGCAGAAAATGAGCTCTTGTTCGGGCTCGCAGGCTGCTCCCTCCCTTTCCATCTTATTCCCCAAATCCTTGCTGCTTACACAGCAACCCCGGGCCTGTGGCCACACTTCCAGATAGGACTGATGCTTCCTCCAGGATTTCTGAGCCTGTCCAGCTCGGTTTGTTGTGTTTGTTTGGAGCTTTCCCTCACCTGTTTGTTCATGAAGACGTAGATGATGGGGTTGTAAACCGTGGCCGTCTTGGAGAAGTAGGAGGGCAGGGATGCCAGGGCTGGCTGGATGACAATGTCCTTGTTGGTGGCCACCACCAGTGCAAAGGTGGTGTAGGGCAGCCAGCAGGTGAGGAAGGCCACCACCATGGCCACCACCATGCGTGTCACCTCCCGCTCCGCCTGCTGCGTCGTGTCCGACTCCCGCTGCTGCGCCGCCGCCTGCGGGGTTGGGAGAGAGGGAGAATCCTGTCAGCAGCTTGGAACAGCACCCCATCCCTTGTGGGGTGGATGGTGTGAGAAACAGCTGCTCACTTTGGAAATTTCACAGGGTTTATTAAGCCTTGACAAAAATACAACGAAAGGATACCATGAGGAAAAGGCTGCAGCGCTGGGAGCTGCTCCTCGTGGATGGTTCTTCAGGATGGATGTTCCATCTTTGACACCCCTGGGGTTGCATCAGCCAGCCCAGCCCTCCCAAAGGCTGTCAGGCAGCTCCTCTGTGCCACTGATCAGTGCAGACTGCTTTCTTGTCACTGCACTGGGGTCAGCTGTGGCCATGCTCACCCCAAGCACCCCCGAGCTTTGCCATTCCCACCTGCCCCATGGAAGGGACACCTGTGCAGCTCCTCTGTACCTGTCCTGTCTGATGGGCACAATACAGGGGGAAAGGGAACCATGGGGAGAGCAGAGGACATCTAAACTACAACAACATAACCATACATCACTAAAGCTTTCATTAATATTCACACAAGAGTTATCTTTTAATTGTGAGAGCCAATCATCTCGTTATCCATCTGTAACAGATGAGTAATGCCATGATTGACTGTCACAATTAACAGACAAATATCATGGATATAGGTTAAGAAAAGTTTTATAGGTTTATAGTTATGTTGTACCCCTTGTGTGGTTATCAAGGGACATTTGGGAGGGCTGGCTGTCACTGTGGGGACACCTGACCTCCAATATGGGATTTGAGGAAGAGATCAACACTACTGGACAGTGAAGAGGGGGCTGATGGACAGAACTTTGGGTGGGGTTAAAGGGTTAAAAAGGGAAAACCTCCATTGTGAGGGGGCTGAGCACATGGTGGGGAAAATCTTTTGCTCCCAGCGCCGTAACCTTTTTACTTTTTTCAATCTTCTGTTGTATTTTTGATAAGGTTTAATAAACCTTCCTAAACTATGAAGAGTGAGTCGCCATTTCTCACAACTGGGAGCCCTGATGGCAGTGCCAGGAGGAGCCAGCTCCTCAGGCTGTCCCCAACACCTGCCCTGAGCCTCTCCATCCCCATGGGGACGCTTTGGGAGTGGGCTCACCTGATCTGGGCTCACCTGGGCTGGGCTCACCTGGGCTGGGCTCACTTACCGCCCGCAGGGTCAGCAGCAGGTTGGTGTAGGAGAAGAGGATCAGGCTGAGGGGCACCACAAAGCAGGTGACAAACAGGGCCAGGATGTAGCTGCTGTTGTTGCTGCCCCCCGTGTACCAGTTGGGCCCGCAGGAGGTCCTCAGGCCTGGAATAAAGGTTGGGAATGAGCCTAAAGCAGTCAGGGCTTGGATAAAGGCTCAAGGATGGGCTCCAAAACAGCCATGCCAGCCTGTGTGTCCATCCCCAGGGGCCTGGAGATCAGCCACAGGGGGTTTGGGCTGCCAGATGCCCTCTGTGATGATTTGTGGTGGAGTTGTGCCAGGCTCCTGCGGGAGCAGGTCTGGGCTGGATTTATGGGGATGCTCCAGCAGCCACAGCAAGAATGGCTGCAGAGTGTCCTGTGGTGGGGAACTTCCAAAGAACAGCCTCCAGGAGAGGATTATTGGCTGAGCAAGCAGGAGATATTAACAGGAGAGGTTAACCCTTTAGACCCCAGCCCAGACACTCTCCAGCTACCCCAGGCTTGAAAAGAAGAGGCAAGAAGACAACACTGGAGTGTGATGCACGTCTCCCCTACCTTCAGGCACGTAGCTGCTCCAGCCCAGGAGGGGTGGGGTTGTCCAGAGCAGGGACCAGCCCCAGGTGAAGGCACAGCCGCTGGCAGCGTGCTGGTGCTGGAAGCGAAAGTCTCCCAGGGGTCTGCAGACCACCAGGTACCTCTCCAAGGCCAGGATGGCCAGGGACCACAGCCCCACGATGCCTGGGGGGACAGCAGGGTTGGGTCACAGGGACAATGGTTTAGTTCAAGGAAATGTTATTGGAACAAGAAGTTGGATGTTTTTTCCTCACATCAGGGACAGCTGTGATATCTGGCTGTTAGAAACTGATTTTGGCACTGCTTCTCTCACAGCAGGGACAATTGGGATATTTGGCCCTTGGAGAGGAAGCTGGCAATGGGTGGCTGTGATGCCTCGTGGTTACAACAACGGAGTGTCCTCAAGGAGAGGTTTTGTGCCATTTCCAGTCCCTGGTGTGCTGGCACAGCAGCCAGCACCCACGAAATACATCCCAAACAAGGGTTGCCCATGTCCCCAAGTGGCATTTCCCACCAGGACTGGCCGTGTGGTGACCTGGCACAGCCAACCACCTCCCCAACCCTTCCCTGGGCTAACCAAGAGCTGAAGGACTGTCACAGACACATTTTATGAAAAACCCTTTCCTTAGGATTTTTCCTCCTGAGAAGCTGAGAGGCCTCAGGAACAAAATGTGAGCAATGATTCACAATGTCTGCTGCTGTGGGATGCAGCAGGTGGAGCTGGGATGGGTCTCGTGTCGTTGTTTCTAATTAATGGCCAAGCACAGTCCGGCTGTCCAGACTGTTTTGGGCAGTCTGAACCTTTGTTCTTCATTCCTATTCTATTCTTAGCCAGCCTTCTGATGAAATCCTTCCTTCTATTCTTTTAGTACCGTTTCTAATAAAATCTATATATCATAAAATAATAAACCAAACTTTCTGAACACAGAATCAACTTTCTCATCTCTTCCCTCACCCCGAGAGCCTTGCCATCACCGCCACAGGACACAACTCCAACACCACCAAACCGCTGAACTTGGGGAGGTGAAACCCCCCCAAAGCCCCTCTGCCCAACCCACCAGCAGAGCCCAGGGGCCGGTCTGCAGCTCTCCTTACCTGTCAGGGACACCATGAAGCCCTCCAGCTGGCAGAGGCGCTCCCCGAAGGCGAAGAAGCCGCGGATGTTGTTGGAGAGGCTGACGGAGCTGCCGCAGAGCGTCACCAGCAGGTTGGCCGCCGCCAGGTTCACCAGGATGTAGTTGAGGGGCGAGCGCAGCCTCCTGTGCCTGAGGGACACCACGATGACCAGGCCATTGAGCAGCGAGGCCGAGGCCACCACCAGCGCCATCAGCACGGCCACAGCCTGGTACACGGCCCGGGGGGCTTGGTGGGGCCACTGGGGGCCATCGAAGGGCCCCGGGGTGCTGCTGTTTGGGGGCTGCTCCATGGGGCACAGCACCTGGTGCAGGTGAGCTCCCCCAAAAGCAGAGCCTTTTATAGAGCCAGAGGGGCTGACGTGCCCCAGAGCAGCTTGGCTCCCAAATACCTTAAGCTTTGCTTTAATCTGAAGGGTTTGTCCTCCCCTCCTGCTTTTTGCAATCGGCTCTTTGTTCCCCGGGGGATAAAGAGTGACTTAAACAGAAATCTGATGGCTGAACAGGGCGTCATTTAATTGAGTAAATGTTTTTTTGCCTTGTGTTTTCCAGCCTGATTTTCCTGGCCTTGGCATCTGGGTCTGGGCATCATTCTCTGTGCCCTGGGTTTGCTGGGCTTCAAGGCTACTAAATACATATTAAACATAAATAAATAGAAATATACACATAGTATATATGCTTAATTGGGCCATATATATGTATTTTTTTCTCTCTCCATATCTATCTATCTATCTATCTATCTATCTATCTATCTATCTATCTATCTATCATTTATCTCTCTACCTATCTCTCTATCATCCATCTCTCTACCTATCTCTCTATCATCCATCTCTCTATCTCCCTATCTCTCTATCATCTATCTAAAAAGAAAACTGTATTTATAGCTAATCTGCATATATCCCCATATATATATTTATAAATAGTTATAAGTACATATATAATATTTATAATGCATTTATAGTATTTTATATAATACATTTATAGTATTTATGCTCTATTCGGCCAAGAAGCCCCCCAGTGCTCTGGTTTAAAACCATTTCTTCCCAAATCCCTGCCATTCCCCAAATTCAAAAGCTGCACCACCAGCATCAACCTTTCTTTTTCCTTTTTTTTTTTTTTTTAATTTTTATTTTTTAACCTTATTATTTTCGGTTCTCATTATAAATATTAACAAATCTGACCAAAAGTACACAGATAGGTAATACTGAAATACAAAAGTCTCTCAGGATGCAGGTAAGGACAGTTTCTGCAGCCTTCACATGGTAGCAAAACATTGGTATCAAACATTTCACGAGGCCTGGCATGACAACCACCAACTCTGCATGCAGCTGGGACGGGGTGTCCACTTAGAAAAGACTGGGGTACAGAGGGAAGGAACCCACACACACGTGTCCTACTCCACCTCAGGCATCAACCAGTTTCAGAGGCTGGGAAAAAGGATGGACTGAAAGGAACTTTCTGCCAGAAAAGGGAGGCACAGCCAACCTGGCGCTGCTGGAGCTTCCCTGGAAGCTCAGACCCCAGCCAGGTTTTAAGGTGCTGGACCAGAAAGGATTTAGTGGGAACATCCAACTTGACAGGCTGCCAGTATTCAAATAAAATCCATGCATATCTGCAGGATGCATTACAAATATTGAGTGATTTAAAAAACCCCTACGAATGTTGGTTTTTTTTTCTTTTATCTCCCCCCCTCCCACAATATCAAAGAAGGTTTAACAAGGTGTAACAGGATCATCACCTGGAAAAGTAAACAGAGCTTTCCAGAGATTCCATTGCTTCCCAAGAGGAAAAAAAAAAGAAGAAAATGTTGGCAATTCCTGCACAGGGTTTGGAAGCTGAGGGTAACCGAGACTCGTGGGGAAAGAGCAGCTCTTCCTAAGAAATCATTGTTTAAAGGCTTCCAAACATTTTGGGAATGGTGCAGCATTTCCCAGAAAATTTTAGCTCATCCCACTAGATGCCTGGTGGGATGATGATGAAGATCCAGCCGAAGTGGATCACAGAGGATGATATCTGGGATTATTAAAATATTCATATATTATTACTGTGCCATATTCACATTACTGTGCCATGCACAGAAATTTATTTGGTTTGGACGCTGTTTGAGGCAGAAAACGACTCAACCTCACGGCCATGCCGAGCCACAAACACAATTCCAGCTCAGCTCTGAGGCTCAGCATCTTCATTATTTAATGCATGAATTGGAAAGGGATGAAAAAGGGGAAAAAAAGATAGAAAAATTCAGCCTGAGAGCTGGCTTTGCTGGAAAAACAGCCGTGCTGCTGCACGGCACGGTTTCATTAGGAGAGAAGCTGCTTCCTGGGGAGCAGGAACAGCCAGGCTATTCCAGGCAGCTTTTTTTATTTTGCCTCCCAAAGGTGAAGCTGCCTGATCCCAGGAGGAAAATCTTGTTCTGCGCAGCTCTGCTGCCTGCACGTGAGCTACTGGAGAGGACGAGCACAACATTCCTGGAAGGAAAGCAAACACTCTGTCCGGGTTCACCAGGGACACAATCATTCCAACAGAGGAGCTTGAAATGCAGAAAAGACTGTTTAGGCCCAAACCACAGAGACTGACAAACCACCAGAGATATGGCACAAGCTGCCCCGAGGAGGCAGTTCTGGGTTTTGTGTGTTTTTTTGGGGACGCCTTTTGCCGATGCCGGACACACGGACGCGGACGGACGCATTCATTTTTGCCACTGACTTGCAAGGCAGTGAGAAGGTAACTGAGTAGAGAGGCAGGATTTGGGGAGAGGAGCCAGACTGCAGTGCATGCAGGGGTGCACACCTGCGTGAGTGTGAGTGTGAGTGTGAGTGTGAGCGCGAGCGTGCACGCTCGGGAGCTGCGAGCGCGGCAGGGCGCCGTTCTGGAAAAGCCAGAGCAAACCACCTGTGCCTTCTCCCCTGGGAAGGGCTTCCCTGCAGCCAGGCCCTGCTGGGGGGTGTCCTGCTGTCCTGGCTGTCCTGGCTGTCCCGGGATCCCCCCGGTTCCAAGGCTGGAGGAGCCCCAGGGCTGTGGAGCCGCGGCCCCGCGGGGCTCAGTCGCTGAGCACGGCGCCCGGCAGCTCGTTGGTCAGCGTGTGCCAGCGCTCGATTTTCTTGTCCTTGTTCTTCAGGCAGTCGAACCAGTGCTTGAGCCGCTCCCCTTTGGCATTGATTCCTAACACGACTCCGCCTTGGGAGGGAGACAGAGAGAGGGAGAGGTGTGGGGGGAGCACCAGCTCTGCGAGGGATGCTGAGAGACGCCGGATTCGTCAGCATCCTCACGGCATCCAACCCCACGTGAAACCCAGCCCAAATTCCCCTCCTCCTCGTGGTTGTGGGGTGGGATCTGTGCCAGGCAGTGCCCCAGCCCCAGGCAGTGCCCCTGTCCCTTGTGCCTGGCTGCAATCACAGGGGCACTCGTGAGTGATGAATCACAGGGACCAGAGACAGAATCACAAACAGGCCAGGCGTCCGACAGAGATAAATGGAACCTCCCTGTTAAACATGTTTTGCACTCGGAGGAAAACATCTGAAAACAGAAGGGGAGAGGCAGGTGCATTTTCTCCCTGCTTGGATGCTCTGTGAGAGGCTCAGGTGCAGGAGAGGATGAAAGCAGGACAGAAACCCAGCCTGAATGAATGTGAGCACGGAGAGCAAACCAGGGGGCTGGAGGAGTGCAGCAGAAATAAGAAGCACAGACAGCAAAGAGAAATAAAAAAGAGGCCAAGGAGACCTTCTGGAGCGTGCTACTCACCTATGAAATCGTTGGATTTCCCGATGTCATAGTCCCACACGGTGACTTCCAGGGTCTTCTTTGCCAGGTCACCGTGCTTTATCTCATAGAAAAACTCCTGTGGAGGGGCAGAGGCAGAGCCAGGATGAACCAGGGGCTGGGGCTGCCCATCCTGCCCCCAGGAAACCCAACCCCTCACACAGTGACCAAGGGTGGTTTTTTATCCTTTTAAGTCCGAGGATGAGAAGAGCCCCTCGGTGAGAACCACACCCAGCCCAAACTCACCTCGTTGAACTCGGGGTTCAGCGTTTTCTTCTTCACTGCTGTCTTGTGCTTGGACTTCTTGTCCTCATCTGGTTTCAAGTAACTGCAATGAGACCAAAGTGGGTCCCAGTGAGGAGGGCAGGAGGCCACGGGTGGGGACAGCTGCAGCTCCTGAGCAGAGCCAGGCTGAGCCCCCTAAACCTCCAGATCCTCCTCCCCTGCTCTCCCCAGCCAAAATGCTGGGAGGGGAGGCAGCATTTCCCCTCCTCAGAGCCAAGGCAGCTGCTGGCTGCCACCAGAGAGCACCGATTATCCCATCTGCAGTCCCTAGGGGACACTGGCACCGCACACATGCTCTCCAAACCCAGGATTGCTCTCCACGCCCGGGATTGTGGCCGGTCCGCTCATGCAGAGCCTCTCCCGGAGACAGGAGCCACAGGCAGGGTGGAAAAGGGAGCAGGAGCCAGCAGCTCCGAGCTGTTCCCTGCAGACATTCTGCAGCACAGCCCCAGAGCTGGACAGCAAACAAGGTTAAAGTGTCATCAGGCAGAGAGGGGACCTGAAACGTGGGCCAGCCCAAAGCCAATCCATCGTGGTTTTGTGCTGGTGCTGCGCCTTTAAACATCGGTTCTGGCTCCTCGCTGCACATTCCAGATCTTGCTCATAATCAAAAAATCAGGGCTTGTGCTGAGGAGCATCAGTTTGCTATCTGCTCTGATCCCAGCCCTGCAGATGCAATCTCCTGTGGATGGCACAGGGGACGCCCAAAACTGGCTGGGTGCAATGGCAATCGCTGCTCAGGGACTGAACCTCCCCTGGGCATCTAAGAAAAGCAAGAGGGGATTTTTATACAAACACCTCCATCTCTAAAAAACAATTAAATAAGAAGGTGAAAGTGTGCTGCTGATGAACTCCATTCCTGGGTCTCCCAGGTGAGGTTTCTCTCCCAGTAGTTCTGCCTTAGCAAATACCATCCCTAAAAGTACCCAAATTTGAGTCAGCACAGTGGGGACAAGGAGGTGGGATGGGCACAGGGTCACCCCTTCTTTGCAGGGAGGGAACTTGAAAAATGCCATCCCCTGAGCCCCAAGGGCTGTGCCCACCTCACCTGGGAGCTCTGCCAGGGAACAACCTTGGAGCAGAGGCAAGCTGCTGCCTGGCGGCCTCATTTGCATCTCCTAATGAGAGCAATTAATTCCCGAGGCGGCAGGGAGGGGTGGGAGGGGACAGCAGGGACAAGGGTGACACTCACATTTTGACGGGTGACACTCACATTTTGACGGGTGACACTCACATTTTGATGGGTGCCACTCACACCTTGATGGGTGACACACATTTTGATGGGTGCCACTCACATTTTGAGGGGTGACACTCACATTTTGAGGGGTGACACTCACATTTTGAGGGGTGACACATTTTGATGGATGACACTCACACCTTGATGGGTGACACACATTTTGAGGGGTGACACTCACACTTTGAGGGGTGACACTCACACTTTGAGGGGTGACACTCACACTTTGAGGGGTGACACATTGATGGGTGACACTCACACTTTGACGGGTGACACTCACACTTTGATGGGTGACACATTTTGATGGTGACACTCACATTTTGATGGGTGGCACACACTTTTATGGGTGACATTCACACTTTGATAGGTGCCACTCACACTTTGATGGGTGCCACTCACACCTTGATGGGTGACACTCACACCTTGATGGGTGACACTCACACTTTGAGGGGTGACACAGTTTGATGGGTGACACTTACATTTTGACAGGTGACACATTTTGAGGGGTGCCACTCACATTTTGATGGGTGACACATTTTGAAGGGTGACACACTTTGAAGGGTGACACTCACACTCAGGTCCCACTCACATTTTGACGTAGGGGTCGGAGTAGCCGTTGGCATCCATGGCAGCCAGGTGGGCGCAGCGCATGATGCCCACCTGCAGCCCCTGCTTCTGCGAGCTGTACTTGAGCGAGATGAGGATCCTGCCACGCTCCTCCAGTGACTTGTCCTCTGTTTTATCTATCTGGGGAGGGAATGCACCCAGTCTGGGGGGCTGCACGGGGGTACAGCCACAGCCAGACACCTCCCCGGCCACGGGATGCCCTTCCCCACATCCCTGTTTGGGTCTGAGGGGCCAAAGAGCTGCCGCAGGGAGAAGCTGCTGTACCCGTGATTCCGAGGTGGGATCAGGCTCTGAGCCCCCCTCACTCACCGGCAGCTGCTTCTCCAGGCAGATGTTGAAGTTTTTGGTCTGGTTGGGTTTCAGTTTCTTCAGCGGGATGCGCGTCTCGCCGATGAACTCGTTGTGGCGGAACTTGTCCTCGTCACACACCGAGATCCTGCAACAGCACGGGCTGAGCGGGGACCCTGGGGACAGGCCAGGCACTGCAGGTGCCCCCAGTGAGGGAGCAGCTGTGGTCAGCCTTCCCCAGGCCATGCACAGGGCAGCTCCTCTGCAGGCAGCTGGGAAACAGCTGGAACACAGCTGGAATGGGATGGGCACTGCCCGGCCACAGCTCAGGGTGGGTCTGTGCCTGAATGCACATCCCAGCCCAGGCAGGGCTGGAAAAGCAAGCAGGAGCCTCAACCATCCCAATGACCCTTCCACTAAAACACCAGAGTCATCAGTGACTAAAGCAGAATTATTCAGAGTTGCTGGAGCTGCATTTTGCCCAGCCAGGGAGGCTCTTCCTCATCCCTCCCTTGGGAGAAGCCTGCTTCCCACTCCTGCTGGGAGTGGGGCAGCTCCCAGGGTGACACAGAGCACCTCCTGTCCCACAGACAGACAAGGCCAGGAGGGATTTCCACACCCCAGGCAGGTGAAGCTCTCCCAGCCCTGCTGGGATCCTGGGGTGCATCCCAGGGAGGGGGTGCTGAGCCCAGGCTGTTTTCCATGATAAGGCACCACTGCCTTTCCCTGAGCTGGCAGCCAATGAGTCATTCCTCTGCTGCTTCTGGCAGAGGAGCAAAGTCAGTGCCTGCAGGGAGCCTCTGCTTGCAGCCCCCAAAATCCCAGAGGGCCAGAAGGGAGCAGCAGGGCAGGTGATGGGGAAAGCCATCCCCATCCAAAGGGAGCATCCTGCATCCCCACTGCAGCCGGGCTGGGCTCCCTGCCCATGCAGGAAAGACATTTCTTTTCCCTTCCCTTCCATCCTTTCTCCTTTAAAAAACCCACCCAGTCCCTTCGGTGTCCATCTCCCCACTTGTGCCCCCAGGGACCACAGGGAAAAGTAATTAAAGATAAATAATGCCCTGTGATGTCACCTGAGGGTAAATAATTGCACACCACACCTCTGGCCTGCTCAGCTTGGGGATGGTTTATCCATGGATGGGTTATCCATGGATGATTTATCCACAGATGGTTTATCTGTGGATGCTTCAGTGCCTTGTCCAAGCATGGTTTGAGCACCCTCATGCTCACAAATGAGCAACAAGGAAGCAAGGAAGCCGTGGGGATGTCTCAGTGTCACAGCACAAGGATCATCAGGGCTGGGGAGCAGCACAGAAAAGGGGTTTGGAAAAAAAAAAAATTACATGAGCAGGAAAACAGGGAATGCTGCTCTCCAGAAAACTGTGCTGGATGCAGCGTTACTATAGATACCCACAGCAAAAACCACCCCACCACAGGGCTGGAATCCTCAAAGAGAATCTCAAATGCAGGCACAATATTCCCCATCTCCTCTCCTCTTTCTTGCAAAGAACAAAACCAGCAGAGGAGCAGCAGCAGCTCCAGAGCCAGCACTGCACTTGCCAGGAGTGTGGAGCCCTGTCCCTCTGGGCAGAGCTGGGGGACAGGAGGGGACAGGAGGGGACAGGAGGGGACATGGCCTGACAGGGAGCTGGCAGCCCAGGATCTGTGTCTACACCCAGCCACTGAGGAGTGGTGCTGGCTCCTGGGCACTCAGGGAGACAGGGGCTGGGGTGGTTTACCTCTTAAAAACGTGACAATTCTCCTGACAATGCCCAGGGAAGCACAGCAAGACCCCAAACACAACATCCTGCTTGCTGTGAAAGCTCTGGAGCCTCAGGATGGGCAAAAGCCCAGGAAGGACTCCCAGTCCCAGTTCCTCTCCCCAGCTGCAGCCCATCCCCACTGGAATGGGATTTCCAGCACTGGTCCACCAGTGAAGGCAGTGAGCTTTGAGTGAGAGGAGCAGGAAGCTCCAGCCCCACCCCTCCCTTTGGAAAAGGGCATCAGGCAATCCCACCAGCTTGGATTTTTTGAGGAGAAATCCATGTGATGGAATTTTTATGCCTGGGGTTAGAAAAGCAGCCCCATGACGAGCAGCCCGAGGTGCCCCTGGCAGCCCCGCTCCCCTCCCGTCCCCAGCCTGGAACTGGAGCTTCCCCCCTTCCTCCTCCCTCCTCATTAATCCCAATCCTCCAGCCCGGTGTTTCATTTGATATCCTCGCCGTGGGGTCCTGATCTTTACACTAATGGCTGTGAAAAGCACCTTGGAAGGAAACTAAGCAGCAAATGAACAATCACTGCTCATTAAACTTCTCCTCCCTCCTACTCAGCCCGGGCTCCTGGGCTCCAGCCCTGACTCACTGAGCAGCTCCAGCAGCTGACTCATGGATCCTGCTCCCTCACACCAGCTCCTCGGCCTCTTTCCCAGGGTGGAAGGGGGAAATGGGGGTCAGCCAGGACCCTTTTCCACAGAAACACCCGGAGCAGAGCCTGGGAGCATCCCCTCTGCCTGAGATCCTACATGGGAGGCTCTCCGTGAGGAGCAGGAGATGCTGGCTCGCTTCAAGGACGGGCAAGGCCAGGCAAGGAGACAAAATAACACCTTGGGAAAGGCCAGTTCTCCAGAAAATAAAAGGAGGATTCCAGCATGGGCTCCACCACAAAATGCCTCCAAGTCTGAGCACAGAAAGCACGGCAGAAATGAGCTGCAATTACAAGTGCACCTGCAATTCCCAGCAAACCTCGTTCATCCAGACTAAAGCAATTTGGGACCCCAAACCTTGAAGTGGCTGCACTCTGCTTATTAGTCCTGATCAAATACTATTTTCTGAATAATACATTTAATGAGTCATGATGTTTGTCAAACACATGATTAAACAAAGAATTCCTGGCATTCGTGGGCTAGCTGAGCACCCCATGAATAATGCATCACCCTCGCCAGTAGATCTGGATATGAATAATTGTATCCAATATCTGGCCAGCTCGGGTATTTATTATGAATGCAATTTATTTATTGTATATTACATCTATTATTTAACTGGAGGAGATTGTGTTCTGCCTGTTCCAGCTTCCCCTGCAGCATTTCTCTGCCTCCCCCTGACATTGCACCCTGTGGTGGGAATGGGGGCTCCGGGGTGGGATTTCCCCCTGGTGCTGGCAGGGAATCTGTCCCCAATCCCATCCATCTGTGCACTCCAGCGTGTTTTTCACGGCTCTGAACCTGCCTCTTCCCAGGCTGGTGGGTGGCTTCATCCCTGCTAAGCCTTGGGCTACACTCAGGGATATTTAATTCAATGAATGGATGAGACCTTTCGAGATCCTCCCACCTGCTGCTCTCCATGAAATCCCAAATATCTGCTGCTTGTTGAGGGGGTTGCTTCATTAACAAAATCCTGCTTGCCAGAGCAACGAGCTGGGCTGCCTTCACCTCTCCTTCACCTCGGGGAGGTGAGCCCTGCTGGGGTCTGGGACAGCAAGGTCACTCCACCAGTTTGGGCAAGGCCAGGCAGGGATGAGGGAGAACCTGTCTGGCCATGATATGGGGTTGGGGGGCTTGGGAAGGAGGGGGGGTCCAACACCCAACTCTCTGGGATGTCCTTGTCCCCTCCAAAAAGCCTGCAGGCACTGGCAGGTGCCCCATGCCAGCACCACCCCAGCAATCCATGCTGGACACGTCCCACCAGGAGGGCAGGGAAGGTTTCTGGGTGCTTTTCCAGCTTCCCTGAGGCATCTCCAGGCTGCTGGGAGGCAGCTTTGATCTCTGTCTTTATTTTCACATTAAAGAGACTTTGGAATTGCATTCCCTGCCCAGCTCAGCACTGGGGAGGCTCCCAGGGAATGGGCACTGCCCAGACCCACGGGAGCATCTCTGATGCTCTTTTGAGCAGCACCAGCTGCCTGGCAGGAGCCTCTCCTGATTAACACAGGGGGAAAACCAGAGTCCTGCTGGCTTTGAAGCTGGCTTTTCCTCGTGGGAAAGGAGATATTCTGAGGAGAAGCTGGATGGGTGAAGCAGAGCACCCAGTGCATGGAGATGTTTCCTGTGGGAAGCAGCACTGGGGGAGTGGAGGGCCAGCTCAGAGCAGAGAGGCAGCTCCAGCCACACCAAAGCACTGACAGATGGCCAGTCTAGATGGGATACTGGGGAGAAATCCTTCCCTGGGAGGGTGGGCAGGCCCTGGCACAGGGTGCCCAGAGAAGCTGTGGCTGCCCCTGGTTCCCTGGAAGTGTCCAAGACCATGTTGGACAGAGTTTGGATCAACCTGGGATAGTGGGAGGTGTCCCTGCCTCCCTTAAAGTCCACCCAGCCACATTCTGCTGCAGACTGAGGGGTCCCAGGTGGGGTACAGGGCTCCATGCACAGTTTTGAGCTTTGGGGAGGGCACGAGGAGCTCCACAGCACCCAGGCTGGCAGAGAGGAATGGGAAGGGGTAGAGCAGGATCTCAGTGGGGGAAAAGGCCAATCCAGCCCTGCAGGTATTTTGGTGCATCCCCCATCCCACAGCTCCCTGCTGCCTCCAGGACAAGCAGCCCTTCCCAAGGGAGGAGCAGCTCCCAGAGCCCTGAAAGAACGGGGGGTCGAGCCCTGCTGCTCCCCGTCACCTCCCAGCAAACAGCTCAGCCAACATCCCCTCACAAACCCATTTTCCACGCTTGAGGAGGCTGCAAACTTCAAAGCCTGCAGTGAAAAAATACCCACCAATAACAACAACAAACTGGAGGCTTCCCAGCCCCACCAGCCTGCAGCACTTCCAGCATGACTAATGTTTTCTGAGCAGAATAATAACCCAGGGTGCTGAATTCCCCATCGCCCTGCAGACAACAGGTGAGCAGCACCTTTCACCAGGCAGCTCTGAGCTCCTGGCATGAGGAAAATCACAAACCCTGGATGAGGAGGGTGGGATTGCAGCCACCACGGTGCTGGCAAAGCCCTGAGCGCTTGGGGAGGGATGGAAAATCCTTTCTTTGCCAGTGGATCTCGCTGCAAATCCTGCAGCACGGCCCCAGGTCGGGGTGCTGATGGAGCAGCTGAGGCTGCCCACTATTCCTGCCCTCATCCAGGCGGGGCAGAGGGCAAAAGATGAAAAATCTCTGCATTCAGGGGTGTCTGCTCCCTGCAGAGCATCATTCCCAGCTCTGCCCCTGCTCAGCTCCACCCTCACACACCTCTCCCGGCCCTGGGGAGATGCTGAGTGCACAGACTGAACCAACAGAACGAAATAATAAAATAAAGACTTGCATTCTTCCTTTAGTTGGACAATAATTCAGGTGCCTCCAGCTTTCTAACAAAAAGCTCAGCTCCAAAAGGGGCCCAGAATTCCCTGAGGAGATTTCCTCAGCGAGACACGACCGCAAAGCCCCAACATGAGAGAGCTGGGCAGGGAGGGGTTAAACCCAAACCACCTGTGCAGGCAGGAGCCAGCCTGAGAGTCCTGAAGTTGGGGGGAACAGACTCCTGGGAGTCCTGAAACTGGAACAGACTCCTGAGAGTCCTGAAGTTGGGGAGAACAGGCTCTGAGAGTCCTGAAGTTGGGAGGAACAGGCTCTGAGAGTCCTGAAGCTGGGGGGAACAGGCTCCTGGGAGTCCTGAAATTGGGAGGAGCAGACTACTGAGAGTCCTGAAGTTGGGGGAACAGGCTCCTGGGAGTCCTGAAGTTGGGGGAACAGGCTCTGAGAGTCCTAAAACTGGGAGGAACAAGCTCCTGGGAGTCCTGAAGTTGGGGGAACAGGCTCTGAGAGTCCTGAAGTTGGGGGAACAGGCTCTGAGAGTCCTGAAGTTGGGGGGAACAGGCTCTGAGAGTCCTGAAGTTGGGGGGAACAGGCTCCTGGGAGTCCTGAAACTGGGGGAACAGGCTCCTCACTGCCTCCCCAGCGCTGTAAATCAGTGTCAGCGGCTCTGGGGTGATGGAGGCGCGCAGGGCACACAACTCTGGGCTGGGCTGGGCAGAACTCTGCACCTCCAGCACCCTCTTGCAGGAGGGAAATTGTCCCTGGGGTGGGGAGGGAGGGCTGGCACAGTGCTGGGGGAGGGAGCAGCCAAACCTGTCCCCTACCGCAGCGTCTTGCGGATCATGTCCTCGTCGGTGATGCCGTAGTAGGTGAGGGTCTCGTTCCAGGTGGGGTTCAGGGTGTTGCGCAGGGTTTTGGTCCTCAGCTTGTTTGCCTGGCAAAGCAGAGGAGGTGGGGTCAGTGGGATTGGTCACCTGGGCAGCAGGGGAGGCCCGGTGTCCCTGTCCTGTCTTCTGGAAAATCCCTTCCTCCGGGAGCTGAGAAGCCTCAGAGAAAATGGAAAACAATAATTATCTGCTTGTTTTATCTGGTCATTTCTCTCGTGTTTTGCTGCTTTGGAATGTGGTTTGGAAGTTGTTTATCCAACTTGTGAATTGCTTTTACTTAATGACCAATCCCTGTCCAGCTGTGTCGGGACTGAGGAGTCGGCCACGAGTTTTTAATTAGTATCTTGTTAAGTCTTCTGTAAGGACCCTTTCTCTATTTTTAGTACAGTTTTAGTATAATTAATATAATATAATATAATATAATATAATATAATATAATATAATATAATATAATACTAAAATATACTATAATATAATTTAATTAATATAATATAATTAATATAATATAGTTAATATAATATAGTTAATATAATATAATATAATATAATATAATATAATATAATATAATATAATATAATATAATATAATAATAAATTAGCCTTCTAAGAACATGGGGTCAGATTCTCAATTCCTCCCTCACCCAGCAAATGCCACAGCCCAGTTTGGAGATGAAGGGGCAATGGGTGCTGTCACTGTTCTGTCCCAGTGCTGGAACCCTCAGTGGGGTGGCCCAAATCCACCCCTAAGCCAGCAAAAACCTGGGGGGCAGGGGCACAGCAACTCCCTCATTTCCAAACCATCCCAAGCCCTCATCCTGCATCCTGGAGACAGCCAGCAAAGTGGGAACCTTGGCAGAGCACAGACCAGGATTTCATTTAAGCAGTAAGAGAGAGCAAGGGAGGGGAAAAATCCTTTCTGGATTAAATAAAAATGCTGATTTGCTGTTCTGGCTGTTTGTTCACACTCCTGCTCCCAGCACAGCTCTTGATCCTGCCTGACTCCAAACAATTTCCCTGCCAGGTGTTTTGTCAGCACCAGGAGCTCCCTCCAGCAGCTCTGCTGAGCAGGAGGATGGAGACAGCAGGGCTGGTGTCCCTGCATGGGTGGGACATCCTGGCACACAGCCCCTCCCCAGCTCAGGGGACCTGGATCTCCTCTCCCCCTGAGCTCTCCTCACTTCTGGGAGGAGCAGAAAAAAGAGGCTGAGGCTGCAGGTTGGGCTTCTCCACCAGGCTCCCAGCCTGGCACCGCCTGGCAGAGCAGCAATTTTCCCTCTAATTAGGTGTCAGACAACTCAATCCCTGCCTCAGCTGCTGCTGGGCATAAGGAACTCTCAGCACATCAACACCTCCAGGTTGTCCTGCGGATCTTTATGGGGAGCCCTGAGTGAGCAGGAGGGCAGGGAAGGTGCCCCCATGGCACCCACAGCCTGCTCAGATCCACCAGATCCTGGGGCTCCAGGGGCTGGGAAGGAGAGTGGGTTTAGCCAAGGGGGTGACACAAACATCACCCAGCTGCTGAAGCTGCCCTGGGAGGGGACACGAGTGAGACTGGAGCTCCAGAAGTGCCTTTTTCTCCCATCTGGAATGACTCAGGAGTCAGCAGCCAGCTCTGCATGGGGAATGAACCCAGCCCTGCTTCCCACACCCAGGGGTGCTGAGAGCCCAAATCTGGGACAGAAACACCGGAGGGACTCAGGGACTGCCCTGCTGCAGGAACAAATCCCAAATCCCCCCGAGCGCTCCCCCTGCCAGGGCAGTGCTGTTTGGGGCGAGCAGAGGGTCCCCCCACGGCTCGTGGATCTGCAGCTCCTGTGCTCCCTCCCCTCCTGCCTCTCCTGCCTCCACCAGCTCCAGCAGAAATGCTAATCAATGGATTTGCAAAACATGGAAATGATGATAATATTGCTGATGAAAGCGCTCGCGGCTCTGTTTGCAGCAGGAACTCAGAATGTGGTTAAGAACTCCCTCTGCCACCCTGAACATTGGGAATTAATCCAACTGAACTGTAACAAGTAAATACACCTCCCCTCCTCCCCCCCCCCAAAAAAAAGGTCTTTCCTTTCGTGTGGAATGAGTGCAATTAATATTCCTAACACACACGTCGAGCATTTAAATTCCACATCCCTGTCACTTACACAGAGCTCTCACCACACATCAATATCTTTAATTACTCTTCTCTCCAGCAAGTGCTGAACCTGAGGAGATGGAAATATTTCCCTTATGATTTATACTCTGTTTTATTATGATCTGAGGGGTTTTAAATGCAAAAGAATAAAGGAAAAAAAAAGGGGGAATTAAAAGGGTCCGATTCGTTTGTGGCTGAGGTTGTTTCACTCAGTGCTTCCCGGGGGCTCCTGGAATGCAGCCTCCCCATGCTGGGCTCCCAAGGTAAGGAATCAGGGCTGGCACCTGGCTGCCAGCCAATGGTTTCCCAGCAAGGCATTTTCCATCCCTGTAAGGATGGACTCAAGCCCAGCTCTCACCTCCTGCTCTCTCTGAGCTCCTTTCACTCCAGACACTCAAGGTGCAGCACCCACAGCCCCTGGGCCAGGAGCTTCTCCCGGGCCTGATTTCCAACGAGAAGGTGCAGCCCCAGGAAAGGAAGGAGAAGTGAAAAGGTTTCTCACCTTGCTGGCTCCGGGGAGCAAGTGCAGCTTGACATAAGGATCAGCCAAACCATTGTGGTCCATCGGCTTCAGGCCCTGCAGAGGGAACAGAAAAAGGCAGGGATCAGAGGGCAGTGGGGAGCTGGGCAGGCAGGGTGGGCTCACTGAGCCTGTCCTGGGCTCCAGGGAGCAGCTGTGGCTTCCCCAGGACTGTGGAAGGAGGGGAGAGTGGGTTCTGCAGGATCCAGGCTCAGCAATTCCAGGAGGGGCTGTGGGAAGCTCCTCACCTGCACGTGGCACCAGCCACCCTTCCCTCCCTCCTTCCCTCCCTCCCTGCCAGCAGCCAGCTCTGCCACCCTCCCCACCACTCACTTGGGGGTGAAAGAGAATCAATGCAGTGATTTCCCAGCTTGGAAATTACAGGGTTCTGTCATTTAATAATTGCTCCTGAGCAAACACACACCTCTGCTGTTGTGGTGCCACTTCCAGAGGGTGTGATAGCACCTACCTACTCCCAGCTCCTAAGGAGGAACAGCTCCAGGCCAGTGGGAGGCTGGTGCCAGCCAGATGCTGTGGTGTTCTGGGGCTGCAGGAGAACCAAGCCAAGGAAACATATTCCTGATGGATTTTCTGCAAGACCCTCACAGCTCTTAAAGGATGATGTGGATCAGGTTTGGTGAGTGATGCCCTGCTCTGGGCAGAGGGAGGGCACAAGCTGTGCCCCCTGAAAATGATCCAGGGGTGATGCACAAACCCAGCCCAAACAAACTGCGTGGAAAAACAACCCCACAGGGCAGGGGAGCAAGTCAGGAGGGTGAAAAATGGAGCCCAGTTTTCAGCAGTCCTAAGCAGAAATGAGAATGGCTCCATGGTGGAAGTCCTTGGATGATTTCCAGCCTGGCTGTGGGATCCCTGCAGGAATTATTGCTGGGCTGGCTGAAGGCAGGGCCGTGCCTGGATCAGAGCAGGGCTGCTCTGCAGAGGTACCCATCCAATCCTGGCTCCAGGGAGACAAGGCTGGGGATGCTGAAGAGTCCTCACAGCCTTTTGTGAGGAGCAGAGTGCCTGGATAACCAGTGTGTATGTGCAGCTGCCAGGGATCCAGTGGCAGGGAAGCATTTGTATGGAATGGCTGCCTGCAGAAGGAATGCAATCATCCAGGATTTGGGCAAGTGGAGCAGGGAAATGCTGGGGGAATCATTTCCATGCCTCACAGGTGGGGAATAACTCACCCAGCCTGACCCTCTCTGAGCTGCAGTTTTGTCCAGGATGCTCCTGACCTTGGGAGTGTCTCTGACTCGGAGCAAGGGCTCTGCCACAGAGACAAACCTGCTGCCCTGGGGCAAGGGAGGCCAAATGGTGCCCAGCAAAGAGGATTTTGCTTCCAGCAAAGCCAAAAGGATAAAAATATCAGCAGTGAGTGGAGGTGAATCTGCTTTAAGGGCAGCCTCTGGGGTGATGTCTCTGGTCCAGGAGATGATGAGGATGGGGCAGACAGGGCTGTCCCCAGACCCTGGAGGGAATTGCCTGCACAGTCCACTGGTGCTCTCCCCTGGTCAGAGGTGCCCAAGCTGCCCGGGCTGCACAGCCAATGAAACCAGAACTGAGCAGGCAGATTCCCAGGAAAATGGATGGAGAATGACAGGCAGCTCTGTAATTCACCCATCAATTCAGCTCAATTAAATTACCTTCTGAGGAGGCTATTAAAGGCTTTTTTAATAGATGTGCTATGGAAGATGGAGTGACAGGAGCCTGGAAAATGGCTCCTAATGTCACGTCTACCTCCCTCCCGTGTCACTTGATACGTGCTTGGCACAAACTGAATTTAACAGGGCTCTGCTTTGCAAGGATCCCTCCCACAGGGAGGACCCCCTCTGCTTCCCCTGGGTGGAGGGACCACCAGCCTGGAGCTCCTCCAGAGGGAGGCAGAGAGGGACAAGGCACAGAGTCTCCCCCAGATCCAGCTGGGGCAAATCCCTGGCTCCAGCCCTTCCTGCTGCTGCGCTGATTTGTGGAGCTGAGATTAAGTTTCATCTTTCCTCTTCCCCAACCCCAAAATCTCTGCTGCAATCCCACAGAGACCTCCAGCTCCCTGCATGCCAGGCTCTGCCAGCTGCTCCCCGTGCCAGTGACATTTAGCTAATCAATAGGATTTAATTACAGCTTGGGCTAATCGGGGCTGCCGATTAATGCCACGCTAGAGGCGTCCAGAAATCACAGGAGATGGATTCATTCCATCCTTCACCCCACAACCAGCTGCCTGCCCAAAAACCTGCCTGGATCACTCCCAGGCTGAGGCATCCCATTCTGGAAAAGGGGGCAAGCTGCATTTCCACCCTGCCAGCCCAGAGGAGCCCGACAGCTGGAGGAATTTCCCTGCAGTGATAAATATTTATGAGTCAATACATAAGTAATGCTCAGTGCAGACCTCCAGCACTCACCTCGGGTGGAAGGGAGGGAGCAGCCAAATGCTCAGTGGGGTGGAAGCTCCTGGGTGTTTTCTGGCCAGAGGGGCAGGGAGAGCAGCCCAAGGATGCTCCAAAGGGCAGCAGGTGCCTGGCATGGCCTGCCTGGGGCCAGGAGCTCCTTCAGCACTGCCCTTCAGCCCCCAGAGGCTCATCCCAGGCACCTTTCTCCCAAAAGCAGGAGAGCACTGCAGCTATAGGGTAGCACATCCTGCTGGGTCTGTGCTGCTCCATGCCCCTGTAAATCCCCTAGGGCAGCTTGGGCTCTGTAGGACTGAGCACAAAGTGAGATCCTCAGCAAAGCCGGGGCAGGGCACAAAACCAGGAGCCTGCACATCCACCAAACCCTTTCCCATCCCATTTTCCAGGAGGGGAATGATGCCCAGCACACCCCAGCCCTGTCCCACAGCAGAGATGCACACGATCCCAGGGCTCATGCAGGGCAGCAGGGGAGAGGGAGAGCCCTCCTGCCGGCCTGGCTGCTCCTGCAGCCCAGGAATGAGCTTCCACAGTGCCCTGATTTATTCTCCTATTGATCCGAGCTGAGCTACAACGTGTCTGAGTTCAGCCGTGCCTGAAGTGTGACAGGCGGGGCTGCTGCCAGCGCCGAGGGCCATCAGTGCCAGGTGGCTGCTGCCAGCCTGGCTGCTCCTGCCTGTTCCTGGCTGCTCCTGCCTTTTTCTGCCTGTTCCTGGCTGCTCCTGGCTGCTCCTGCCTGCTCCTGCCTTATCCTTCCTTTTCCTGCCTGCTCCTGCCTGTTCCTGGCTGCTCCTGCCTGTTCCTGCCTTTTCCAGGCTGTTCCTGGCTGCTCCTGCCTTTTTCTGCCTGTTCCTGCCTTATCCTTCTTTTTCCTGCCTGTTCCTGCCTGTGCCTGGCTGCTCCTGCCTTTTCCTGGCTGCTCCTGGCTGCTTCTGCCTTATCCTGCCTTTTCCTGGCTGCTCCTGCCTTATCCTTCCTTTTCCTGGCTGCTCCTGCCTTTTCCTGCCTGTTCCTGCCTTATCCTGCCTTTTCCTGCCTTCTTCTGCCAGTTCCTCCTTGTTCCTGGCTGCTTTTACCTGCTCCTGCCTTCCCCTGCTACCACCTGTCTGGCGACACCCAGAGTCTCACAAATCCTGCTGTCAACTTACACCCCTCAGAAACCCGTCAGAAAACCCCTCAGAAACATTCCCAGGCACAGCAGCAGCAGCAGCAGGGTGAATTCCCACGTGGAGTGGCTGCCCCATCCTCCAGCAGCCGAGGGAATTGCACAGGTTGGATGGAACCTGCTGCTCCCCAGGAGTGATAATGGGACTCGTGAGGAACAGCAGCAGATAGAAAAGTGTTGGAGATTTAAAAAAAATAAAATAATGAGAAGTAAAATAAAGGGAGAGAGGGAGGTTGTTTGGGGTTACCAGAGAAAAAGAAAAACGTGTCTCACGTGGCTGAAATAGGTTTGAATGGCTGCTGGCAGCAATCAGAGCCCCAGGAGCTGCTGGAGCTGGGCACATCCCCAGGACATTTCCCTGGAGGGTGACACAGCTCCCCAGGAGCTGGGCCAAGGGCAAATCACATCCCAGCACTGCTGGGGCTTTTCCCCCTTCTCCTCCTCTCCAGCTCTACTTGTCCCACCCTGGGAGCCAGCGGGGTCCTGGCCCTTACCTTTCTGTAGTCAAGTTTTGGCAGCTTTCCCCAGGCGAGAGATGAAATGAGAGCGAGCAGATGGCAATGTAAATAAAAGAGAAAAATGGGAGAATGAGAGCAGAATGGAAATGAACAGGACTCCAGAGCTTGAATGTCAGGGTGGCCAGGGGGGCTCTGCCCTGCCCACGGGCAGGGGGGATGCTGGGGTACCCCACACCCCTGGCTGGGCACAGCAGGGACCAGGGCTCTCCTCTGCCAGCCCTGCCTGTGCTCTCGCTGATGTGAGATTTATCAGTTGCTGCCCAGAGCTCTCCTGCCTGCCTGCCTGCCTTCCACCCACTCCAAACCCAATTAGAAATCTCCTCCTTGGCACGGCTCCCGTGTGCGCCGAGGGAAGCCTGACCCGGCGGATTCACAGGAGACAGGGAGGGGAGCAGAGCCCAGAGTCTGCCTCAGCCCTGCCCCGGGCACCTGGGGGTGCTGCCCTTGCCAGGAGCAGCTCCAGAAGAGCTGGGGCTGATCCCTCCACGGCCATCCCCAAAATCCAGCTGTGCTCCATCCCCTAACCATGGAGAACGCTGGGCTGGGGCTGCAAGCCAGCCGCGGAGAGGGGAGAGGAGCATCCTGCGGAGGCAGGCAGCGTGGTCTGACCCTCTGCGGCTCAGCCTCTTCTCCTGCCCTCTCCAAACCTCCCATCCCTTCCCAAGATCTGCAGGGATTGAGGCGTTTCCCTCCCATCCACCTGGAGCCCTCTCTGATGCTCACTGGGTGATGCAGAGGGGAACCCAGCATCCCCTCGCGAGGCTGAATCAGGACCTCATCTCCCTGCTCCTGCTCCCAAATGTGCAAAAAGCCCCTAATTGCCTCAATCAGGCAGACGGCAAAGGCGCTGAGGCGCAGCACTTTGGGGCCGTGATTAGCAGCATTTAAAAGAGCCATTTATAAACCGACAGCCGGTCACAGTAAATAACAACATCGGGATGGGCTGCTCGGAAAAGCATCAATCGTCAATCCCAGCTCGTCACGGGGGATGAGCAGCCGGATCCCGACCCTGGGAACGCCCTGAGAGGCAGGGGTGGAGGGGAAGGAGAGGGCAGGGGTGCTGGGAAGGTGGTGGAACCCAGGGATGCTTGGTACAGCCATGGGTGGGGTTCCCTTTGAGAGGAATGGTGGATTTGTCTTTCCAAACAGGCTGGTGGGTGAAACCGGCTCTGGGAGAGAAAAGAAACGATGGGAAGGATTCCACTGGTTGATGAATAGGAAAAGAGATTTGCTTTTACAAATAATAAACTTTAGGTTTGCTGATAAACGAAATTTGACATTGAAAGACGAAGGAAACAATGGGGAAGAAAAACTCCTAAATTCCATAAGAATTCAAAATTAAAAGGGAGGGTTCTAAAAGGGCCTTGAAAAGGGAAATCTCTGGTGTGAGGTGTTTTGGGAAGTCTGAACCTCTCAAGTTCCTCAGCCAATGGGGAAAGAGAGAAGGGAAACGTGTTTGGGAAATTGGGATAAAAAGGGAGGATCCTCCAAAAATTCGAGACACCCCAGGGGAATGCCCCATGGCCTCTCCCTTTATGGGAATAAAGCCAAAAAAGACTCCTCGGTCTCCTTTTTGGACAGAAACCTCTGGTGTTTGTGGATTAATTTTCCTGAGACCCTGGCACAGCCAGTCCCTGCTGTCCCCACAGCCAGGCTGAGCCCTACCTTGGCTTTGTTGATGGTGCAGTGCAGAGCGTTGTTCTCCTGGTCGTAGAGCAAACTGAAATCCAGCGTCCCCAGCGTGGCTGCAAGGGAGGAGAGATGTGATTAACCTGCTGCACCCTGCACACACGGGGCTGTTCTCCCTCTGAGCACAAAAGCACAGGCTGCAGGCATTCTAAAACACAAAGCAGCCTGCTGGGAGCCCTGTTATGAAACGTGGCTTGGTGCTGGGAGTGGCCGTTCCCAGGTTGGCTGGCACAGCCCTGGGAGAGGAGCGAGGGATGAGTGGATGCAGCTCTGCAGCCTTTCCCTCCCTGGGCTTTCACCTGGGTTATCCCCATCCCTCAGCAGCAGCCAGCAGCTCCCTGTCCCCCAGGAGATGAAGGATGTCCCCTGGGAAGGGTTGGGAATGGCTGGGACACAGCTGAGTGCTGCTGTTGGCACATCCTCCCCTCGGGCGCCGCTGGCATTCCCACCACGTGTATTTGTATAGTGACACCTTCAAACAAATGAGCCACCAGTGGGATCCCTTCCCAGCTCCAATCTGGCTGCAAACTGTAAATTAAACCCAGTGAGGATGGAAATACTTTCCTGGTTAAAACGAAAAACACCAGAGGCTTTTAATCAGCTCAGTTCCTTTATGGCATCCTCAGGATCCAGGAGCGGCAGCATCTCCTGGGATGGGACACAGGGATGGGGCAGGGGAGCAGAACAAAACCAGAGGAGCCTCAGCAGCAAAAGTCCTTTTGATTTGAGAAATTCATTCCCTTTGGATGATCTGAGCACATCTCACTAATCCAAAGCAGAGGAAAAGCCTTAAAAAGACAGACTTCCCAAAAACGTGGCTTAACCTTCTCCGAGGCTCCCAGGCCTGATTTGCACACCAAAGCCTCTCCCCTGGCTCAGCTTCACCTGCCACCAGCCTGGAACTTCCAGGGTGGCTCTGCACCCAGCAAACCCCACTTTTGCATGCCCACCTTTCCAAAAGAGTTTTGCCTGAGTGCTGCCCTGCCACCCAGCACCATCCCACCGCTGTTTCCAAGGTAACTGCACCTTCCTGCCGTGTCCAGAACGCGAAAAAACATCCAAAATAAAAACCAGAAGAGCTTTGCTTGATACCAAAGCAGGGTTTGCTGAGTGGAGAGGAGTTGGATAAACTTTATGGCAGGAAATAAGGTGCTTTTTTTCCCCCCAGCACTGACAGCAGCAAGGAGTTTAAGGATATTCAGGGGACTGAAACCTTCCTGCTGCAATTTCACAGTGATCTCCCAGCCCAAAGGCAAAGGAGCTACAGGTTTGCCTGCTGGCAAAAGAAAAAATCATTTCTCCCAAGCAAATAACTTGAGTTCAAAGCAGAGTAAATACCCAGACAGAGCTGTGCCAGAATAATGCACCCCCCTGGTTGTGCAGCAATTTCATGGTGCATTAGCTCCTGGTCTGGGTGAGGCACAAATCAGAGGGGTTTTACCTGCCAGGGGAGGATGAGGGGTGAGGCCAAACCTGCTGTGCCTTGTGCACCACCTCTGGGTCTGGCTCAAATGAGCATTTCCACAGCAATTCCCAGCTAAACCCCCTGCACACCCTGCAGGGAGGAAGGACCAGCAGCTCAAGGATGGCAGCGTGAGGAGCTGGAGGCTCCACAAACCAAGTCAGCAAAACTTCCCAAATCTGCATTTTTCACTCAAGAGCGGAAGATGAAACCTCCGGTTTCGGAGCCTCATCATTTCCACCTGGCCTTTAATCAGCATTTCCTGCCAGCCCCACTGCTCTGCCCTCCGAGTTCAAGCTGTTATTTTATTTTTATCACAGAAGGGGGCCCGCGGTTCAGCCTGCTGGATTTGGCAATTTATAAAACAAATTAAAAAGCTTGGCAGGCGAACAAGAGTTCAGCCAGGAAACACTGACAGAGCCCCAGCCTGCCCCAGGGGCGAGGACAGCGGGGAGCCCTGCTCAAAACACCTGAAATCACCTTCAGACAGCAGCAGGAGCTCGTTCTGCAGGTGGGCACTCAGGTCCTGCTCCCAGCTCTGGCAGTCCATGAGCAAACACCCAGCAGGTCCCACTCCTCCTGGAGCTGCCAGGGCTGGGAGGGCACAGCCAGGGGTGCAGGGCTCCAGCCCTGGCTCTGCTCCAGCCCTGGAGGGGTTTTCCTCTGAGCAGAGATGGATTTTTGTGAGTCTCAGTCCCCGAGGAAGGCTCTGCCCTTGGGCAGAGGGATGTGGAAGCATCAGCACAATGCGCGCTAATTGCTGGAAAATGTGGCTGCTGGGTAAAGGGGAGGAGGAAAAGTTGGCCAAAAAGGGGTTTGGCAGCCAAGGGGCTGCTGTGGAGCTGGAGGTGAGCGCTGCCACCAGAGCCAGGAGCCATCAGGTGCCCAGGACTGATGGGACACATCCAGGACAGTCCCACAGCCTCTGGTACCTCCTGGGAATGCACAGCCAGGGATGGATCCAGCACAGCCAAGGCTGGAGCTCCAGCTCAGGGCTGAGGAGGAGCCACCCCTGCACCCCTGTGGAGCCCCAGCCCAGCCCTGTGCTCCTGCAGTGGCCAGCACCAGCCAGCAGCAGCCCAGCACTGCCTCACTGCTCCCACTCCATCCAGCCCTGGCTGTGGGAATGCTGCATGCCCAGCTGGCAGGATTGGGCCCAAAACCTCTGCAGAGCAGCCTAATCCCCCTTCTTTAATTGCTTTCCCCCTCCCGCTGGAGATGCAGCTCGATTGTGATCTTAATTAGGGGAGCAAGTACCTAAAAAAGAAAAGGGCAGCAATTAGACTCCAAGCACTGTTTCCAGGATTATTTAACTCGACTGGGCTATTCTGAACACTGCCCTCTAATCACAGAGGCTGCAAATAAAAAATATAAATAAATGCCTTTGTCAGGCTTTACAAAGGCAGCTTGGCGCTCTGCAGACAGCAGGCAGGATGTATCATTATTATTACAATTATTCTGCTCCAATGATAAAACAACCATTAGGAAAACTGAACTCATTAGCAGGTTCTGACCCTCTTTCCTCCCCGTGAGCTGGGAGAGATTGATGGGAAGGCTCTGGCCAGGGCCTGCCTTTTAACACAGCCTCTAAAAGGAGAAATAAATCCCACTTGCACGGGAAGGTGGCCTCTTCTCCCACTGACCTTTGGGTGTTTTGATTAATTCAGGGGGCCAGGGAATGACTGGAGGGCAGCAGGAGCAGCAGATGTGTCCGTGGGCTCGGCCAGCCCCGCCGAGTCGGCAGGAATTTATTGTTTATTGCTGACATTTCCTGGCTGAGCCCAGGGTGAGGCCAGGCTGAAGGAGCTTCTATTTATACCTGTGGGATGAGAGGCAAAAACGTGGTGATGAATCTGAGCTCTGCTCCCTTGCCCAGCCCCTGTCCTTGCAGGGCTCTGCTGGCAGAGCCACCCTCTCCCTAGCCTGGGAAGCTCCAAGGAAAAAAGTTTCACATCCCAAGATGTGGAAGAGCCCCTGACACTCCCAGAAAAAGCTTCAGCAAAGCCTGGAAGTGATGATGGAGCACGCTCCTTGCTCTCCCAAGGCAGGTGTGACTGCTTTAGAAAGCCCAGCAAGGCTCTACAGCAGGAGAAGTTGAGGTGTGCACACAAAAACCCCACTATAGAACTAATTAAAAAGAAGTCCAAAAAGCCTTAAGTCCCTCTGCTTATCAGCATTGCTGCTCCCAAGATAATCTGCTCACGGATTTTGTGCCAGGGAGATCAGAGTGGAGCAGTAAAAAGACTGCTGGGGATTGTCTGGATTAGCTCTCCCTTACAGAAAGCACAGGTTCAGTAACCTTCAGACTGGGTATTTTTTAATGCACTATAAAAGATAGGTCCCTATTCTTCCATTGCTTTAATTTTCCCTTGCAATGGAGATAATTTTAAAGGTCCTGGAAGGCAGCAAGTCATTCTGTGCACTTACAGCCCCGTGTAAAATGTTGGTAAATGACTCCTCAGGAGGAACAGGAATTATCTCCTGCCATTTCCAAGCTGGGCTGCTGAAGAACATTTTGGTGGGTGTGCTCCTGCCTCCCTGAGCACATCCAGAGCTTGGGGACCGGCTCCACGAGCCTGGAAAACCCTGGGGGTTATTCCAGGGAACAGCACCATGGATTCCAGCGCCCTCACTGGGACGGGGCACGGCTGAAAGCTGGCACCACCAGCAGCTATCCCATGAGAGCAGATCCTCTGGGAGGTTTTGGGGCATGTCCCAGGGGCTGCACAGCAGACTGGGGCACGAACATCCCCGTCAGCACCACAGGGATCAAGAGGATGCAGCCTCAAGCTACGTCAGGGGAGGTACAGGTTGGATATTAGGAAAAAAATTCGCACTGAAAGAAGAATAAAGTACTGGAATGCTCTTCCCAGGGAGGTGGTGGGATCACCACATCTGGATGTGTTTAAAAAAGCCTGGGCATGGCCCTTGGTGCTATGGTCTAGTTGAGGTGTCAGGGCATGGGTTGGACTCGATGATCTCAGAGGTCTCTTCCAACCTCATCATTCTGGGATTCTGTGACTCTGATGTGTGACATTCCCAGCCCTACAAAAAACCCCAGCAGGGACCAGATCCAGCACACAGGCAGGAGAGCTTCCCTCCTCAGCAGATCCACAGATGTGGCTGAACTCAGCAGGATCAGGAGCGAGGAACAAACACAACTTTTCTCTCTCTGCCTGGCCGTGGGTTTCTCACTTGAAATCTGCAGCAATTAATATTTCTTCATTTTGGAGACGTGAAGCCAGCCCCTGGTAAGCTCTGGAGCAGGGAGCTGCTTCTTCATGAGGTTGGTTGATGGATGCTCATCAGCTCTTCTGTCTTCTCCAGGAGGAGTGTTCAGAGGAACACTTATCTGCTCAGAACAGTTCAGAGATGCAATTATGTTTTACAGCACTAAATGGTCCCTGATGTCAGCAGCAATTAGACTTTCAGCAATTTCAGTTTAGAGATGGCCTTCAAATCTCTCCCGCTCTCCTCCTTTAATGAAGTACAGTATTGCAATTAACAACCCCCCAAAATTGCCTTCAGTGTTAAATACAAAGAGGAGAGATCTGGGAACCCCTTGGGAACGAGGGGTGTCTCCCTGTGTCTCCTCCTGCCCCCTGGAACTGGGAGAGGGGAAGGGCTGGGCAGGCTGAGAGGAGGGAACCTCGTTATCCAGCAGCTGCCTGGCTCCTTCATTAGCAGAGGTGCCAGAGGCCACAGCCCATATGCTGCTTCCCTGGATGCTGGAGGAGGGATGCCCAGGCAGATCCTGCTCACCTTGCTGTGCTTTCCTCTCCTGGTGCCCCCCTGTTCACCTCCAGCACTTTGGGGTGTCCCTGCCCGTGGGGAGGAAGGCTCCTTGCAGGACCAGGACGTGCAGCCTGCACCTGGATCGCTGCTGGGATGGCCAGCAGGAAGGTGTGAGAGCTCCCCCACAGCAGCACATCCCAAAGATCCATCTCCCCCGCAGGAAAGCAGGCAGGAGCTAATCCAGAGTCACCCCTGGGACACCTCAGGGGCAGCTCGGGCTGGGCTCTGCTCGGCAAAGCCGCGCTCTGCTGAAATCTGGGGTGGTTTGTTCGGTTTCCTGAGCGAGAAAAACGCTTCTTTTGGGCCTTATCTGGATTGAAAAGACGATTCAAAGCTTATAAATAGCAGTGGCAGCATATGCTAAGGAGCTGTGCTTCAGAAGTAAATACCCTGCTCGTTCCTCGCCGTCTCCTCTGCCTCCCCCTGTCTGGCCAAAAGCGCTGCCAGGTGACTTGCAAGCCCTGCACCCCTTCAGACCTTCCTCCTTCTTTACATCTTCAAGCAGCCAGTAATTAATATCCCCGTGATGGCTTTGCCTGCCTAATTATCTTCTTTGCTCAAAATAAGAGTCTTCCTAAATAACTTGTGTGGCGCTGCAGGCGTCACGAGCCGCCACGCACCAGGACTGGCCTCTCAGCTGCACTTTGGGGAAGTGGTTTCCATGCTGCTGCTGCAGCTCCAGAGCTCAGGAGGCTGTTTTCCACCAACAAAACTGGGAAAGAGGGGGAACTGGGTGGGTTTGTGCACACAGGAGCAGGATGGGGCAGCATTTCCAGGGACGGCGGCTCCCGCTGCTGCCCAGGCTCTCTCCTCACCTGGAAACCCAGAGCCAAACACATTTTGGGGAGGGAAGGAATTCCAGTGGGATCAGAGCCTCTTTCCAATGCCAAACAGCACTTCAGGGAATGGGGCATTTCTCCAAGAGCTGGAAACCTGATTGCCTGCTGAAGGAGGATGGCTGCTCTCCCCTGCGAGAATCCCTGGCAGTTCCCCCTCTCAGAGCCTGTCCCACCCTCTGCTCATTCCAGGCTTTCTTTAAAATCCCTCAGGTACAAATTCCTGCAGGTGCTGTGGAGGGGAAGGTGCAGGCAGTGGAGGGGCAGCAGCATCTGGGTGAAATCGGTGGGGATGGGAGGCGAGAGGCAGCTCCTGGCAGGTGGCACATTGCCATCTAGCTGGCATTTGCTGATTCTCCCTGCAAACCAAGTTTCCCTGGCACTGAGCTGCCCGGCTGGGTGGGAAGCATCCCCCCTGGCTGGGGACCCCAGGGAGCTGCTGCTGTCCCAGGGTACCAGCCAGGGGAGCCAAAAATGAGCTGACAGCCAGGTGTCTGCAGGAACAGGAGCCAATTCCCCCTGCCAGCCTCCTGCCTGCTCCTCTCAGCTCGCAGCAGACGCTGGTCCAACAGCACCAAACCATCCTCCTGCAGCAAACACGCATTTCCCTCTTCTCCTGCCTCGTTCCTTCCACCTCCTCAGCAGCTCTGCTGGGGACAAACCCACTGCAGGAAGAGTCCTGCTGTGCCAGGGCAGCGGTGAGTCCCTCTGCCAGGGTCTGCCAAGGGCCCTGGGGTGGCAGTGGGTGCCCAGCACAGCCCTGTCAGCCCTCACAGCAGCGCTGCTGGGAGGGAAGAGCTGGCTCCATGAAATTCCCAGTGATCCCAGAGCCAGCTCAGATGCCTCCACTCATTTTCTGCTGTGCTGGTTCCCTGCCTGCTCCCTGCCACTCGCTGCATTCAACAGGCTGCTGGAGGGGTGTCCAGAACCCCAAACCTGAGCCTCCCATGGCTGGCCCCAGCTGTCCTCCCACCTCAGCCAGGCCCCTGCCCATCTCTGGGAGGATCCCACCTGCTTCCCTCAGCCTGGGGGTTCTCAGTGTTCCAAAGCACCAATTCCATGTGTGCACTCGCATCCCTGCTCCCTGCAGGTGCCACACCTGGCTCAGGCCACACCTGCAGCTCCCACGGGCTCCACAGGGTTTGCTGGTGGGGTCTGGAGCACAACTCAGCAAAGGATTAAAGAACAGGGTGCAGCCAGCCCAGGTGAGCTGCAGCAGGACCCACCCTGCCCTCTCCCCACAGCCCTGCTGGGGTTCTGGAATTCGGGCTGGGATGGCAGCTCAGGTGCTGCTGGAAAAACCCCAGAACACCCAGGCTGGAGCAGTAACTCCAGCAGGAAGGAGCCTGGGGAAACCCAAACAATTGCTGCATTTCTCCAGGCAGGGGCAGCTCTCCTCCTCCCACCCAGCAGCATCGCCCTGGCATGGAGGAGGGAAACCCACGGGCAGGTGGGACAGACAGGAGGGAGCCGTTCCATCCTCCTCCTCCTCCTCCTCCTCCCGATGGATCCTGCCACGGCAAAATCCCTCCCCCTGCACCTCTCTGGGGCTGGGAGCATCCCTGAGGGGTGAGGCAAGATGTGCCTGGCAAAACCTTGATTTATGTGTGCTGCACCCAGCCGTGACACCACCATCCCCAGAGACCCCCTGCCCCCCCCAAGGGGACTGACAGCCCAGTGCAGGCACAGACAGGTTCTCCAGGGGAAATTTAGTGCAGGTGACTAATGCAGCAGCCCTGAATCACCCTCCAGAGATGTGGGGGAGCTCCACACACTCCCCAGCGTGGCTGATGGCTCCAGTCAGGCTGCAGGATCCCCTCCCTGCTCCCAGCCTGGGGAATGGCTACAGGCAGCTCTTGCCTGGATTTACAACTTGGCTGCTAAACGCGGGGGAGTGGCAGTCCCGTCCTGCACATCCCGTGCCAGCCAGTGTCCTCAGGGTGTCTGGGCCACCCCGTGCTGTCCCCAGAGATGTGCCACCAGCGCTGCCACCTCCCTGCTCTGCTCCTGGCACCGCTGCGCCTTTGCCAGCCAAAACCCCACCGCACCTCTGGCAAAACAGCCTCAGCAGTTTTGCCTGACACCTGTTACGCTGCAGGAAACACTTCCTAACACCAGCCTGGGTGAGAGAAACACCCGCCGGCCCCGGCACGGAGCCAAGCTGCTTCCAGCACCCAGAATCCAGCATCCACCACCCAGCACCCAGAATCCAGGATCCAGCAGCCGGCACCCAGCACTGCCCAGGGATAAATGCAGAATGCAGAGCCCTGGGCAATCTCCCTGCGAGTCACCCAAAGCAAACGCTGCACTCTGGGCCCCCAGGGTTTGGGCCACACTCCCCCCTGGCCCTGCAGCCCGGTTTCTCCCGTTTTTACTGCCGCGATGAGCAAAGACGATGGGATAATTAGAGCAGCTAATGACCCAAAGCCGGTTAAGTCCCCGTTTGACTGCCCGGCCGGGACAAACGCGGCTTAGCAGAGATGTTCTCCCTGGCAGTGCCAGAGCTGTCGCCTCTCCACGGAGAGCGTGACCCCGACACCAGCATGGGGACAGAGAGTGTGCCAGTTTGGGGCTGGCACCCAGCGCCAGCCTCAGGGGGACACGGGGACAGCCGTGCCACCCTGCAGCAGCGCAGCCCTTCGGGGAGCCCTCCCTGGGGTCACACTCCGGGGTATAAACGGGATGAATGGCAGCAGCCCAGCGGCCGGCAGCGATGCCGAGGCAGGGCTGTGACATTGTGCCAAGGGAAAGCCACCGGCTGTGACATTGTGCCAAGGGAAAGCCACCGCCTGCCCGGCGCTGGGCCCTGCGCGGCTCAGCCTCCCCTTCCCCCAGGACGAGCACGCAGCAGCGCTCGGCACCACCCGCTCCCTTCTCCCCGGCGTCTCCCGGCTCCAAACTTTGGATCCCCTCGGAGGATCTGTCCCCACCAAGGCTGGCCTGAACCGAGCCCTTGGCGTTTCTCTACCTCCCAGGGAAGGGATCCCGGGGGCCCTGAGCCAGGCAGCGGCTGCCTCGCAGCTCCACGGCACCGGCTGGGAAGGACGTTTTGGGTGGGGAGGGGTTAACCCTTGCTGCAAACACCTGCATCCACCACGGCCAAAGCCTTCTGCTCCAAAGGCCCCCCGGTCTCCTGCAGGGCTCTGCGAGGGATGGAGGGATGACACGCCAGAGTTTGCCGAGGGAGAGGGCAGAGCTCTCCCGGGCGATGTCATTCCCGACAAATCTCCCCGCCGTGGAGCCGGGCGATGCTGGAGCCTCTCGCCAGCTCATCGGCAGGGTGGCTGGAGCAGCCTGCACCACCGAGCCGGATTCAAGGGGTCTGAGCGCAACCGGAGGGCTGGAGGCACGGAGCCGAGCAGGGACGAGGCAGAGAAGTGCACCAACCACGACAGCAACTGGTGGCTCTTGGGAGACTTCCCTACTTTGGGTTCAGCAGCCAGCCTGGCTGCGGCACGGACACTCCCAGGGCCCCTCCACCCCGAGCAGCGCCGGCCACACCTGGGGGCTCCTCACCGCCGCACCGTGACCGCCAGCACGGCTGGAAGGGTTCCCCAGGATGGACACCCAGACACCCACCCGCCCCTCAGCACCGGGGCCAACTCCCACGGAAACTTAGGAACTCACTGCAATCGTCGGACTCGTAGCCCTCGGGGTCCACCAGCTCCTCGGGCGCCGGGCTCTTGGCCGGCTGCTCGGCGGGGGTCGTTCCGTGGGCTCCGAAGAGCTGATCCACATCCTCCTCCTCGTCGCGGGGCGGCTCGGCGGGGCTGACCGAGGGCTGGCTGAGCGCGGGGCGCAGGGCGCCGCTGCTGCGGCCGACGGCGGCGGGGAGCCCGCGGGGGAAGCGGGGGAAGTAGTCGGAGATCTGCTTGATGGGTTTGATGGGGCCGGGGCAGACGTCAATGGCCATGTGCTCCTGGATACTTATGGTGGTTTTCTCTCCTTTGCGGAGTGTCATGCATGCGGCTGTCGCTGCCGAGCCCCCCCGGAGAAGCCCGGACCGTGCGGGAGAGGGAAGTTTCAGCCGGGGGCTGCGGGGGCAGCTGAGGAGGAGGAGGAGGAGGCTCCAGCCCTTAGGTGGTTGTCGCGCCCTGAGCCTCGGTGGCCGCACGCATGCTGCTGCTGCCAGCCCTGGCGCTCGCACGGCCCCTGATCCTGCCAGCGCTGCCTGGGAATAAATGAGCGAGACAGAGAGACGGATAAGAGGCAGGGGGTGGGCTCTCGGGTGATGTCACCAGCTAGCAACAAAGCGGTGCCCGGCAGCGGAGGAATGAGGGCTGTGGCCGGCCTGCCGCCCCGGCCGCACGGCCACCGGCGCGGGCAGCCCACCCTGCCCCGGCCCCGGCCCCGGCCCCGGCCGGAGGAGCTGGGGTGATGGGGTGATGGGTGACGGGAGCTGGGCTTGGATTCGTCTCCCTGGCAAAGCGGGGCTGGTCCCTGCCAGAGCCCTCGGCGGGGCTGAGGTCACCGGGCAGGGTCAGGAGCCGGCGTCCTCTTGTGTCGCATCCCGGCGTGATGTGGAGGGGGACAGGGACAGCCCCCAGGGACAGAGACAGCCCCACAGGGACCCGGACAGCCCCACAGGGACCCGGACAGCCCCACAGTGCCAGCGAGATGCTGTGCCACATCCCGAGCCAGGGGCACGGATGGCACCGCTGCCCACTCCCCGCAGCTCACAGCCCCGACACAGATCCCTGCTGCCCCGGCCCGCAGCAATGTCCCTTCCAGAGCTCAGCACCGGCTGGATGAGCTCCTGGAGCTGGGAACACAGCGGGGATTGAAGCAACACCTGTGCCCTGCTGGTGGCCCGGGTGGCACAGCCCCTGCCACGGAGCTGGCACAGCACACAGAGAGGCCAGGGACGGGCTGGGACAGGGCTCAGTGACACCGTGGCCATGCTCAGCATCCCTCCTGCCCCTCCCTGGGCATGGCCAGGGCCCCAGCACCAGCCAGGACAGGGACAGGCTCCCTGGAAAATGCTGAGCTGTGCTTTGCTTAGGGAGCTGGTCTCAAACTGCTGTTTTTACTCATTGCTCCCTGTGCTCAAATCGATAAATCTGTGGCTTCACAAGCTGCTGGAAGTGGACTTTTCAGCATGGAGTGCCTGAAGAGAAACACAGTGAGAAAATGATGCAAAATCCTGCCCAAGTAACTCACCCTGCCCAGGAAAATGTGTCTGAAAGGTTTCAGAGGAGCAGCCTCTCTGCTGGGGTCAGGTGTGAGCCTGGGGCACTTGGCATGCTCTGGTCACCCCCAGCACATCCAGGCAGGCCCACCAGGTAACCTGACACATCCCTTAGCCATGCACACAGAGCTGCAGCCTCCTGCAGCCTGGCAGGCAGGTGATTATTAAAAACAAAGCTCTGCTCTTCAGAGGATTTCCCCCAAATCCCAACAAAATGACACCCAAGCCTGTCTGTCTGCAGCAGAGTTCAGCTTTCATTCAGGTTTTGGTAAATGTTAATGCAAGTCTTTGAGTCATAACACACTGACACCAGGCAAACCAACCTAATTTACTCCTCACAGGCAGGGGAATGTTTCTCTCCTGAAGCATCCAAACTTGTCACTGCTCTGAGCCCAGACACGAGGCACATCTGAGGATGATCTAATGGCCCGGGAGAGCAGGAGACAGCTCCTCTGTGTCCCTGCCACGCCGAGCTGGCTCCTGCCTGTTGCAGGTCTGACAGCAGACCCAGCCTCAGACAGCTCAACCCCCTCCCCACATCCAAGCACTCCCAGGGTGTGAATTCAGGTGGAAATTTCACCTGCCCTGCACGTGGAGGCCGAAAACCTGACAGGTGATGCTGGGTGCAAACCTCAGGGCAAGCACAAGGAGGTACCTCTGGAGCTGGGTGTGCTCACCCACACAGGCTCCATCTTTGGATGGGGTGTGGACTCAGACAGAACGAAGCAGAAATTGGGCCTGATGCCCAGAAAATAGCAGCAATTTCCTCTGAGAAAGGGCAAACAAATAAATAAATAAAATCAAGTTACATGCGAGAGCCTAATGCCGTTACTACCATTACCAAAGCATCATCATTTCAAATGCTTCCTCAAAGACCCAAACAGGCAAAGATTGTTTTATAGGACAGAAAAATCAAGGCTCTGGGAATTAAGCTGAACCTCTGAGCTCTTCTTCCTCCTGCACCCACAGCCGGGATCAGGGCCCAGCAGCACCAGCTGGGAGATGCTCAGCTCACCCAGGGGTTCAGAGGAGCAACAGGGGGACAAAAAAAGGCAGAATTGAAGGAGATGAACTCCCTGAAGCAGGGCAGGTGTGTCCCCTAAGGGATACCCCACCACCAACCCTACAGACTGAGAGAAACCCACATCAGTCCCTGCCTGATCCAGAGCCTGCAGAAAGCAGCTGGAGCCTTTTCTTAGCCTTTAACCAGTCCCAAAGCAGCTTGGTCTTGACAAACCACACTTTTCCTGCCTTCCCACCCTGCCTGAGCATTTCCTCCTGGGCTGCACAGCCCCACACCCACCCAGGGCTCCCCAGATGTGTCACACACTGAAGGTGAAAGGGACGAAAATAGCGAGTGGGGCTGGAAGACAGAAGCAGGGCTTGCAGACACAAAGCCAGTTTCCAGGTAAAGCTCTTAATTCCCACCGTCTGTCTAATGCCCTGGAATGTGACTTGGTTTGATCCCTGGCTCTGCTGGGGCCGCCCAGAGCTGCTCTGCCCACGCACGTGGCCTCTGCTGCCCTGCAAGGGGAGTTTGATTTGCCCACCAGGAGGAAAAGGGAGAGTTTTAATGTTAAAATGCCAGTTTGAACCCACAGCTCTGTCTGTGCCTGTAGGAAGGGGGCACAGCCTTCAGGGAAGGGGGAGGGGGCTGTCACAGAGCCAGCATCAAAGCAGGGATGGGAAGAGGGGACAGAGCAATTGTCCCTGTCAGAATTCATGTTTTCTGCCAAGATCCTGAGCTCAGCACCTGTGGCATTGTGCTTGGGATGTGGGATGCAGGATTAAACACACACCCCAACCCTCAGGACACACCTCAACCAATTTTCTGACAAATGCTGAGCATCAGGTTCTGCTGCTCCAGGTTGAAATCCTTGAGAGCAGGGGCTGATTCCAGTTTGATCAATTCATTTCCAAATGGAAAGCACAGCAGCAGGCTGGCACATCCCATTGCCAGGGATTCACCCACTGGTTTTTTATCTATTTCTTTGTCACCTCCAAATCCCTCTGAGCCCCCCTGCTCTGCTGGGGGGAGCACAAAGAGATGGTGCCAAATCAAAGCCTTCACCACCTCTGGAACTCATCCTTGACCTCAGAGAGGTCAGTGTCCCCAGGGAGGTGACACAGGCAGCATCTCGCTGGAATTTTGCTTTTCCCAGCCATTTTTAAGCCTGAAAGAACCCCCAGCTGTGGGCAGGAGAAGGTGCCAGCAGACACCACCAGCTCAGCCTGGCTGCAGGGGCAGAGCTGGGGGGTTTAACACTGCTGGAAGAGACCCCTCCAACCCCTCCTGACTCAGCAGGGACCCTGCCTTCATCTCCCCTGGCTGGGAGGTATCAGACACATTTTTTATTTCTTCCACTGAGCTTAGCCCCAGCGTGGCTGTGTGTGCATGGGAAGGGGGTTAATTGAAAAGCAATGTGTGCCTGGCTCGGGGCTCTGTCTCCTGGCTGATGCACAGCTCCTGGCAGCTTCCCCTCAAAGATCCCTGCCCTCCTCTGCTGGGGAGGCTGGGCTGAGCCCACCCAGGGCACTGCACTCCTTACCTGGTCAAACAGCCTTGGCATTTGCTAAGTAAAGCAATAATCATAATGGTGATAACGGGGAAACTTGGCCAAAATAATCCTAAGGAGCTTATGGCAGGCTGTGCTGATTACAGCTCCCCAGCAGTGCTGATATCCCAGTGCACCCCGGCCCCCACTGCTCCTCTGCTTGGATAATATCTGGAGTTATCTCTGCTCCAACAGGCCCTGCTAACAACCATTATTTGACCAGATTTAACCAGCAATTACTAGCTGTGAACAAAATCACCGTGGCGGAACACAACCCACATCCTTTTACAACACAGACACAAACAAGCCCTTGCATTAAGCCAGGCAGGGGCCAAATGCCAGCAGGGAAGAGCCCTCTCCCCTCAAAACAGCTCCATGAAACACCCAGCCAGTGGCAAAGGTGGATGGAACCTTCCTGGCCAGAGCTTTGCTACCTGCAGATGGACCTGGAAAGGAGGAGGGAGGGAGGGATGGAGGGAGGGAGGCATCAGCTCTCCCTGCATCCTCAGGATGGGCCCAGAATAGCTCTACTCTGGGTAGGGGCTGATGTTTAACGTTTAGCATATGCTGCCATTTCCATGGGAATCCCAAAATAGTTGGTGTTTTCTTTTGTAATTTCCATGTCCTCGGGTTTTTTTTGGAGTCCTGCCCTCCTGCAGGGGAGGGGACCTGCCCTGCACCCTGACACCCCCCTGCCAGCACCCCAGGCACTGCCAGTCCAGCAGAGGGGACAAAGAGCTGCTCTAAGTCCCAGCACAGCACAAATCCACCCAGGGATTCAGCAGGCTGGGTCTGTGCACAGCAGGAGCTGCAGGAAAATCCACCCCAGCAGTGCCCAGGACTGGGGTGACATCCAGACTTGGGGCACAGCACTGCCAAGGGGGATTTTCTTAGGGATGAACCTTTTTGGGGTTTTATTTCCCTCAGATTTCTCTCCTGATCTGTGGGTTCCTCTGCACCCCAGAGCCTTGGCAGGGCTGTGCCATCACCAGGCTGGCCAGAGCCATCCTCTCCCACGGCTGGGTCTGATTGTTGTGAGATAAATGCAGCCCCACTGCCCTGCAATCAAGGAAGGGGAGACTTCTGTGCAGCATCAACCCCTATTACACTAATTTTATCTGCTCTCAGTGCCTTCCCAAGCTGGAGTCAACGTCCTCTGAGATTATCCAGCTGACTCGTCTCAGGAGTTTACCCTGCTCTTACCTCTTCCCCACCGTCTCCAGGCTGCAGGAGGATGACAGCATTCCTCCTCAAGACTTTCCAGGCAGCCAGGAGCAAAGCCTGGTGTTCATTTTGCAGCAGCAGCTGATCCTGAGGTGGCTGGGACAGGGATGCTGGCCTGGAGAGCTGAGCTGGGGCTGGGCACTGCTGCCTCTGCACCCCCAGCTCATCCCACCCCACAAACGTCCAGGAACCGAGTTCCCACCAGCAGTTAGGGCCCGGCCCCGTTGCCATGGAAATGGATAGACTTTCTGCTCACATTTTGGTGGGAAGAGGCATTTCAGGAGTCACAGCAGCTCCCAGAGTGAGCACAGGAGGAGCAGAAAGCAGCCGAGCCCCAGAGAGGCACCGGGGGGAAGCTGCTCCCACCCCACGCTCCAGGAACTCAGAGCTGGATGCAAGCAGGGGGAAAAACACCACCAATAACCAGCAGCAGAGCGAGCTCCAGGGATCCACAAAATAACATCTTGGGTTTGCAGTATTAAAGAGCAATTTGGCTGCATTAAGAGAGCTTTATAGCTGCTGCTCTCCCACATCCACGTCAGGCTAATGACATCCTGTCAGGAGCAATCTCCCCAAACCCCCCTGTGCAATCCCTGCACCTGGCAGCTCTGTCCTGGCTGCTGCTCCTCCCAGGGCTGGGAGATGTCCTGTCCATCCCTGGATCATGAGGCTGAACCATCAGCTGTGAGGGAATGAGCCATCCTGGGGGCCAGGGTGTTTTCCTGGCCCCATCCACAAATCCCAGCATCGTGCCAAGATGAAAAAAGAGCAACAAAAATGGGAGAGCAAGAAGGGGAGAACAAGAAGGGGAGCAAGAAGGAGCAAAGACCCCACAGACTGACAGTGGGATCAGGCTGCTGGAGAGGAAAACGACCCCAGATTCCCCGGACCAGGCAGGGCTGCTCACATGGGCACCACAAAAACAAACTCACAGCAGCACCTGCAGGGCAGGAATTGAGGCCACAGGCCAGACAAGCAGATTCCTGCCTGGAGAGCAGCATTCCTGGCAGGGCTGAGCAGGCAGGCCAGCCTGCAGGATGCTCTCAGACCCAGGGGCTGTTCACTGCCTGACCTTATGTCACCCCATTCAGGACAAAGCTCCTCTCCACTGCAGGGAAGCACAGGCATTTTCCAGCTCTGTGGTGATCCAGGGAAAAGAAAACTTTGGAGCAAAGGAAACCTGAAACTTTGGAGCAAAGGAAAGCTGAAAAAAAAAAAAAAGGGAGCCAGAGGGAGAGGTGGCATTCCTCAAAACACAAACTCTAACGTGATCACCATCGAGGGGGCTCCTCCCGGGTCATTTAGCAGCCAGAGGAGTCACTAGATGGCCCTGCTAGCCCTGTGCATCTGATCTCAGCACCGAGAAACGCTGCCTTGGCTGCCCTGCAGGAGCTGGGAAAGCTGCTCCAGGTCTCCTCCTGAGAGGAAGGGCCTGGAGGAGAGCACGGTGGCGCCTTGGCCAGGACGTGTGGCACCTCCCAGGCGGGGGAAGGGTCCCTTCCTGGTGCCACCACGCCCTGGATGTCCTCCCCCCTGCCAGGGATGCTGGAGAGCTCAGCACATTCCCGTTGACAGGGATGGGTGTAAGAGCCAGGGAACCTCATTAATGAGCCCCGTGCTGCTGGATAATCATGACATTAGCGTTATTGGATGGGAACATTTGCATAATTTGGGCACGAGCCGCTACCTGCACGGGGACATGTGTTTACATTAATTTACATCCCATTTGCATCCCGAATCCAGCTGCATCCTGACCAGTCACGGGCCATTGGCACCTCCACCCTGGGGGCATTTCCTGCTGGCAGGGACATCCCAAACCACTCAGGTGCGACATTTCCCCCCCTCGAGGTGTTCCTCACACAGGTTGGACCCCATTATGCCCCTTAGACCTCATTATGCCCCCATCAGAGACTCCTCCAATGACCTGGGAGGTGCCCCCCTCGATGGTGATCATGTTAAATTTGTGTTTTGGGGAATGCCACCTCTCCCTCTGGTTCCCATTTGGACCCAGAGGGATCCCATTTGGATCCCATTTGCATAATTTGGGCACGAGTTGCTACCTGCACGAGGCCATGTGTTTACATTAATTTACATCCCATTTACATCAAGCTGCATCCTGACCGGTCCCAGGCCATTGGCACCTCCACCCTGGGGGCATTTCCTGCTGGCAGGGACATCCCAAACCACCCAGGTGCAACATTTCCCTCCTCGAGGTGTTCTTCACACAGGTTGGACCCCATCATGCCCCTTATCCATCCCTAGCCCCAGCACTGGGATCACCCAGGCTGAAGCTGTCCTTCCCCAGCTCCTGCTGCCCCCAGGTCCCAGGAAGAGGGGCAGCTGAGTCCATCCCACTGACAGCTGTGAAAAGGGATCCATAAAACACTCCCAGCAGGCTGCAAAGCTCAGAATTTAAGAGGCCAATAAAGGGAGGCCAGAATGAACTCCTTTCTCTGGCTCTCCAAATCATGTGCTCTTTGATTCGATTGCCTGGTTTTATAGGAAAGGGGGAGGGAGATTCAATTATTTGATTCTTGATTTCTGAGCAAAGAAATACAGAGACCACAGAAATTCTGCCACCACTGGAAGGCAAAAATCCCTTCAAAGCAGCACCACAGCGATTTGGGGGCAACATCAGGTTTATGGAGCTGTGAGAAATCAGCATTTCCCCTCCTGGGCTCCTCAGCAGAACCTGCTCCAGCATGAAAGGAGTGCAGGGACATCTGAGCACCAAGTCCTGCAGCCCACCCCCAAAATAAGAGGGTGAGAGGTGGCAGCTGCCTGGCTGTGTGTCCCTGGGAGCTTCCCTAGAGCAGAGCTGCTCAGGGAGTCACCAAATCCCTTCCCAACCCTGGGAATTATCATCTGGGAGGGAGCAGGAGCTGCACACTCACTTCCAGGCAGAAAAACTGACAGCAGGACCAGCCTGGGGTGCCCAAACCATTTCTATCCAGGCTCGGGATAACCACAAATCTGCAAATTGCAGGGATTTATCTCTGCCTGCTGGCCTGTAAGATGTGAAGAGCTGAAAACCCCAAAGTGCCTTTGGGATTAAACCCACCTGACCCCATCAGCAGCAGGGAATCCTGCTGGGAAGGTTTTCCCGGGATGCTGAGAGCCCAGGGAGCCGGGCAGGTGAGATTTGCACCTGGGGAGGAGCAGGAGCAGAGCTCAGCCCCACCCCGGCCAGGTGTCCCCACCCCGGCCAGGTGTCCCCACCCCGGCCAGGTGTCTCCACCCCTCTGTGGGGTGGCTGTGCTGCCCCATCAAGCAAAACCCCTTTTCTGGTGTCTCACCCACCTCCAAAATCCATCAGGACTCAGCCTGTGCTGCAAAAATCTGACTCCTGCAGGCTTCCCTCTCCACAGAGGTAATGCACCAGGATGCATCTGATTTCTCCTCTCCCCTTCCAGCCCTTTCTCCCTCCTTCCCCGATCTTCGAGGAACAGATGCACCCATTCATACCCGAGCAGAAGAAAGTGTGAGTCTGCCTTCCCCACTGCAGTGCAGCTGGCAAAGCACAGGAGGGAAAATGATGTTTTGCACGAACACAGAAATTATCTGCGCTGATCTTATTAAGCCTGAATGGGGAAGCGGCAGGAAAAGAAAGGAGGGAAGTGAGAGGCATTGTTTGGGTGTAGCATCGTTGTTGTTTATCCTCTCCAAGCTCTCCATCATCCCAATCCCAGCGTCTCCCACGGTGACAGGTCAGGAACAGAGAGCTGTGGAACAGCTCCGTGCACAGCCTGGCACGGCAGCACCTCGGGGAAAGCCCCACCCGCAATTCCCAGGCAGCTCACAAACATTATCAGTGTTGAAAATATCCACGTGGCACCGATTAGCACCAGAGCACTGGGATGTGCAGGGGGAGAAACAAAGGCTCAGGAACTCCCTAACCCACACCCCCACAGGGATATTCTTATTTATCACCTCAATAAATCCCATGCCCAGGTGCCCAGGACACGAGAGCCAATTGCTACAGGCAGCACAGCAACCCTGGCAAGCGCAGAAAAACAATCACAAGGTGGAAATTCAAACAGAACACAGCTCACCTGCCATCCAGACTGGGGGAATTTGGCAAGTTTCCTCCTCAGCACTTACCACATCGAGGATGCTAATTAAACAGGCCCCTCCCAGACAGAGCCTGGAGGATTTACATCCCTCATTTGCATTTCTCTGTTTGTTTTTCTTTCCTCCGAGGCACGGTGTGATTGCTTGGAGGGGTTTGATTTGGCATTTTGGAGATGCAGGGCTGTCCTGCCAGCAGCTCCTCCTGCCCCTGCTCTCCCCCAGCTGCTCCCTGAGGTTTCCTTGCTCTCCTGGGCTTGGCTTCACCAGCTGGGAAATCCAGAATGCTGGATCAGCTGCTCTGGGTGATCCAGTGCTGTCCCAGGGGCTGGGAACGGATCAGTCTGTAACTCTTTGTTTCTGTTGTCTCATATTGTCCTAATCCAAATTGTCCAAATTATTATTACTCTAATTGCATTACTATTTTTATAACCATTTTATTGCCATCAAACTTTTAAAACTTTAAACCCAAGTGGCTGATGCGTTTCACACCCAAACACCAGCTGGTGGCCACAGCCAGCTCTGATGGGGTAAGCACTGCCCTCCCCTCCCAAAATAAAGTGAAAACCCAAAGAGGGGAGCTTGGCAGTGCCCAGGCAGCATTTCTGAGCTCCCAGAGCTGCCTCTCCCTCTGGTGTTGTCATGGCAAGCAGGGAGGGGAGGCAGCAGCACCGGGGCTGCTCAGTCCTTGACACGCTCCATCCTTGGCCCGGCAGAACAATCCCAACAGCAATTACTGAGCAGCTTTTAGAGCAAGAAACAGATTGAAAAGCTGTTTGAAACCTTGAGGCTGAACGCTGAGGGAACAGGAGAGGCAGGGCTGGGTGAGCTCAGCGAGCAGTGGGGAGATACAGAGACACTTCTGTGGGGGCAGGTTTGATTTTAATGGGTTAAACCACTGGCTGGGTTGTTGTCTCGCCTTGCTGGAGGGTTTGGAGAGTATCTACAAAAACAAAACTTTTTTACTGTTTCAGGGATGGCAAGGAGCTGTCACTGAGCAAAAGCTTTATTGTTTCCAGTAGTAAAACACCACATAAAAAGTTGTGAGGGATGGAGGCGAGAACAAGAAAATAACAAACACAAATGACCAGAGCAGACTAAGCACATTCACTGAGCTCTGCTTGCCCACACTGAGCTGGCTCAAAAGACAGGCACAGGTTGAGGATAATATTGCAACAAAACACAACCAAGGGAATCAGCACAAAGGGAAAAGTGGGCCTCAAAATAAAATAGTGCACAGAGCTGCAGATGCTCCTCTGCCACATTCAGTCGTGCCTGGATCACACTGTCCAGGACCAGATCCTTCCCTCAATCCAAGAGGAGTCTTTCCACAGCTGATTGAACAATCCTGGTTCAACCTCAGGTGGAATTACCCCATGGAGTTAAAATACACAGGTAAGAAAACAAAGTTTCCAGTCTCACTAGCACCAGAACATCATCAAATTTAGTGTTTTATAAAAGCTGGCCTCAGTTAAAAGTCAAGCTGATGCCTCAGAGTGGCACAGCAAGGACTCCCAGGCTCCTGGGCAGAGCTGCAGCCCATGGTGTGGGCATGGGGACAGCAGTGACCTTCCTGCACTGCCCTGGAGCGAAGCACCAGGCACCCAAGGAGAGCTAGGAATGACACTCAGGGTTTTAAAAGCTCTTCCCAACTCAGTGCAGAGCAGGTGTTGAGAAAGGAACAGGTTTAAAAAGTCTTTTCCCTTCTCCTCCTGCTGTAGAATTAACTTTGGCTGGCAGGCCAGGCTGTCTGAGCTCTGCACTAATGAGCAAGACAAGCCTCACTGGGACTGTCAAAAACTCCAAGGCAAAACAGAATTCCTTTTGGTGCCTACACACACTGGAAAGTGAAGACCCTGAGAAGAAACAGCCCTGAGAGCACAGCAGCATTTCAGCAAAAGCTGACAGCTGGAGTTCCCCTTTCAGCTGATGGTTCTGGCATTGCCCACCCCACAGATGCAGTCAGTGCCAGGTTAACAACAAACCATGCCATAAAACATCCCTCAGTGCAGAACAACCTCATATCCCTGGCTCTACCACCCAGTGATTCCTTTTTCTGCCATCCCAGGGAGCACAAAGGTTTTGTTTCCACGTGTGAAAGGGCAGGAGCAGAGCACAGAGGGAGGCTTGGGAGCATTCACAGCCCATGACCCCGGGAGCAGTGGGGGAATGGCCCTCTGTTGGGCCATGCTCCTCTGAAAAGCCAGGCAGGGATTGATTTCCCATCTCCTGCCAGAGTGTTCCAGCACCCAATCTCATTTATCTTCATGCTGCAGCCATTTGTAAGAACACACACTACATGCACACAAAGTGCCCAGAGCAAAGGGAAACAGAACAAAAGAGAAAGAACCAGGGGAAAGGCTGACATTAACGGGCACAAATTGCCTCTGACTCCGTGATTTCAGAGGGAACTTTTTGGAATCCTTTGTTTCTTCGTAACAGGCAGGTCAGCTCCAAAGCATTTCATAAAATCCACAGACTCCCAGCGTGGCTTTTGTTCGGGCCTTCAAAGATCTAATTGCTCCAGAGATGTGAGGTAATTTGATTTTTCTCATCTGTCAGGCCTTAGAGGGAAATTGTCCATTCTGGAGGATAAGCAGGACCAGGGCATGCAGCTTTCAAGAGCCTGACTCATGATGACACCACCAGAGCCAGCCAGATGCTCAAGACTTCCAGGAAAAAGGCAAAAGGAAGGCTCCTGCTCATGTGAGCTGTGCACCTGGGAGGGGAGTCTGCAGAGCTGTACAAGATAAAGTCATTTTAAAGCTTTTACCCCGTTTGGGCACTCACAGGCAGCTGGGCTGAGCTTTGGGGTGTGCTCCCCCCAGGAGCTGCAGCAAACACACCTCCCCTGACCCCCACCCTCCCATGGGCAGTGAGGAAATCCCAGCAAACTCCTTGGAGTGTTCCTTACCCTGAGCAGAGAGGTGGGGAGGGAACAGGAGCATCCCCAGGCTCCTCTGGTTCCTGCTGCCCCCTCCAAACTCACCCCAAGCAGAACAAAATGACAGCAAACACAGGGAGCACCTTCCCCATGGAAAATCCCACAGGAACCTCAGGGGACAGGCAGGTGCTGTGCCACTGCAAGGGTGTCACAGAGTCACCACTGGCAGCAGCTCCTGTCTGGGGTGGAATCTGAGGAAGGGCAGAGCTGGATCCAGGAGAAGGCAGCTCCATCTTCACCCCCCTCAGAGCCTGGTTCTGCTGCGGGCTCGGCGTTTGCCTTCAATCAAAAAAAAAATAAAAATAAAGGAAAGGAAATAAATAAATAAAGGAAAATTTTTGTTTGGAAAGCAGCGAAGGGGAGAGACTCCACCAAGTTATTTCATGTTGCTTTTGTGTGCTCAGTGCCGCTTTGAGAGCTCCCTAAAAATAATAAAGAGAACATCTCTGCATCATTAGTCCAGCAGTCAGGGCCCATTAGACTCGATTAAAGGAAGAAAAGCCAGGGGAAGGGAATGTGGGAAGGAGGAGAAATGAGGAGTGGTGCTGTTGAAGTGGTGCCTCAGTGCAGGCTCCCCAGGTCAGAGAGGAAGGCAAAGCTCAGCTCTGGGGGTGACAGGGCAGAGCTGCCACGAGACATTCCTGTTCTCCTGCTCTGGGCATGGGCAGCAGGCACAGCTGGGGATGGGCACAGCACAGCCCTGCTCTGCTCCAGATGTGGCTCCTGTTGGCTGAACAAGCCTGAGCTGATCCCTTCAGTGCCTGGCCAAGCTCAGGCTCTGCTGGGACTCGCTGCTCCTCCTCTTGGAGGAAGGGCAGGGGAAGCACAGCATTCAATGCCAAAAGAGGAGTCCCAAAGCAAATCCCTGCTGCCTGACAGCCCTGCTGAAAGATAACCACAGAACCTCTCCCTGTGTTTACAAAGGCTCCAAAATCCACTTTTCACTCCTGTCTTGCTGACTTCCCCTGCTCTTCCCTTGCTGCTTTGTTTGCAAGGCTGCCATCAACTCCTGCCCTCGGAGCTTTGTGCAAAATGCTGAATGGAAAGTTGGAGTGAGTGCAGTGCAGAGGGCAGAGAATGAGTCTGAGGAGGTGGGGACAGGAGGCCAGACAGGCTGTTTGATCAAAGCCCAAAGCACAGACCTCTGCAGTGGGAAAAGAGGCACAAAAATAGGAGTTTCATCCTCAGCAGCAGGCTTGTTCCCTGATAGATTGAGTGAAAGACCTGAGAGAATGAATCTTTGTCATCCCTCTATTTTGAAGGAAGAAGCCTTCAATTTAAAACTCCATAAAGAATTACAGGAGTAGTGAAAGTAATTTATTTTTTAGTTACTTGAGCCTTTATTCGCTTAACTCCAGGGCGGGCTTGAAAGAGCTGGAAATGTTTTGCTTCTTCCACTCGAGGATGGAAATATTTTAATTCCCTCAAACATGGAAGGGGGCACAGGCTTCTCCCGAGGTTGATATTTACAAATGCATTGTATCTGGAATGCAAACCTCAAATCATTTCCTAACGCTGCCACTACCCACAGCTATGTTTTATTTATAAGTACAGCAGGACCACTTGGTGCTCCGTGGATCTGAGGAGGCAGAGACAGCTCAAAGCTCCTCAGCCATGCAGGCACAATTCAATTTTTTTCACTTTGGGGAAGACAGACAACTTATCCTCCTTGGCAGCAGGAAAACTCAATCCCAGCTCTGAGCAAAAGAGCAGTGCCCAAAATGTGATGGGGCAGCCAGTGAAGGGAGCAGGGCTTGGCTGGGTGTGGGTGAGGATCCTTCCTTCCTCTCTGACCCCTCTGTCCTTCCCAAACTGTGCCCTAAATGCAGGCAGAGGGAGGAGGAGCAGGGCTTTCCCACCTCTTCCAGCCTGCTGCAAAACCAGCCCTGGAAATCCTCACAAACAAGGAACAAGCCTGAAAACATTCCAGCAAGGAAAACAAAAGTCAACTCCCCAAAGGCTGCCACAAAGTAAGTAATTAAAGAAATTACTACCTCATTTGGAGCCTAATTACTGTTAGGACATTTTTGGTTTTTTTTTCCTTTTTCCTAAGTGGAATGGAGCAGTCAGACCCACTGAAGCAAAATGCTACCTCCTCATGGTCCCTGAGGGAGCAAAGCAGACATCTGAGAAGAAGAATGGAAGTGAAAATAGAAGTTAAAGCATTAGCTTCAAAGATGCCCAGAGAGTTTCCTGCCACAACAATCAGGCTGGATGGCTCATGTATTAACAGCTTGAATATTTATGAGCAGAAGTGGATGCCTGGCCCAGCCAGGGAGGCACTGAGCCCACAGAGAGACACCACCTCCTTTCTAAATCCAGTCAATTCCTGAAAGACAGGGCATGAATCTCCCCAGATGAGGAGAGCTGGGAGCAGCACTCCCTGTCCATCCCCATCCTCTCTGCTCAGCCTCTCCCAGCTCAAAGGAGGCACCCAGGAGGTGCAGGAGCAGGGTTCAGGCTGCACCTGGGAACATCTGGGGATGCTGGCAGCCAGGTCTCACCCTGGAATTCCTCACCCCCACCCTTCTCTCAGCCCTGCAGAAGAGCCAGCTGCTGCTGCTGCACCACTCTTTAAGCATTAATGATTTAGACAACACACTGGCAGGCAGGCAGGGATGGGGAGGCTGTGATTTGCACTCAATCATTGGAGTTTCTCCCCTGGCTGCCTCTCAGGGCTGGTTCCAGCAGGAATCAGAGCTTTTCCAGCCCCATGCCAGGCTGGCTCCCCACTCCCCAGCTGCTGATGGCACAGCCAGCAGGATTCACCATTCCTGGGACAGATCCTGTAGGAGATGCTGGGAGCCCCATCAGCTCTGGCACCCATCAGTGCAGAACTTGCTGCTGATCTGAGGGGAGATGACTTTGCTCTCATTTACCCCCTGCATTTCTTATCTCCATTAAAAGCTCTCCCTGGGCTAATGAAAACCACTGCAAGATACTGATTATTTCTTTGTTTCATTCTGTTTGATATCCCCCATCCTTAATAAAAACATCATAATCAACACAAGTGAGGATTTTGCTCTTTTTTAAGGCATCTCTCAGCATCAGCTGTACAGCCAGAACAAGGTGAGTCACCTGCCCTAGCTGGGAGCAAGAGGAAAAAAGGAGACTTTGTGCTTCTTCCATATGTGCAAATTTCATTTTCTTTGGGATAAAACATTCTTCAGGACAATGAGTGTGTGACCTTCCTCTTGAAAGCTATCAGGTCAGAGCAGGCACCTCCAGGAGCTGGAGCTGCAGAAGGAACAGCAGCCCCTCGGAAAATGGGGCTTTAAAAAGGCTTTGAGAGCAGGTGGTAAAAAAAAATAAAATTTACAATAATAAAACTGGCAGCCTCTCAACTCACCACTCTTCTGAAACTTTGGCTCATGGGCTGAGGTTGCCAAAATCCCAGTGCAGCTCTGACAATGAGTCATTTTCTGACAAACTCCAGGCTTCATTATCAGCCTCGGCAAAGCCCAGGCGGAGCTGGAGCAGCGCGCTGGAAACCTCCAACCTCTCCTGAAGAGCTCCCTGTCCTCCCCTGGCCAAAACCCTGCTGCTGGCTTGTCCTTCAGGCTGAAAAGAGCCCAGGACAGTGAGAGCAGCTGCTTTTGCAGGACCTCTCCCCAGTTCCCTGCTCTGGAGGTGGCCTGGGATTTCAGGATGCTCTGAGAGCGGAGTCAGAGCAGAGGTGAGAAAAGAAGTGCAAAGGAAGAGCAACACCTGAGGTGATAATATGGAGCAAAAATTGCTCCTGACAGGGTGTTCTAAAGGTGCAGAAAATCATCTTTTAACAGCCCCATCCTGCAGCTGAGGATCAGCAGTTGAAATGAGGAAGGATCTTTGCCCCTTGCTCTGCTTTTGGGGCAGGGCAGAGCTCAGGGAATGCCCAGAAGGCAGGGAGGGGCTGGGAACCCTGAAATCCAGCACCCACCACTCTTTAAACACATCAACAGCAAGAGCAGCCTCTGTCTGTTGGCAAAGAGAGGCACCCAAAGTGCTGAAGCCCTCCCTGCCGATTTCCTGCCTCCCTGCCTGGATTTGGGGGGCCACAGAGCCCCTGCACCTGGCTCTGAACAAAGCAGCCCCTTCTGCAGGAAATAAATGACCCCAGACACAACAAAGATCTTTACAGAAACTCCCAAGGCAGCCAACCTGGCTTAACCTTTTCCTTAGCAAGATCCTCTCTACATCTCAGGGCCAACTTTAACTGGGCTCAGGAGATTGCTGCAGTTTTCCTTTTTTAAATATCAGCCCGTGCTGCCTGTCACTTCAGCTCTCCCCCATTTACAGGGGGAGATCCCTCTGGAAAGATCTGACCCCTGGTGCCAAGCTTTGCATATGTAGCTTTTAGCAGGAAAAATGGTTTTTCTTTTTTCCCTTTTTTTGGCCTCTGAAATAGTGTTTGCATGTTGGCTCAAAGGGCAGGCAGAGAAGCTGCAGAACACTGAGTACAAACACATTGTGCAGCAGTGGATGGATCCATCCATCCATCCATCCATCCATCCATCCAAGGCAGCCCCCAAGGGGTCCCCTGCTGGCCACCAACACCCAAGGACAGTGAGCAGGGTTCCAACCCCTGCAGCTCCTCTCACAAGCAGCAGGAATCCACCCTCTCTAATCCTGCACAACAGGAGCTTAAATTAACCCCCCCAGCCCAGGGCAGGCTCTGATCCAGGGGGAGGAAGGACAGAGCAGAAGAATCACTTGTTTGGTTCATCTGGTGAAAAACTAAAGGAAAACTGCCAGTCCCTGGAAGCTGGGGAGGGAGGGAGGGAAGAGCAGAGGAACGATTTTGTGCTGCCTGGTTCTAGCAGGAAGAAGGGGAGGGAGGGGGACCACGACTCCCTGGAGCACTGAAGGATGAACCTGCTCTCTTCTAATCCAATTTATGCCTCAACATGGCCAGCACCAAGCAGGCTCAGGAAGAACAGGAGAGGCAGTTCAGAGGGCAGGAATGCTCAGGAGGGAGGGGGCTGGGTGATAACTGGAGGGGTTAGTGACTAAATTAGTGGGAACTGCAGAGAGAACACATTTGCATCTCTTTCAGCTGCTTCAGGTGTGATAGCAGCCTCTGCTTTCCCAGTCACTTAATTGTTCTGAGGGTTTTGAGGGGGAAAAAGTGCCTTTCTTCTGCACTGCAGAGTTCTGGGAAGAGCCATGCTTGCCTTTAAGAGCAACCCCACTCCAGGAAAAATGTCACTCGGTCTCATAAAGCTGCTGGACTTTGCTTTGCTCCAGGAGAAGCTCAATCTGTTCTGCTGGCTCTGCAGGACACAGAGGAGCTCCAGAGCCCTGCAGGGCCCCAGCCCCAGGCTCTGAGTGCTCCTGGCCGTGGGTGTAGGCAGTTCCCACCCCAGACCATTACTCATGTTGCAGAAAAGGTTTTGCATTCAGGGAAGAAGGTGTGACACTGCGACAGCATCTGCTAACACCAAAAAAAAAAAAAAAAAAAAGAAGAAAAAAAGAAGCAGGGAAATGTGATCCAGGGGGCCACAGCTTTGTGTGCCTCTGGGAAAGCTGTGCTCCTAGGGGATTCAGCCCCCAAAAGCAGGGATGTGCCCAGAGAGGGGGTGCAGCTTACCAGGGGTGCCGGCGTCGCTGTGGCGCCGGTCCGAGGCGCGGTCGCTCTCCGTGGGGCTGAGCTCGGCCCCCTGCTCACTGCCCAGGCTGCTGTGGCTGCCCCACAGCTGGGGACACTGGGGGGGCTCCAGGGCTCTGCTCCTGGCCTGGCTGGGTCCCCTGGTGGGTGCTGCAGGGACAGGACAGAGATGTGTTGGGGAGCAGGAAGGGGGTGGTGTTGTGTTTATGGGAGGGAATGATGGATCTGGCTCCCTGTGCTCAGAAGGCTGATTTATTATTTTATTGTGTTGTATTAAAGAATGCTAAACTAAACTATCCTAAAGAATACAGAAAGGATACTTACAGCAGGCTAAAAAGATAATAATGAAAACTCTTTCCAGAGTCCCAACACAGCTCGGCCCCAACTGGCCAAAGAGTGAAAACAACTCACATCAAACCCAATGGAACAATCCCCAAACACATCCCAAAGGGGCAAAACACAGGAGAAGCAAATCAGGAAATTATTGTTTTCCTTTTCCTCTGAGGCTTCTCAGCTCCCCAGGAGGAAAATCCTGGGCGAAGGGATTTTTCCAGGAAATGTGAATGGCACAGGGTGCGGACACTGAGCTGGGTCCTGCAGGAGCAGGAACATCCCAGCTCCAGGCAGGAGCCCTCAGGAGCAGGGTCAGCCCCAGGTCTTGTGCTCTGCTCCCAGGAAACACCAGTGATGCCAGGGATGTGGTGCCAGGAGCTGTCACATTCACATTCTCTGAAAAATCCCTTCAGCCAGGATCTTTCTCCTGGGGAGCTGAGAAGCTTCAGAGAAAAAGGAAAACAATTTCCTGATTTGCTTCTCCTGTGCTTTGCTCCTTTGGGATGTGTTTGGAGATTGTTCCATTGGGTTTGATGTGAGTTGTTTTCACTCTTTGGCCAAACAGTGCCAAGCTGTGCTGGGACTCTGGAAAGAGTTTTCATTATTATCTTTTTAGCCTGCTGTAAGTATCCTTTCTGTGTTCTTTAAGATAGCTTAGTGTAGTGTTCTTTAATATAATATAGCATCATAAAGTAATAAATCAGCCTTCTGAGCACATGGAGCCAGGTTCATCATTCCTCCCTTCACCTGGGGGAACACAAAGACAACAAGGAGCAGTTCCCAGCTCCTGGAATGCTGCAGGCCATGGAAGGAGGCAGGGAGAAATCAAGAGCCAAACACTGAACATTTACACCTCCCACCCTCCAGCCACAAGGACAGGCAGCTCCTCACCCATTCCTGCTGGGAGCTTCCTCCCTTGAGAGCCCTTTGATCCCACGGGGACGGGTTTGTCATCCAGGCTGGAGGAACTGAGCTCCGAGTCGCTGTCACTGTCACTGGAAACCCCTGCAGGAGAGGAGAGAGACACTGGTTCAGCCCCTCCACAACACCTCCTATATATTATATTATATTATATTATATTATATTATATTATATTATATTATATTATATTATATTATATTATATTATATTATATTATATTATATTATATTATATTATATTATATTATATTATATTATATTATATTATATTATATTATATTATATTATATTATATTATATTATATTATATTATATTATATTATATTATATTATATTATATTATATTATATTATATTATATTATATTATATTATATTGTCATAGTTCATATTATGCCATAATTTATATTATGTCATAATTTATATTATATCATATTATATCATATAATATCATTATTTATATTATCATTTATACTATCATTTCTATTCTATTCTATTATATATTTTACATTATATTATCGTTTATATTCTATTCTATTCTATTATCATTTATATTCTATTCTATTCTATTCTATTATATTATAATTATGATTATATGATATATTATATTATGCTATCCTAAAACTATACTAAAGAAAGAGAAAGGACAAATCAGAAGGCTTTAACAGGAATGAATAATAAAAACCCATGACTCTTCAGAGTCTGACACTGCTGGCTCTGATTGGTCATTAATTAAGAACAATTCACATGGAACCAACCAAACATTCACCTGTTGGTACACAACGCCCCAGCCACGTTCCAAAGCAGCAAACACAGGAGCAGCAAGCAGGTAATTATTGTTTACATTCCCCTCTGAGGCTTCTCAGCTTCCCAGGAGAAAAATCCTGGGCAAAGGGGATTTTTCAGGAAATATCATGGTGACACGGGGGTGCTCCTGTGCCACTCCCTGCTGCTCCAGGCAGAGAGTTTCAAAGCTGCTTTTTCCCCTCTGTTTTCCTTCCCCCTGCATCCTGGCTCTCCTCCTGCTGCTTTCCACTCCCCATATTTTCCAAAAGAGCTGGAGGAGCCTCATTTTGCCAGACACAGCTTCCCATGCTGGCAGGTCATTTCCACTTTTCCATGCAATTATGCAAACACCTCTCCTGCTTACGCTGGTGTAAGAGATAACTCGACTGCCAGCTGCTCTGGGTAAAATAAAAACGGTGTTTTTCCCAATTCCTGGGTTTTTGTGGTGGTTTGATCTCAGAACAGAAATGGTGGGGCTGAGGAGGGAAGTAATGGGAAAAAAAAAATCTGTTTTTTGTTTGAGGGATTGCACTTCTCCATCTGAGCAGGCAGATCCCAGCTCTCCTGGAGCCACTTCAAACAGCAGGTCACAACTCCTGGGGAAAAGTACAAAAAAGTTGGTAACACTGCAACCTGCATTCAAGGATCTGTGCTACACAAAATATTTCATTTAAAAACAGAGGAATGAATACCTAAAGTGATGCTAACATCTCTGAGGATATTAAAGTTGGCAGGCAGTGTTATTGCAAAGCATTATTGAAGCTGGCCTGGCAGGCAGCTCCTCACACACAGCCTCACAGCCTTTCCCTGCAGGGAAAAAAGGCTCTTTTAAAAAGCTGGGGGGCTGCAGTGCTGGCTAAGAGTCCTCAAAGCAAAGGTTTGTCTGAAAAAACATCTTCATGACTACCTGGGAACTTTAGGTTCAGGAAAAACATCTTCAGAACTGCCTGGGAGAGGTGGGGAGTTCTATATAAACACTGCTAAAAACAATCCATACATTCCAGAATGGTTTTTTTTCCCTATATAATCCAAATCTCAGCTGCCAGACTCATTCTGACAATCTTATTGCTCAACTCTCTCAGAAAATGAAGTCCTGTTCCCCTTGGTCATCTTTTTTTTTTTTTTTTTTGCTCTCCTGGATTCACAAAATCCATTTCCTCAGAACAGCTCCTTCCTCCATGAATCCTGTGGAAATGCTGGGAGCCAGGATTTATTTGGAGAAGGCCCCAGTGAATCAGTGGAGGTGACTTTAGCTGCCTGTCCTCCTGCCATCCAGCAGCTCAGAGAGAGCCAGCACAAGAGGAAGAAAATATTAATGACTGGAAGGCACTCTCACCACAGGACCAGCCCTGTCTGCTCTCATTTCCTCTGCTGCCAACAAGATTGCCTTTCACTCCCTGCACCAGAGCCTCCCTTTCAGGTAATCCTTCATCCAAACCTTCTGCTGGCACTTTCCAGAGCCCAGAAGTATTAAATCTGGTGTTCCAGCAGTTGCTGATATATCAATAGGAGTTGTTGGACAGCTGTTCTTTCAGAGGATGGAACAGATTTATCCCTATCTCCAGCTGACTGGGAAAAAAAAAAAAAAAAAAAAAAGCTCACAAAACAAAATCTGCTGAGATAAAACTTGCTAGAAAAGCAATATTTCCACAGGGAATGGGTCACTCAGTGAGAGCCTGGAGCCCTGCAGCTGCTGGCAGAGCCCAGCTCCCTCCACACCTGGCTCAATCCCCAAGCCAGGGGCACACAGGGGATGCTAAAGGACAATTCTGGCCGTTCCTGTCCCCAAATCAGGACGTGGGGAGGCTGTGCTGAGGCCCAGGGGAAGGAGCACTTGGCTGGGGCTGGGATCTGGTGGTCAGTGTGTGTTTTTAGAGCCATCCCAGCTCCCTGGTGCTGCCAGCTCGGGCACACACAGCCCTTGGCACCTCCTGCAGCTGTCAGGAACAGCAAAAGCAGGTGGGGATGACAGCCCCAGGCTGAGCACAGCACCCAGATTTTTGGCAAGCACAGGGAGCAGGGAGGGTGACAGCTCCTGGTCACTGCAGGTGGGGCAGTGAGAGAAAATGAGGATTTTTACTGCCCCCCTGCCAGATCCCACCCCGTGCTGCTCCAAGAAGGCAGAGGTGCCTGGAGCCAGCCCTGGTCCCTCTCAGGAGCAGCACAAGCTGCAGCTTTGCCACTGCAAAGTTGGCAGGCTGGGTGGCACATCCCTCTCTGCTCCATCCCTCTCTGCTCCATCCCTCTCTGCTCCATCCCTCTCTGCTCCATCCCTCTCTGCTCCATCCCTCTGCCCAGGGCTGCTCCCTGCCTCTGGCACATCCCATTGCTTGGCAACAGGGATGGAACAGGAAAATCCCCCAGGGAGCAGCAGGCAGCCCTCCTGCCAAACAGGATCACCCTTCTGCTTGCTCCCCAAATTTCCCTGCAGGGCTCAGAGCCTGGATCAGGAAAGCCCTGCTGCTCCTGCTCCCTCCCCCTGACCCAGCTCAGAATCCCACCCACATTCCAGCACATGGAGCAGAGCTGCTGCCCAGCAAAAGAAATATTGCTGCCATTCTCCTCCTGACAATACATTTGTGCCTTAATTAATAGCAGGGTTCCCATGGCAACTGCTTGTTTATAGCAGAAAAACCGAAGGCACCAGCAAATCCCAGCGGCAGCGAGCACGGGAGGAACGCTGGGCGTGCAGAAATAAAACTTGTGCCTTCCACCCTCCTGCAGTGGGAGCAAATTCCCAGGTCCTGACACTGATCCCTCCCTTTTGAGGGGGGAAAAGGGACATTTGAGGGGGGAAAAGGGACATTTGAGGGGGGAAAAGGGACATTTGAGGTTTGGCAGCTCCTGGCATGGAGGATGCCCAGGGGCTGTGCAGGACTGGGCTGGTCCCACCTGACTTGAATCCCTGCAGAGCTCAGAGCTCAGGCTCCTTCAGCACCTCAGGGGCTGGGCAGGGCTGGCCAAGGGGATGGAAAGCCCAGGGAGAGCAGCCTGTGAGAGGCAGGAGTGTTCAATTCCCAGGAACATCCCGCCAAAGGAGCTCCAGGGCTGTGCTCCCAGCTGCAAGGACACGTCTGGGGGAGCCTGCAGGAGGTGTGAGCTGACAAATGCCATCAGCCAGGCACAGGGAAGCAGCTCAGCCCAGCTCCAGCTGCAGGTTCACCCTGGCAATATCAGGGATATCCACATTTCCACGGGGGAAGGAGCTGCCCTGCCCACGGCAGAGCTGGGGGATGACAAACTGCAGGAATCCCAGCGCTGGCAGCTTCAAAGGAGGTAAAAGGAGGGGGGAGATGCACAAACTCCCAGCTCCAGAGATGAATTACAGCCTGCAGTGCCCACTGAAAGCTGGCCAGAGGACTCACAGAGAAGGGCAACGGGGAAAGAAAGCAGCGGAAAATAAAGCCATAAATTAATATTACCCAAGCCATAAAGCAGCAGCCAGACAAACATCAGAGAGCGGGGACAGAGGCAGCTCACCACCCACATCAAAGCTCACCAAAGGTCACTTTGCTGTCCTCCCCCTGCTCCTGCCTGTATTTATGGGGAAGCCTTCTCCAAAAAAAGAGAACTCAGCTGAAAAGCTGAACGAAGCAGCGGGCCAGGCCTGGGCTCAGCAGCTTCAGCTCTTCATGTTTTCTCTATCATGTGAGCAAAAAACAAGCTCATCAATCAGTCCCTCTGCTAAGACAACTCCTTCCAAGCATCTCCTGGAGGGCAACACAACCATCTACTGTTGATCTAATTTGTCTTTAATTACAAAAGTTACAGTAGGGCTGGGAGTGCTTTCTTAGCTGGGCCCTGGAGAGCAGGTTTGTAAACCCAAGGCTCCTGAGGTTTCTTTATTAAAAGGTTATTTCCCCCTGCACTCCTGCTAAGTGGAGGAGTGCGTGCAGCTGGCTCACTCGAGAGGTCTTCTCCAGCTGAGGGGATCTAACAGCAAAAAACAGAAGGGGAGAGGCCAGACAGCTCTGCTAATCCACACAGAGAGAAAGGAAATCAAAGCAGAGCTGGCAGCAGCTCTGATTCTGCAGCACTCACACGCTGGCAGAGCAGCTCCTAACCTGGCTCACAGTGACTTGAGGAATGTGCCCAGCAGAGCTGCAGTAGTGGGGAGCAAGGAGGGAGGGAATGAGCCTGGTTTGGGTCAGCCTTGGCTGCACAGTGCTGTCCAGCCCTGGCACAGCCCCTGGGCTCAGCAGCTCCTCAGGAGAAGGGAAAAAAACAGCGGGGTGAGGGCTGCAAGGAACGGAGGGAATGCAGGGACGGAGGGAATGCAGGGACGGAGGGAATGCAGGAAATGCAGGAATGGAGGGAATGCAGGGATGGAGGGAATGCAGGGATGGAGGGAATGCAGGGACGGAGGGAATGCAGGGATGGAGGGAATGGAGGGAATGCAGGGATGGAGGGAATGCAGGGATGGAGGGAATGCAGGGATGGAGGGAATGCAGGGCTGCACAGGCACCCCTGGAGGACCAGGACTAATCTGAGCCGCCAGCGTGCGCTCGAACATCAGCCAATCCTCCAAAACCCACCCCAGGAAACTCCAGCATCCCCCTGGGGAGCACACCACACCTCGTGGGACAGCACCCCTAACACAGAACCTCCCTGACTGCTGGGAATCAAGGGGATGAGCCAGATCCTTCTCCCACCTGCCTCCCAGGTGGGATAACCAACCTTTTCCCCTGGCCCAGGGGAAGGAGCGGCTGCTGCCGACGCTCTCGGGCTCGCCCTGCCAGGGCTGTGCCTGCAGCTCCAGGGCTCTGCTGCTGCTGCTGCTCTTCAGAGGTGCGATGTACTTGGGCAGCCCTTTGTAGAACCACGCCCCAGACCTCTTCCAGACCTGCCAGACACACAGACAGGACAGAGTGAGCTCCCCACCAAGCTCAGCCCAGCCGCTCGCGCTGATCCCGAATTCCTGCCCGGATCCATCTCTGCTCCTCCTTGCACAGCTGGAAAACCCCAGCTGGGAGGAAGCAGCAGGTATGGATGGGAGGAGGAGCAGGAGGTGATGGCAGAAGTGCTGCCCCATGCTGGACCCACAGCACAACCCCACAGAGCAATCCAGGCCGAGCCAGGTCTGCATAACGAGCTTGAGAAGCCCAGAACAAGAAGAACTCTCAAATAACCTGAACCTGCAGCAGGAAATGGACCCCGAGCACTAAACTGTAATATCTGCTGTAAGAACAGCCTCTCCTCTCCAATTTAGCTTTAATGCAGCTCTTGATGAAGGCACTCTATTAAGTATATTTAATATAAAGCCTGCTGTAAGCCAGGGGAAGGGAGAAGGGTGGCGGCTCAGACAAGGAGAAATGGCCTCTTACAAACCTAATTCTTGTGTGCCTTCCAGCAGCCTGATAATGAGCTAATGACACAGCCAGGGCAAAAATAAGTTAACACAGTAAAAATATAATTTTTTACTCCTTGCACTTCTGCTCAGAGTGGAGGAGATCAGCAGTGTTCCCACTCCAAGCTCCCAAAGCACTTTACACACAGTTTCATCACGATGGCAGTGGGTGCAAACGCAGATATCCCTGATTGCAGCAACACATTTGCAATTTGCCTTTGGAGCTCAATGAAAGCAGAGGGCAGTGACAAAAGCTGACACTCAGGAGGACACCTGTAGTGACAAAATCTGACATTCAAAAAGCAAGACAGCAGCAGCACCACCACACTGATGGTTGCCTGGCTCCCAGAGCCACCAAGAGAGCTCAAATCTCTGTGTCTGGGGTCTGGAAAGCCAAGGGCAGGTGATCTGAATGCAGAGGGGGAGCTGGGGATGTGGTTTTTTAAAGGAATCCACCCAGCAGGAGAGGAAAGCAGAGCAGGGCTGTGACCCAGGACACGTGCAAGGCTCGTGCATCACAGCAGGGTCTGCAAAGCAGCAGGTGAGAGCATCCTGCAGCTCCACCAACGTAACCAGCCAGCAGGAGGGCGAGTCTGCCGCCCAGGAAAAGAGCTGGGAAGCCAATTTCCCCGAGACTGCAAGCTGTAATTCTGCAGAGGGGGTTTGGCAGGCAGGACGCCCCAGCAGCTCCTCCTCTGCTCTGCCAACAGCCACAGTGACCCAGCCAGGCGAGGCACAGGCTGACACAGCTCCTTCTGTCCCTTCTGCTGGCACGTGGGGACTCCCAGCAGTTGGTGCAGCGTGTCAAGCAGCACATGGACCCTGCAGGAACAGGCTCTGCCTGCTGGGAGTCAGGAAATGCAACAGATTTTGAAGGGTGGGACAGATATCCCTGCACGGAGCTCAGGCACATGCAGGAGCTGCAGGCTGGGCAAGCCCAGGGGTGCCTGAGGAAGGCTGGAGGTTTTGGGAGCAGCTGCACCCACAGGGCAGGGCAGGAGAACGGGGACAGGGGTGGAATTATCCATCCCTGACACACACTGGGGATCTGGTGCACACACACACCTTCCCTGGATGGACTGCTGGGCAGGAAACAGCCCTCTGGTACAGTCACTCTCTGAACAGACCTTGCAACATCTGTAATTTAATTTGAAGCACTGGAGAGACCTATTATCTTCAGGCCAGCTCCAATTTAGACACACCATAAAACCAATCAGACACGGCAGGGGGGGCTGGAACAAAGGCTGGGCACCCCCAGGTTCCTCACTACCCCAAAGCAAGTCGTTACAGAAAGAGTTAATGACATAACACACCCAGCTCTGATGTGCTAATACTACTATAAAATTGATTCTCTGCATACATATTCCCTTTAAATTGGTGCTTCTAATAGAGTTTGGTCCTATTATGGCAGCAGGAAAATTGTTTTGAAATCAGCTCTGAAATAGCTGCAGCAAGATGCTCTCCTCTCCCCTGGACAGATCCAGTCCCTCTGCCCCTCCAGGTCTGCAGCACAGCCCATCCCAAAGGACCAGGGATCACATCCTGCCCTGCACACGGGGCAGTTTGAGCATCCTTGGATCAAAAGTCCGTGTTTTGATCCATGGTTGATGTTGGTGACTGCTATTGATGGCATTTGATTGATGGCCAGAGTGGCCTGACAGCAAAGTCCTTGCTTGATTTTAAATTAATACACCTGTAACAGAGCCTTGAGAATAAAATTCTTATTTATCAGCAGGAGTTCACTCCTGCCAAGGAAGGGAGGATGTCGCTCCCAGCAGTTCCCATTAAGGTGGAATTTGTTCCCCACAGCAGTCTGAGTTTGGGTGGGGCTGGAATGTCACCAGGGAGAGGGACAGCCGTGGCCAAGACAGATAAATGCCTTTTATAACCCTGATAATATTCCCATTAAAGCTGCATCAAGCCATCACTGCAGCCATGGAGTGACACACGCAGCAGCAGATGGGGATTTTATCGAGCATTTCCAAGAGCAGCCTGGAAATGGGACCTGACACAGAATCACTGGGCCCTGGTGAGACTCATGTTGCTGCTCTGAGTGCTAAAACAAGCTCCTGAACAGGGAAAACATCGGGGCTTGCTGATAAAGAGGTGGATCACAGCTGAGGGAATCACAACAAACACTCACAGCCTCCCCAGAGTCCTCCTCACCAAACCACAGCCCCTAAATGGAGATGCTTAGGAAAGATCTTTGCTGCAAAGACACATTTTGCTCCACCACCTCCTGTCTGTGCCAGTCCCCACCCTGCAGCCCTTTCCTTCACAGCAACCTGGGCTTGGTGACAAAGCCAAATTTTGCTCCATCACCTCCTGTTTGTTCCAGTCCCCATCCTGCAGCCCTTTCCTTCACAGCAACCTGGGCTTGGTGACAAAGCCACATTTTGCTCCACCACCTCCTGCTTGTGCCAGTCCCCACCCTGCAGCCCTTTCCTTCACAGCAGCCTGGGCTTGGTGACAAAGCCAAATTTTGCTCCATCACCTCCTGTTTGTTCCAGTCCCCATCCTGCAGCCCTTTCCTTCACAGCAACCTGGGCTTGGTGACAAAGCCAAATTTTGCTCCATCACCTCCTGCTCATGCCAGTTCCCACCCTGCAGCCCTTTCCTTCACAGCAACCTGGCCTTGCTGAGAGGAAAACCACCCCCTTTTACCCTCCCATGCTGACACCAGCCATACCAAAAGGTGGGGAAGCAGCTCCCCGTGGGCTGCAGTGAAGAAAAAGGCCCCTGCAGATGCAGGCACCCTGGGAGGACCCTGCTGGCAGGTCCTGCCTGCAGCACATCCCCACCCAGCCCCTCTGTCCCAGCCCTCCCAACTGGCAGCAGGGAGGGAGCCAGAGCTCCTCAGCCTCGTTATTTGCATTCATCTGCTTTTCCACAACACAGAGATCTCCAATTACATTATTTACAGCGAGCTGCTGTCGACTCCCACATTGGGCACTTGAGGATGAAGGAAATTAAAAGGCAGTGGAATTACCATTCCCAGCTTTGTTTCTGGAACAGCAGAATCCATCCGCCCTGACCCCGACGTTTCTCGAGCTGCAGCGCCTGCCAGCCTTCAACCATTTATCATCCCCCTTTCAATCAGGCCTCTTTTTTTTCCCCCCCTCTATTCTAGAGGACACTATTTTGAGTCTAACTACCCGCTGCCACCCCCAAAATAATATGGCAGAGGCTATTGATGAGTTCTTTCAATTGCAAGCAGGTGCACATCTGCTCCTATTCAATGCAAAGTCACCCAAAATAAACACCCCGCTCCATTCCTGGGGTGTTTTGCCAGGAAATCGTCATGCCAGGCAGGAATAACCCCGAGCTATGTTGCTTTACAGTTTTCCAAGTGGTAGGAGTGGATATTTGGAAAGGGAAGCCCCGGGGGCAAAAGGGGAGGAGATGACTCTGCTCCTCCTGCACAAAAATCTTCGTGTGATAAACTGAGAAATGCAGCCAGCCTTGAAAATGCTGTCTAGTGAAGGAGAAGGAATGAAAAGGAAAGTGAAGCAGAGAGGGCAAATTAAAACTTTGAACAGGTCCCAGGTAGCTGACACTCTTTTTCATATTCAAGGCAGTTTTTATAAAAAAAAGCTTTCCCCCCCTACCCCATTGAAACTGCTTTCATTATCCCTACAATTCTGGATGTGTCAATTCAAATGTAAATGTGCACAAATGCTTCCAAGAGGATTTTAATTACAATGATAGCACCACTAATTATGGATATAGGTATAAAAATATATGTGTAAGGGGTAATTCAGGAAGGTGCTCTGCAGAATCTGCTGCTACCAGTCAAAATAAGGCTGTGCAGAGAGTCAGAGGGCTGGGCAGGGATTTGACAAAACCCAGCAGGTCCCTGTTCCCCTTCAGGCCAGGAGGTGACAGGCAGATTTCAGGCAGTCCCAGCTAATTCAGGATGGGCAGGGAATCCTTCCAGCTGTGGATTCACCAGCAGCACTGCTGCCAGGCCAGCTCTGCCAGCTGCTGCCCCAGCCCTCAGCACTGCAGGAGCTGCTCCCTTTCTGCCCAGGGATCCCATTCCCAGGGAGTTCCACTGCAAACCCAGGGCTGCAGGCAGGGATCAGCATCCCTGAGCTCCCACAGATCCAGGGGATCACACCTGACTGCTGAAAGGAGAGGCAAGATCAAAGAAAGGCAGGAGAGCAGGGAAGGAGGAAGGGAGATTCCTGCCCTCGGAAGTGAACCCGAGCTTGGCTGAATTTGCTTCCACCTTTGCCTGCAGGAGCACTGAGCCACAATCCACAGCATCCAGAAGCACTGCAAAGGAAAACACCCACAGAATCCTGGAAAAACAAAGGAGGGTTTCCCACAGCTCCCTCTGCAAACAGCTGGGACAAATGGGGAGGGAAGCAGGTGAGGTCTGGCTTCTCCAGGATGGTGGGTGCTGGGGGATGCTCCCTTTGCAGACCTGCCCCTGCCCATCCCCTCTACTCTGTCTGGGATGCCTGGATGCAGCCAGAACCCCAGGAAGCAGCAGGCAGAGCCCATCCCTCACCCCCACTCTCCAGAAAGAAGAAGGTGCCAGAGCAGCTCTGCAGCACAGCCCTCCCAGAGGAGCTTCCCAAGGACACAGAGAGCAGCAGAGAGGCTGAGCTGGGACCCCAGAGGGATCTGTGGGCACCCAGCACTGGGCTCTGACTGGAGAGCTGATGTTCCCACAGCCCTGGAGGTGGTTTTGACCCAGGCTGGGTGATGGTTTAATCACAACCATGCCAGCACTGCAAAAAGGGGACTCTAACCTCAACCCTAAGGTGTCACTAAACTTCTGCTGGCTTCATTCCAGCCTGCAGGGCTAAATAACAGCATGGGAAATGAAGGGATGAAAAGGTGTGGATACTGCCCCAGGCTGCAGCTGTCAGGGATGGCCAACCCCAGCAGCCTCAGATCCTGCTGGGCCACGTTTATTCTGATTTGCCCCAATTTCCTCGGCCAAGATTTCTCTAATTCTCAGTTCCCAAACCCCCAGAATAAAGGCAGGGAATGCAGGAAGGCACAGGGGGTGGATGATTTGATGTCTGTGACCCTCCCAACCTTCTCCTGTTCAGGGCAGCAGCAGCAAGCAGCACAAATAAAAAAGGAGACAGACTTGAACCCACCTCAGAGGGAATTGGAAAATAAAGCAGAAGCTAAGGGTTGAGAGGCAAGTTGAGGCTGTGATTTAGTCTAAGAAGGAAAGGTCCATCCATTTTCCTCAGGGATGCACTTGGGCTGTACCTCAGGGCTCACAGAGTGAGTGCTGAAGGTCATCATACCCCACACATAACACGTGCTGGACACATCAATATTCTCTGTCCACTGACCAGGGTACTTATTATTTTTTAAGAAATAGAAAAAAAACCCACAGTGGTACAGAGAGATTGGAAAAAAACAAGAGAATAAAGGAAATAAAGCAAATTTTAGTCCCTGCGTTTCCCTGCAGAGCACAGAGAATACCTGCACCTGCCTCAGTCTCTATTTTGGGATCTCTATCTGGAATTCAAAACATCTAGATGATTCAGTGTATCAAATTGTTATCAAAATCCAGAGAGCTGGAATGCTCTCTTCCTGCCCTACCCACACTGCTGCTGATAATTTAAATTATCAGCATCCACGTATCCCTCATTTTACCTGAACATGGACTTTGTGGGTGCTCCCACACACAAAAAAAAAAACCTCTAATGTAAAACCTAAACAATGCAAAGTTTCCACAACTAATTAGAAAAAATTCAGCACCTCCAACACCTGCACAAACACTCTGACTGCGCTTCAAGAATTGATCCAGCAGAGCCCCCAGGTTCCACAGCTGGTCTGAAACGGCCAGACTGGATTGATGCTCAAGGACCACAAGCCAAAGCCCAGAATAAATTGATGGGAACAAGTGAAAATCCATCAGTAATCACAGAACAAATTCACAGACTTCACTTCAGCACAGAGCAGCGAGCCCTGATGTTGGGGGATGCTGGCTGGCAGACAAGAATTGAGGCAGACCATTACTTTTCTCTCTTTTTTCTTTTTTTTTTGCAGTGTAAAGTCAAGGATGAAGGATATAAAAATTTAGAGACCTGCATTAGAAGTCTCACACACTGGCAAGTTATGGGATTTTGCAGGCAGGGAGGAAAACAGATTTAAAGGCTGCAATTCTAGTTATTTTTAGTGGGACAAATATTGCAGTTATGCTCTACATCTCTCAAGCTGTATTAAAAAAAACAGTTAGCCAAGTTTATTTGCCACAGAGTGAGGAGGGAAAGGGTGCAAGGGAACAACTTCTTTATGGCCAGAGCTAGAAAAATCCCACAAAGTCAGGCTCCAAGTGTGGTTTTTCCCCTTCACCCCCCACAAAACAAAGTTGTCACCACTGTGTGTGTTTGAGCCTGCCTGGCCTCCAGCCAAGCCTCCCAAATCCCATTATCTGCCTTGCAAGGCGCAGGGAAGAGCCCACACAGGCTGTGCACAGCTTTGGGGTGGCAGGTGGATGCTCTGAGCCCCAGCTCCCCACAGCTGGGTTTTACCTCTCTCTGCTCACTGCAGATCTTGCACAGCCACAGGGGACGTTTCTGGGCTCCAACAGTTTCTATCCCACACTTGGTGCAAACTTTCTGAAACAAGGAGAGAGAAAAAAAAAGGAAGAAAAACAAAAATAATTAAAAAAAAGAGGTGGTGTTAGTAGCTCCCCACAGCCCTGGGGGGAGAGAAGGTTGAGAAGCAACAGCTCTGCTTGAATCTCCTTAAAAACCTCAACCATGGCACAAATTCCTTGTTTTTCCTGGAGAACCACTGCCTGCAGGAAGATGCTGCAGGGCTGCAAGGAACTGGGCTAAACCAAACCCCACCACCCACAGGGGAATTTCCAGAGCTGCTTTTCCATTCCCCTGGATCCCAACCCTCAGTCTCTGCAAGCAGGCACAAGGGTGAGACTGGGGATGTTCTCCTTCCTCCTCTAACACACAAAGGGAGGTTTTCCCCTCCATCTCAGCACTCTCTCCTCCACCTGGGGCTGTTCAGCAGGTGGCCATGGCCATGGTCACACACATTTCCTGGGTGTCTCTGGCCCTGCACAGCCCTTTCTGCTGTCTCTGCTGGCATCCCAGCCCATTTCCAACCTGAATCACCCAACCTTACATAATGAAGCTGATGCCTATCAGCCCTGGCAGCACAGCCTGAATGAGAAATGGGATGAATCCTTTGATCCTCACCGAGGGAAAACCACTCACCAAAGGAGAGCAAAAGCCTGCTGAGATACAGGTGAGGATTGGATCTGTTCCCAGATTCACACATCCCCCACACCAGGCTGCTGCTCTGCCCAGGGAGGAAGGTCTCATCCTCCCCATCCCACTTTTCCTGCCCTCATCCTCATCCTCCCAGAGAAATAATGAACAACTTGTTGAGCCCGGAGCATCACCCCTCAGCAAGGCCAAGCCCAGGGGGATTGGCAGATTCGGCCACAGACAGCGCCTAAAAGAGCCCAAACAACCCAAACCCAAACCCCAACCCCGAGGGAGCAGCTCGGTCCGCAGCACCCTCCAAAATCCCGGTCCCCGCACGGATAGCTCATTCAAACGCTCCCTCTAGTGGAAATTCCCAACCGATTTTACTCCCAGCCACCAATTCTGAAAAATCCCAGCATCAAAACGCTGTTTTCCTCCTCCTCCTCTGCTCTGGGAAATTGAGCATCACTCAGAACCCCTCGGAAGAAGACATAAAAATCAAGGGCACTAAACGCAGCCCCATTTCTCATTAAACAGGAGACAAAGCACTTTCCTCTCCCACTCCTCCCTCACCTTTCACTCATGACATCAATCCCCTCTGCATGGTAAAGCACCCCGGGCTTTGTCTCACTCCTCTATTGTTAACACATCTGGCTTGGCTTTGCATGCACCTTTGTCTTGCCACAATTATTTCCCAGATAATAAAAACCAATATTAAAAGCATTCTTTCCAAAGCAGCAAGTGGCACTTAGAAGATGCATCAGGAGGGATCTGCTGAAGGTAAATTCTTTGCTGTGTTTCAGGTGCATCATTACAATTCCTGCTTTTGAATTAAATGTGCTGCAATGACACGGTACCAGAGCAGCGCCTGCCAGAAAAATATGAACTTTAAAAAATCCATAATTCCCTGACAAATTGCTTATTGCACACAGCACTCCATGAGTGATGGATATCCCTGGACAAGAGGGAACAAGCAGTTCACTCTGTGCTCTGCTGAAGGCTTGGCTGTTCCCTGAGTTCACTGCATTAAAAAGCAGGAGGGGACAAGCCCAGGGCACCCAGGCAGAATTGCCTTGGGCTAGCAGAGAGCTGAAAAGTGCAGCCAGTCTGAAATGCACCCTGGAAAAGCAGGAGCTCACTTAAATCAACCAGGATATGAACGCTGCTGAACTGCCCAACAGACTCCAGACAAAAAGGGAATTAAAAAAAAGAAAAAGAGAAAGAATCCAGCTTTTCTCTGGGGTTTTCTGGTCACAGCCCTCCTCAGGGACAGGTTCATGCTGTCCCAACCAGCTGAGGGTCCCTCCTGGGAAGGGTCTGAAGCAGCCCCTGCCTCCTCAGCAGCTCAGGGGTCACAGGAGATGGGTTCAAGAGCCCCATGGCAACGTGACTTAGCTGGCTGCTGACAAGGTGAGGGCAGAACTGCCAGGGGAAGAAGGCAGGAACAGAGCACATCCTGTTATTCCACATGCCTGAAGTACAGGAAACAGCCCGGAATCTCCTGCCTGTCACCCACCCTTTGCTGCCCACAGCGCTCAGAGACCACGCTGCTCCCATCCAAACCCAACCTCCCCCTCCCCACTGCTGCTTCCTTCCACAGCCCTCCCCTAAAAGCTGCTTTCCCCACGGTTTAGGACCCAGAGGCTCCAAGATTTGTGCTTCTTTCCCCAGGCACTGCCTTAGAAGGAATTCTCTGCACAATCCCAGTGATTTCTGTGGCTCCCAAGCCAGCAGTGCCACAGAAGGTTGTCCCCCGTGGTCCAACCACCAGTCCATGATAGTTTTTACTTAAAAAAAAGGTGAAAGCAGCAGGTTTTACTCATCAGAAACACTCCAGCACCCAGCAGGTGCCCTCACCTCACACTGGCATGAAGGAGCTCCCAGAGGTGAGTGCCCATCGGCTTCAAGAGCAGGAAAAGCATCCTCCCAGCAGGGGCAGGATGAGGTGGATGCTTTGGAGATCATCATCTCCACAGAAATACAGCTGAACCCCTCGGCTGTGGGGCCAAGAGCAGCAGGAACCATCCCTGGGGGGCTGCAGAGCAACAACTCACCCAGCACAGGCACTCCCTGAGGCTCAGGGCTGCAAAACTTGCGCTGGTTTGGAGCTCGAGGATGGATTTGGGTCCCCCTGGAAGGTCTCAGGGCAGACCTTGCAGCGAGGGCCAGCAAAGCTCACAGACTCTGCTGCCAGCTGTCTCTGGTGGCTGCACATTCCTGCTGCACATTCCTGCCCCTTGTCCCACACTGCAAACCCCAAAATCCCAGCTGGGAATTGCAGAGAGGGCTGGCACAGCCCATCCCAGCTCGGGGGGCAGCTCAGGCACTTTGGGGTCCTGAGGAATCTCTTGTTAGCACCAGGATCCTGAGGAATCTCTTATTATCACCAGGATCCTGAGGAATCTCTTTTTATCACCAGGATCCTGAATCTCTTATCATCAGGATCCTGAGGAATCTCTTGTTAGCACCAGGATCCTGAATCTCTTATCATCAGGATCCTGAGGAATCTCTTGTTAGCACCAGGATCCTGAATCTCTTATCATCAGGATCCTGAATCTCTTATCATCAGGATCCTGAATCTCTTTATCACCAGGATCCTGAGGAATCTCTTATTATCACCAGGATTCTGAATCTCTTATTATCACCAGGATCCTGAATCTCTTGTTAGCACCAGGATCCTGAAGAATCTCTTGCTATCACCAGGATTCTGAATCTCTTATTATCACCAGGATCCTGAGGAATCTCTTGCTGTCACCAGGATCCTGAGGAATCTTCTATTATCACCAGGCTGCCACAGCAAACCTGATGGTCTGCCAGCACCAGTGAGAACAAAATCACCCTGCAGAGCCCTCCGAGGGCGTGGTGGCGTTTCCTGCAGAGTCCTGCTGCCAGGGACAGGCTGCTGTGACCAAACCCACCTTTTTGCAGTCCTGGCAGAAGACAGAGGAGCTGCCCAGCAGCCCCAGCATCTCCCCACAGAGCAGGCACTGCGAGAGGCCGTTCCCCATGGCGTTCTTCCTCATGTTCTCCAGCCTCTCCACCAGGCGCCTGCGGGCAGGAGGCACAGCACGGTCACGGCGCTGCGGGAACAGCTCGGAGGGTGACCCCAGGGCAAGGCAAAAAGCACTGGGAAAGGGCAGAGGAGCTAAACCTGCCAAGCCCTCTCCATCTCCCTGAAAGCAGCAGGGCAGGCTCTGATGAGCCATTAGGAGCAGGAAGGCCAGGCTAAAGCCATCAGACCAAAATGAGCGTGGCTGTGGCACGGGAATGGCAGCGACTGCTCCCTGCTCCCTTCCAGCCCCTTTGGAAGGCAGGAGGCACACAAGCATGCACAATGCCTGCAGCAGCAGGGCTGGGAGAGGGCAGGAAGGCAGGACAAGCAATCAGGAGGCAGGGTGTGGGGAGCAGGCAGAGCAAGGCTGCTCTGCCATGAGATCACTGCTTGGCAACCTCCAGGCCATCTGCAGAGGGGGACAGCAGCAGCCAGGCCATCCATCAGCACCAGGAGGGAGGGAGGGATCCTGCCATCCCTGAATCCCACTCTCATTAGTGCTAATGTCCCATCCAGCAGGGCCCCTTGGAGAGCAAGGCAGGGGCTCTTTGGAAGAGGGGCTGCCGGGGTGGGGAGGTCAGGCTGCACGGCCAGAGAGAGCCATCATTAGCGGATTTATGATCCTCGACTTGGACTCCGGCACAAAGGAGCTCCTGGGAGCAAACAAAAGGCATTTCAGAGAATGCCTGACCACAGGAGCTGCAAGGGGAGCACTTGCTGCAGCTCCAGCAGCAAGCACACAGGAGCAGGCAGGCCCTCGGGGTCACTGCCTGCTGCTGGGGTCTCCCATTTATCACAAAAGCATCACTGCCACTGCTGGTTAGCCCTCGCTAACGAGGGAAGCAGGGAAGCAGGGCCTGCTGGAGAGGGGCTGGGAGTGCCTGGGATTTCTGTCTCAAGAACACAAACACTGCTGGGAAATGCTGCAGGGCTGCCCAGCTGCCTGCCTCTGAAGGCAGGATGATCACAGACAGAGCTCAGGCCAGACCTGCAGCAGCAAAAGGATGCCTGTAAATTAAATAATTCAAGCTAGCAAACCCCATCCAGAGGGCTCAGCCAACTAGAACATAAACTCATTCTCTGCTCCAGGCCAAATCCCAGGGGCCTGGTGGGGACAAGGGAACACCTGATTGTGATCCTGAGCCATCCATGCCCTGGGCACAGCCCAGCCTCACTCAGCACCACCTGCATTTCCCAGGGACTGTGTCAGGGTTGCAGCCTCAGCAGCCCCCAAAGAAGACTTCAGCGAGAAGGAAAACACGGCACCCTCCCTGCAGGGATCATCCCCTCCAAACAAGCAGCATGGGAGGGGAAAATCACTGAGCTCAGGGATGCTCTGAGGGATGGAGGCTGAGCTCAGGCAGCTGGGAGAGGCACTCCTGCCTGGGCTGGGCTGACCTTTCTGGGGAGGGAAGGGGACGGGGATGGGGACGGGGACGTGGCCGTACCCGACGCGCTGCTGCTCCGCCACGTCCAGCTGCTCTGCCTTGCGGATGACTCCCAGGATGAGCTCAAGCTCCTTGGGGCTCAGAGCCTGCATCTTCCTCTGCTTCTCAGTCTGGAATGTGTGCACTGACCAGCCTGTCTGGAGCCTGTGGGAGGGGGTGGAGGGCAGGGCTCGGCTGGGGAGGGAAGCGCAAAGCCCCTGCCCTGCCCTGGAGGAGCGGCAGGGGGAGGATGGCTGGGACAGAGCAGAGAGCTCTGGGGCCAGGTCGTGGAATTTGGGGTTTATTGCAAAGGGCCAAGTGCAAGGAGCTGCTTGGAGCAGGCCCCAAAGAGGGAGAGAGAGGTAAAGAGAGTGGGAAAGAGAGAGAAGGCGAGAGCGTGGCAAAGAGGATGGGAGAGCGAGGTTCCCCTTACAATACCATAAATCTTCTTCTGTGCTGAACATTCTAATTCTCACTAACCAATATAATAGAAGATACAAATCCTATAGCATTTACATACAGCCTATAAGAATCACTACATTACCATACTGTGTTATCTTTCAAACCCTAAAAACTCCTCTTTGGACCCCTTCTGCCAAGCCTAGAAACTACTCTTTGGAAACCCTAAAAACTCTCTTTGCAGTAGTTTTAAACCCTAAAAACTCCTCTTTAGACTCCTTCTGCCAAGCTAGTGGGGTCTGCTCTGCCCCTTGGAGCTGCCTGCAAGCAGAGGGTGTTGTTCCATCCAAAGGGGATTACCTTCAGCCAACCACACCATTGTTTTCCATGTGTTCAGTAACTAAGGTATCTCAAAACTTGCTTTCATTTCAATCTCACTTATAGTTCCTATATTCTCAAAATCTTTTGCCAGGCAATCATATTTACAAGGCTTTCCTGTTTCCTCTCCCCCTGCCCCACAGCCCAGGCACGCAGACCACGGCAGCAAGGAAGGCTGTTCCATGCCTAAAGCCCAAAGCAGGAGGCTCCTCTCACTGAGCACATTTCCACACCCCCCCTCTCTCCCTGCAGGCTGGGAGGTGCCCAGCCAGGCAGCCCCCTCAAACCATGGGCTGCTCCCCTATTTTCTAACCCTGCAGCAGCCCAGGGGTTCAGGCAAGAGCAGAGGTGGCACAGTCCCAGCTGCCAGGGAATGAAAACATCCAAGAAAAATGCACTTCCAGAGCTTGACTCACCCCCGTCCTTTCAGTCCTTAGGTTGTGCAGTAATTTTAACTTTGGGGGGAAAATGAGAACTGATGACAAGTTCCTAAAACAAAAGGGTGCTGGCAGCTGGGGGATGCCATCAATTATATTCAGGGTGCTCCAATCCTTCCTTTCACCCAGGGGAGGGCTGTGGGATGGATCCCAGGGGTGCAGGATGAGGCTAAGAGCCCAGAGACACCAGGAAAGCTGCGAGGGCAGAGCTGAGGGAGGAAGGGGAGGAGGAGGAGGAGGGTGGGGAGGACTCACTTGGCTCTCAGGGCCAGCTGCCGGTCGTTGGGGCAAACCCAGGGGCCCGAACCGCTGCCAAAAATCATGTCAGCCATGGCCCCAGCCTGGGGAGGGGTGGGTGGCAGGAGTCACACCTGGAAGAAGCAAACAGAGGTGATCTGCCAGCACCACACACGGTGGGAGCAGCCAGACTGTCACCCACAGACAGTGATAAAAACATCCCATCACCCTCATAAAATATAAGCTAATAAATACTTTCAGATACCTTGAAGGCAAGGCTGGAAGTTTAGATATTATGGTATACTCTGAAAAAAAAAAAATAAAAAAGCCAGACACTCTTTGTCAGTCCTGATTTTTCATTTCAAACTAGAGAAAAGCACTGTCTGTAAAAATAATCCCTGCCTCCCCACCTCCAGAGCCCCAGCGCTGCAGTTCTGACAGAGAAAGCCACTCCAAAGGACACAAAGAAGCTACAGTTGCCTTTTTTTTAACCTCTTAATGGGGTAACAAACAAAAACCCACGCAACAATCAGCATGAATAGTGGCAAGTCATTTCCTTCATTAAAACTGCCTCCATAATAGCCTGATATTTATAACTCCAGCCTACAACAGCAGCTTGTTTGCATTCTCTGATGCTCGAGACAGCACCTCTTGCAGCAGATCTCCTGCTGTGGCTCCTGTCCCTGGCACGGGCACACCAGTGCTCAGTGAAAATTCCACTGAAGTGATCAGGAAAGGCAGCAAGAACCAACTTCCAGACGCTCATGGGAGGAACATCCCCCGAAGAGACTCTGCAGCTGAGCAGTTCTGAGCCCTACCAGCGGCTCAGATGAATGGGAAGCACCGAGGGACAGGCACAGCCAAAAGATTTCAATGGATGCTGAACTAGGCTTGATGTACTGAGCTGGATTTGCTCTCCAGCAGAGCGAGTGTCTCACAAGCCCTAATGCATCAATTCCCAGGTATTAACGCTTGTCCCCAGCACAGACACTTGCCAGCTTTGAAACCACACCTGCTGGGCTGAGATAAGGTGTTTAACTCTGGTTGGCAAGCAGCAATCAGATCCCATGGCAGGCCAGGTGTATCACCTGCCAGCTGTGCTGGAGTTCCCAAGCAAACTCTGTTTTTCCAGCCTCCCTCCCCGGCAGTGCTGCAGCCACCCCTGCTATCTGCTGCTGCCACGCTGAGCTCTGTGTGCTGTGCCAGGCACAGCCTGATGGCCTTGGCCCCCTCACACAGAGCTTGGGCACATCAAACCCTCCCTGCTGCGCTGAGCTCACACATCCCCCGGCACAGGAACACCAGCTCCCTCCTGCCTAACCCCAGCTCAGCCCCCAGAGCCAAAGCGAAGCAGTTCCCTCCTCTCTGCCATCCCAGTTTCTGGGGAGAGCCTGAAAATGCAGTGCTTGAAACAGGCAGGAGGGAAGAGGGGAAATTCCACACAGATTTCCTTCAGTGCAAGGGGAAACGTGTGTGAAGAAAGGTGGAGGCTCAGCACAGTCTGAGTGAGGCATGGGGGAGATGGGAAAGCTGCAGGAAGCAGGGCTGAGGCAGGAAGGACAGACAGAAACGTCCCACAGGATTTTTTTAAACCTTTGCCACATTAGCCAAAGTGATGGCTTTTGAAAGAGAAGAAAACCTTGAACCCTGGCACTGCTCTCCCCTCTCTGCTCAGCGCCACACACTGGGTTTTACATTCCCATCCAGCCCCAGAACACCTCCTGCTCTTTTAATCTGCCAATCTGCAGCCAGGAGGGAACACCAAGAACACCTTCCCCACTCCCACCCCGCAGTGCTCACACCCAGGGGAGCAATCAGCCATGAACAGCACAAGAACACAGAGGCTCCCACCCTCAGGCCTGAGCTGGAAGCAGAGAAAAGCTACAATTGCACACAGAATGGCAGACCTGGGATTTTCCAGAGATTTCCCAAGGCTGTGAGGTGTGGTTACAGGATTATATGCATATGTAGCCCCCCACACGAATGCATATATTAAATTACTCCTCAGCTGCGCCATGAATTCCTCCCTCCCACTCGTGAACACCTGAAGAACAGCACAGCCCACACTCTGTGTCCGTGCAGGGCTCCAGGCAAGCAGCCTGTGGTGCCTGGGGGGGTCTTTGGAATAAAATCTGGAGCGGGAGACGAGCCCCAGAGCAGAGCCAGGGCAGAGGAGTCGGCTCTGCCAGCAGCTCTCCGGGTGGAAAGCTGTGCTGGAAGCATCTGCCCCACCCCAGCAGAGCTTTATCTGCTCCACCAGAGCTGAAGGCGAGTCAGAGCAGAGCACATGAGCTGATTTTTCTCAGGAGAGGCTTAAAGGCATTCTCCAGCCTCAGAGCACAGCGAGCTTTGCTCAGCGTGACTGAACAAAAACAAGCAATGTCATGGTCCTGTGCCTCTTGTTACTCAGCATAAGCTCCCTGTCCTCCCCCTTCCCTGAGCAGCATCTGCAAAGAGAAAAGGCAAACAAAACACAGCCTAAAGAGCCACCAGATCCCAAGAGAGTCTTCAGAGAGATTATTCCCTGAAATATTTACAGGATGTGCCATCTCCTCTGATGGGAGTTGCTGGCTTTCCACTTTTGCCTCTGGAAAAAGGCTGGTGAGGACACAGCTTGGTGAAGGAAACAGGAATGGGACTACAGGGCATGGTCTGCTGGGGGAAAGCAGGGCTGGAGGGAAAGGAGGGTCTCTCATGGGTGTGGGAATGATGCCAGAGGAGTGGAAGGCGTGGAGCATCTTCTCTCTTATCTCAGTACAGGACAAGAAGTGCAGGGAAATCAGAAACACCCAGATAGCAAAACCACACCAGCCTGGGGAGTCGTTTCCACTGGCTGTGGTGAAATATCCCCCTCCTGCAGCCTTGCATTTTCTCTCAAAAATACTCCAGCCAGCACCAAGCCATCCCCTCCCTGCCCTCCTCTTCTCTGCTGGTGAGGGAGCAAGAGAACCCCACAGCTCCTGTTCCTGCACACAGGGTGACAGCAAAGCACCAGCACTTTGTGGCACAGAAAAACCTCCCACTCCAGGCTTCTGCTTCTTACCTAAATTCAGAATTAAAAGGGGAGCTCTTATCAATATTCTATGACCTGCTTTAAAACCACTCCACCTGTTCGTTCCTTTCCTGTGATGGGGGAAGTCATGTGAGACAAAACCTCATTAAATCTGGGTCCACCTGGCTGCCCTTGGCACAGCAGCCCAGGGGAGGGGCAGTGCCCTGCAGGGCTGCCCTTCCTGGGGGGCTGGGGGCAGCCTGGAGGATGCAGAGCTGAGCACATCCCTGCCTGCAGCTCTGCCTCTGCGTTATCCACAATCAGAGCTGTACTGGGAACATGGCTGCAATCTGGGGATCTTCAATCATCCTTCCAGCGAGGGAAGCAGTGGCAGGCAGACACAGCCCCTGGACATGATGCTCTTCAAAGAACTCCTGAGAAAGAATCCAGGTTTTCTCAGCAGAACATCAACGTGAGCATCATGAATTTTACCTCAATAACAGCACAGACACAGCAGGTGATACCTGCCACCTCACCAGCTGCAAGAGCAGGTGCTCAAGGAAGAACAGAACAGCACAGCACAACAATCCTTCCCCAGAACGCCCTCCCAGAGATCCCTGGATCATTCATGTTAATATTTGCAAAAAGCCAATCACATCACACACGTTTTTCACAGTGAAATCACCTCCTGCTCTGCAGCCAGACCCCATTATCCCAGGGAAACCTTGGCAACCCAGGAGTGTTTGCTGGTGTTGCCATGACACAAATGAGGGGCAGGGATTGATAAGGTTAACCCAGCCCACCAGCAGGAAGGTTATTGCTGCAGCCACCACTCTTCCCCTGTGGTTTAAAATGCCCCAGCTGTATTTCAGAGCTGGTTTGAAGTGCCAGGAGAACCCTCGGGGCCGCAGGAAATGCAAAGTTGGTTTGGGAGCCAGAGCAAGGCTGAATCAGGGTTTGGAGAAGTTTTTCTCACACCTGAAGCACTTTGAGCTGCTCACTCACACCCACATCCAGCAGCTCCACAGCCCCTACAGCAGGGCACCAATAAAATGCTGGAAAATGATTTTATAAGGGCTGAGCAGAGCCAGGAGATCCCCAGCAGCTCTCTCAGGCAGAGAGACACCTGGGCATGGCTGAGGAGCAGCGTTTTGGCATTCCTTACCAACCCCAGCAGCAGATGGAGAGCCAGGAGACACAGGGATCCAGGGATCAGAGATAACACAGGGATCCAGTGGGATCAGAGCTGACACAGGGATCCAGGGATCAGAGCTGGCACAGGGAATCCGACAGGATCAGGGCTGACTTGCAGCCTAGGCCAAACCACTGCCCAAATAAACACCACAAAGCTTTGCCAAGCTTGGGGACAACAACCAAAGGACCCAATCAGAGAAATTTTCCCCATGAAAGCTCATTCTGAGCAGCATCAGTGCCAGCAAAATGGGGACAAACTCCATCAGATCCTCATTCTGGCTGGCCCAGACCAAATCAAACACCAGCTGGAAGTGTCCTTATGGTGAAAGGCCAAGCTGGTAAAGAAGTGGGTGAGCATGAGGTTTGGGGGGGAAAAATAAGAAGTTTCCTCTCCACCAGAGCTGCTTCCCAATCCCAGCAGCAGCAGCAAGAAGCCAAACTGCTTTTAAGATGCAGCTTATAAAGAGTTTTTAAAATACAATGCCCTGGAGGTCCATGCCAGTCCTGTGAGTGGGAAGATAAAATCAGCTCGACAGGAAAGCTGACATCCAGCACCAACAATTCTTTATTAACGAGAGGCACTTGTGAGTGTGGCTACCTGAGATATGGTGAGCTGCAAAAAAAACCCCCAAAATTAAAAAAAAAAAACCAAAACCGAAACAAAACAAAAAAACCAAACAGGTTTTGCCAAAGCAAAGCAGCCTCCAGGTGCCCCAGCACCCCTTGATGCCGGGGAGGAAAGCCAGCACTGTTCCACCTGCCAAGGTGTATCTTTATTTATCAGACTTTGAACCCATTTCCTCCTGATCCCCAGCCAGGCAGGTGCCTTATGCAAAGTGAATAATTCATGAAGACAGCAGGCTCTTTCTGCCTCGCGTTCGGGGCAGGTTGATCTGGCATGGGAGAAGCAAATTAGCATCTAAATGGCCAATTAGAGAAACTCATTTCACTATTCTGATATGCTAAAAAGCTCGGGAGGCTGGAGGCTGGCAGCGTGGCACCTCCCAGCCTCCAGAGAAGCATCAGGTTTCTTAGAAAGAATGGGACAGAGGGAAGCGCTGAGCGCAGGCCAGCTTTGTCCAGGAATCCCGTGCAGAAGAGGAGCCTCATGCCAGGCTGTTCCACGGGTAACCTCCAGTGAACCAGGAAAAGAACAGCTGGTGGCCGTGGAGGAACTCTGCTGAGCAGCCAGGCCTTCCAAAAAACTCCCTGTCCTCCGAGCCGCAGCCCTGCCGGCACATCTGGGGGATGGAAAAGCTTTTCTCGGCATCCTCAAGGCATAAAACTGGGTTTAGGCACCCTTTGAACAACACCACGAGGCGGCCACTCCGAGGCTTTTGTCACCCTGGACATCGTTGCTATGAGCAGAAAGAAAGCCGTGGACTTTGACCAGGTGCTGGAGAGCACCTGAGCCAACCTGCAGCACCCCAAAAACCCCGAGGGTGGGCACGGCACGTCGCTGTTACCTGCACATCCATCCCTATCCTATTCCCATTCTGCCAATCTCAGGAATACCCCTAACACCATCACGAGCACGGTCAGAACCTCTTTCCTAATCAGCTCAATCCCCATAACAACCTACGTTTGCCCAGGAACAGAAAGCCTAACTTCCTTCTGACCTCCAGAGAATGAAAATTCATTACAAACTTCACAATTCCCATCAGCTTAAAAACAGACTTTACTCACTCGCCTCCTTCCCCACGGCGCTGTTGGTGTGATATCACCAAAACCCAGGACAATCCCCCCTCCCCACGGGTGGCTTCTCCCACCTCCCAAAAGCAGGACGTGGTGGGAACTTTTCCACACATCGCTTTCGCCTCCCACCTCTGGCTCGTTTCCCCGCACATCTTTACCATTTTACAGTTAATTCCCTTCAGGAGCCCCAATCCCGCCCAAATTCCCAGCAGGGCTGGGGGTGGGAAGGCACCTGCGGAGCTGCCCCAGCCCAGCGGCGGGGCAGGCTCACCGGGCACATCCCGGCCAGCTCCCAGCTGCTCCCGGAGCCTTCCAGGGAACTCTGGGTGCCCCTGACCCCTCCAAGCTGCTCCCCATTCCCAGACCCCACAAACCCCGGGCACGCCGCTTTTCCTCCCGGTGCCGGGCGCTGAATCCCAGCTCAAACTCCGCCCAAACCGAGCCGAGTTAAGCTGAGCCGAGCCGAGCCGGGCCGAGCCGCTCCTCCCGCACCCACCTGCGCTCCGGCCTCAGCCGCGGTCGCTCCCGGAGCCGCTGCCCCGGCGGGACGAGGCGGAAACGGAGCCGCACCTGCGCCCGCCCCCGCCCGCCCTCCGCGCGTCCCCTGCTGGTGCCCGGAGCGGCCACCGAGCGGCCCGGGCACGGCCAGATGTGCTGGGAGAGGCTGGAGGGGATGTGGGCACGGCCAGATGTGCTGGGAGAGGCTGGAGGGATGTGGGTACAGCCAGATGTGGATTGGGAGGGTCAGGAGGGATGTGGGCACAGCCAGATGTGGATAGGAAGGGTCTGGAGGGATGTGGGCACAGCCAGATGTGAGCTGAGAAAGGCTGGAGGGGATGTGGGTACAGCCAGATGTGGATAAGGAGGGTCTGGAGGGAATGTGGGCACAGCCAGATGTGCACTGAGAAAGGCTGGAGGGGATGTGGGTACAGCCAGATGTGGATAGGGAGGGCCTGGAGGGGTGTGGGCACAGCCAGATGTGAGCTGGGAGAGGCTGGAGGGGATGTGGGCACCCCTAGATGTGCCCCAGGACCTGTGTGAGGCTCCAGACACTGCCAGATGTTCACCAGGAGCAGAACAGGGCTGTGGGCACAGCCAGATGTGCCCCAGAACCTTTTCTGGGCTGTGGGCACAGCCAGATGTGCACCCCAAAACAGAGCAAGAGCCCAACTCTGGAAAAATACACCCGACTATAAACAAGGAAAGGTGCTACCAAAACAAGCCCTGAAAAAGACCAAATAAAAAGTTCCCCCAAACAATAACAACAAAAAACCCCATCCAAAACAGAAACAAACCAAACAAAACTACCCAACCAAACAAACCACCATCCCACACAAACAAAACACACCCTCCAACAACCTGAAAAAGAAGAAGAAAAAACCAAACCAACCCAAAATCCAAGCAAGAAACAAACAAACAAAACCCCAACCCTAACAAAAAAGGATCTTTAGAACAAAGGCACCTGCCAGGCCTGGGACAAGGACAGGGGGCTCAGACCTTTTAAAACTGAAGGACCAAACCTCCTGAGCAATCCCAATTACAGACATTTGCTGGTAATAGCAGCAAAATTTGGGTTTGTGAAGGGACAGCCTGGGATCCTGTGGTGAGTCAGCAGCAAATCACAGGAACACAATTATTGCTTTGCACCAGAGCACAGGAATTTGGGCTCCTTACTGTCTAAATGTCCAGTTGATGCTGTGAGTAAATTTGCCATGTGACAGGAAGGGATGGGGGGGAAATGAGAGAGGGAAAAGAGAAAGAAAGGCAAAATAAATTGTGTTGCCAGTGCCCATTCAGAGCTGGCTCTTGAGAGATCTGGAGCCTCTGCAAACCCTTTCCCCTCCACACACCCACCAGGGTCAGCTCAGGGACCCTCAGCCACCTTGCACCTGAATCAAGCTCAAGTCTAAGCAGATATTTTTCTTTTTTGGTTCAGGCAACTGTTGAAAAATACATCAGAGGGAGCATTTTGCATGAGCACAGAGCCTGCAGCTCTGTGGAAGAAAACACTTGACGATGACATTTCGCACCAGGGTAGTTCTTCCACACAGTCAATAATATAAATAAATTAAACACATGGTTCAGCCAACCTCAGGAAGAAGATAAATTACCTTATTTAACCAGCTGTGCTGGCAGGGAAATGACACACATCTCAGAGCCTGCATCCATCCTGCTGTTGAATTTGCTTGTCAGGATCCCCACAGTTGCTGCAGAGTCTGCAAGGCTGGGCCTTGGCAGCTGGGTGCCACAGAGAATAAATACGATGTTACATTAAAAAATTTTAAAGGCTAAATACAGGTTTTATCTTTGATAGCACCGAGTCAATTTTTAATAGACTCGTTTCTCAGAAGCCAGGCACTTCCAGTTCCACCCAAAGAACCCTTCAAAGTCTCTCTTTTATCAATGATGGCTTTTGCTGAATTATTCACCAGATCACAGCTGCCAGAGATTTTAAATATCCCCGTGACAAGGACAATGAGGGATAACAACCTCCTCCTGCAGGCTCACCAGTGCTGCTGACAGTGGCACCATGCCCTCAGCTGATCCCTTCCCCTCTCCTGTGTCACCTCAGGCTGGGACATTCCTCAAGGTATGGCAAAGAAAAAGCAGCTTTTTGGAGAGGTTAAACTTGGTCCTGCAGAGGAACCACAGGTGCTTAAAAACAGCTTTATTGTGCAGCACAATGGTCCCAGCTGGGAGAACGCTGGAGTGCTCCAGGATTCCCAGTTTGGACACTGGGCTGGTGAACAGCAGGAGGTCAGTCTGGTTGGATCCTTATTTCTGAAGAGCCATTTCCCAGGATAATAAGAGCAAGGAGCTGTCTGGCACTGCTTCCCCTTCTGCCTGAGTGCCCCAGCTCAGTTCAGCTGCTTCACAATTCACAGCAAGAAGTCCAGGGCTTTTCTCCAAGCTGTTGCTCTGATTGCAATCCTCTGGTTCAATTTGTGTTCGTCCCTCTAATTACCTCTCCTTAATAAAATGTCAATGATTCTGTCCCTAATCTGAACCAAAAAGGTCTTGTTTACAGAGCACACCTGCTCAAGGGTGTACAAGACAAAGCAAATGCTGGAAGAATACTGATGCTTCACAGCAAAATCTGCTTAGTTTTAAACAAAAATTCCCAATTCTGATCCACATTTTGCTTGCATGGGCAAGGCTCAGGTCTAATTCTCCTTTCCTTGCTCACATTGAGCCTGCAGCTCCCACAAGATCATTTCACAAGCCTTCCTTGGTAGCCCATGTGTAGATCCATACACAATTCCTGTGGCACAGGAAAATGATGCACATTTGGGAATAAACTGAGAAATTTAGAGAAATTTCTCAGTGTAGTTGTATTCAAAGTCAAAAAGTGCAGCAGGGATTGCCTGGGGATGAAGCCCTTTCAGGATAACCTACTCTGCTGCCCGGGGCACCCCAGCCCCTGCAGCAGCAGGAGGGGCAGGTCAGCCAGGAGAAAGCTGCTCCTACCTGTCCTGGCATTCCAGGGAAAAGCTGTCAGAAGATGATTTTCTTTACAGGCAGCTCAGGCCAGCAGCTCCCACTGGGCTCGAATTTTGGCTGGCGAGTCAGGTTTTATCATCATAAAATTAACAACAACCAGCACTTGTCATTAGCACCAAGTAATCTCCTTCCAAAAATACCACACTGCCTCCCCAGTCTGGATGAATTATTTACACTCCATCCCTGCTGCTGCCGTTTTCCTTCTCTTCTGTCCTGTGTCACTGTCCCTTTTATCCACAGGCAGCTTTGGGCATCTTCTGCCTGCTGTCCAGCATCAGCAATCACCAGCACTGGGCATGAGAGCACCGGTGGGAGCCCGAGCCTGATGCCACCACCTGTCCCAGTGCCACATCTCAACAGAGCAGGAGAAAAGAGGAAAGGAGGAGGAGGAGAAAGCACCCAAAAAGGATTCAACCATGTGTTCCTCCCAAGGAGAAGGCCTGTAAGAGGAGCATGGCTTCAGCAGCTGTTCCTGGAGTTGTGAGGAAGGATTTTCACCTCTGGAGTCTGCCAGGGTCTCACAGCTCTTCCCACCAACCCCCAGCAGCAAGGGCAGGGCTGCACCAGCCCCAAAAACCTCAGAGAGATGCTGCTGCTGCCCCAGAAAATGTGCTTTACTACTCTGGTGGGAGTAAAGGTGGAGAGGGAGGGAAAGGAAAAGGCAAACTGGGCAAGAGGAAGGGAAACAGGGAGAGGAAGGAAGGGAAAGCTGAGTTTCCCCCAGCACTTTGATTTACAGGGCTGAGGTGCGTGAAGGGTTTGGGGTTTGGTGCTTCCCTGCCAACCCTGCAGCACCTGGGGCTGGGACAAGGACAAGGACAAGGGACAAGGGACAGGCACAGCCCAGCACCTGCTCACACAGGGGACAAGGGCAGGGAGCTGCTCCAGGTGACAAAGAGGCGAGTCCAGGCTTGTCCCCTGCCCTGGAGAGCTGGCCGGGAGGGAGAGAAGGCGCTGGCATGGAGGGAGGAGAGGGGAAGGGACAAGGTGAGGAGGAGGAGGAGGGGAGGGGCTGAGGGGAGATGGGGGGAAGGCTCGGAGGGGAGGAAGGGACAGAGTGGTCGCAGACAGCAGGGAGGCCACGCTGGGGCTGCTGCATTTCCTTTCCCTGCTCCCTGCCAGGCCACTCCAGGGCTATCGGGCAGCAGAGGGACCCGGGAGCCCCTCCAGCAGCTGGCACGAAGCCACCAGGGAGAAAGAAGCCACCACGCAGGAGTGGCACCAGTGCCACCACCGCCAGCACGAGGGCAGGTCAGAAAAAACAGCTTTTCCCAGAAAACACCCACGGTGCTTTAAAACCTTGCCCTGCCCCCTGTTTGTACACAGATTTTCCTCTCTAGCTACGTCCCAGAGATGGAGCACATGTAACTACACCGAATAAGCAGTAGGAGGCAGAAGGCACCTGCCAGGCAGTTGAGAATTCCATGAACTGCCCGGGATTTGGGATGCTGTTAATATTTAGGGAATATTTAAATATTCACCCTTGCAGTGGGTTACAGCACTGATCTATCAGTGGGGGTGAGTGGTTGGTAAAACTACAGAAAAGGAAGGGTAATTTCCAAAAAAATTCAGTGCAAAGGAATAATTCCATTTATTTCCACTATCTTAGTACAAAAAGTGCCTGAAAGTTTCCAGAAATTGTACTATTAAAAAAATAAAATCATATGGTTCACTTTATTAATAGGTGGCAGCTTAAAAAAAATCCCCAACAACTCAGAATCAATTTCCTGCTAAAACTGAGTCAGGCAAATGCAGTGAACTCGATGCCAGTGCAGAAGTGCTATTAATGCATTAACAGCTTCAATAAATACATTTTACAGGTGTGACAATCCCTATGCTGGCCAATCGGAAAAATATCTATTTCCTACTTAAAAATAAGATTTTTGGCCCACTACTATTTTTCCTGTAGATCTGGGGTTTTATTAGGGCACAGAAAACCATCGCCTCATTTTATTCTTGTTTCATGAAATAATCAGGAAAGCCTCACTTACCTTTTTGCTAACAGCATTTATCATTTCAACAGCAAAACAGCACCACAAAAGCAGAAAGCAGCGGGCCCACTCCCCTCCAGTGCTTCAAATCCCAGCTCCTGGGAGGAACCCTGACTCAGCCCAGAACACTGCAGAGGGGAATCAGGAAGATGCAAAAATAAACAAGGCTGTAGCATCAGCTGGCAGCATTCTGGGTTCTGCTGGGGCAGGGGAAGGTCTCTGTGCTCAGCTGAGTGAAAGTCTCCGCTGGGATGGGATTCTGGAGGATCCCCAGGCAGAGAGGGAGAGGCTGTGTGTTTATAGGGTGAACAGGAGGAAAAGGTATGAATTGTATATCCAGGAGCACTTCCCAGCTGCCAGGAATTCCCCACCCCTGCATGGCAGCAGCAGGTAAAGGAGATTCCTGCAGTAATTATTTGGAGGAGCAAAAATTGCTGTGCCTGAGTGCTGGTTGAGGAATTGCTGTGAACTGAATGCTGAAGGAGCCTCTGAGCTGCACCAGGGGTGTCACCCAAAATCCCAACAATTTCTGTACCTTAGCTATGGTTCCTCACTGTCTGTGTCTCTGTGGAGGAAAAAACATTTATATTTTAAAAAACAAACCAACCTGTTAAAATATGGCTGGAACTCAGACTGTATCAACAACTAGAAGTGCTCCTTTCCACACTGTGTTTGTGCTAATTATTGCTGTTGGTTTATTTAGAAATAACACTCCTAAACTTTCCAGGTATTCACATTGTACACTGCAGATTTGTGAGCAGATGAAGGACCAGACACCTTGTTTAGAGGCTGAAATTATTTCTAGGAACATGAACTTACCTTCCTTGAAACTGAGCGAGCTGCAAAGTCAGGATGGGAATCCAGCCCTCACCTCCTGGCTTTTGATCCAACTGTTGAGTGTTTTATTTTGTAACAAAAATTCATTATCTCAGACCCTCAGATGTGACATTCTGGAGAAGCAGGAGTGAAAGGGAAACAGCACATCCAGAACAACAGGGCTTCCTTGGAATGGTAGTGCTAATTAGAAGCTCATTGGGCCAATATGAATTAAAAATCACATGGAACAGCCTTGTACCCCCCTACTTCAAACTTTGATAATAAAATAATGAAATAATGCTTTTCATACAGAGTGTCATGGCATATTTAAGGAGAACAGCCCAGCCTCACTGCAGGAAGATTTGAAAGTTAGGTGACATCTGAAAGTCTCCCCCAACTCCCCTGAAAGACACTGTGCTGACTTCTCAAGTTTTTTCTTAATGGCTTTTTAAATCGACCCTTTTATACAGAATTGATGTTTATAAGTGGCTTTTGTCCTGTTTAATACTTCAAAACTCCAGGATACCCAAAAGCTCTCAGAGCCTTTTGCTGGAAGCAGCAGCTTTGCAGCAGCTCCACGGCTCCCCAGACCCCAATAATGTCATTACATGCAACTCTAGAGCTTCCACAAGCACATAACCAGATGAACAATAAAAAAGTAAGCAAAAAATCCCATTAGGAATTAATTAACTGATGTTCAATTACATCCATTCCTGCTCTGCCAGAGTCACTAACAAAATCAGCACGCCTGCAAAATGTGGAAAGGTTAAAAGAACAGATTAAGCATCCAGAAAACCACCAGAGCATTTCTCTCGACACAATAGCTTATAATCGTCTCTTTTGGTTTTACAAAGTTTAATGCATAACACACTCTAATCTTATATTTATGCTATGTTTACTAATGCAGCATTAGAGCATCTACATTTTAAAAATAAATTGCTGCCTGGTTAAATACGTGTTATATTTGAAAGGGATTAGTTCTTCTTGTAGGATATGCTGAAATTCATACCAGAAACTCTCTTGAAAAATAAAACTGTACCAGATGAACAACTCAAACACATTAAGGAGAGGATTTTCAGCTGTCTTTAAAGAACTTTTTCAATGTCTTACTAAACGGACAAATCCACAACATTTGGTGTTGGTTTGGTTTTTAATATAGACAGTTTTATATAGGAAACACCCTCCTGGAATATGTAAACAAAAATAGAAGAGAAAGGAGGAGAGCTGGGATTGGCAGGAAATATTATGTATTTATTTCTAAGTAACTACCACAATAAACACTGAAAAGCTTTGAATGAGAAATAAAGAGACTTCCCTGCAGGATGGTTTTCAGATCATTTATTACCAATAAAGTAAAAGACAAATTGAAAATCAGAAGGAGGGGGTGGGAAACATCACAGACACCAGAACACTTGCACAGAGCTAATCAGAGCTTTGCAAATGTTGGGACATAAATAATTTAAAAGGTATCTCTACCAATTAAAATATTCTTAAGAGGTACACATTACGTTTGCTTGCTTTATAAAAATCAGGCGATTTATCCTAAAACCGGAGCGTGAGGGGTATTTTGTGGGTTATTTTGCTTCTAACTAGGAACAGCTAATGGCTACAACTTAAAACAACCTCCTCTTCCATGTGTTCCAAGTGGATTCCTTGGGAGAGCATTTGTGGGAGCAATCCAGGGTCCGTGTTCTCCCAGAATCCCGTGACCAGGGGCGAGCTGCGGGGAGCGAGGGATGGAGCAACCCACCGAGCAGAGTGCGAAACCCCAGGGGCCGTGGGGTGAGCTGGGCCTTCTGTTACACCACCAGGACATCCTGGGGCACACTTGGGGCAGAATTGCATCATTTGTTTCAGACACATCTCCCCACTCTTGCAGCCTGAGACCAAAGGCATTAAGGGCGACACCGCGCTGCTCTTAACTCCGGAGCGCTGCCTGCCCGGCCGTGTCCTCTCTCATCCTGGGATTGTTTTGGGAGCTGCCTCTCTGAGGCAAGTACCAAAGGGGAAGGATGTTCTCTGCTGAGCTAATAAATAAGTAAAAAAACCCCAACAACAACAATAAAAAAACCCCCAAACCATACAAACTCAAGGTTTCCTTCCTGCTGCACTCTTCATCTCCCGACTCCTTTCAGCTCCCTGGGATTCACTTCCACACCATCCATCACACTTGCACAAACACACGTTAATTACAGCTCAAGAACAGCCTCCCGAGGCTGCCACTGACAAAACTCACCCCTGGGGCTGTGCACTGCCAAGTCCTCCTCAAAAGCTGCTCCAGGACTGGTGTTGCACACCGGCACCTCGGGGGAGTTTTGGAATATGTGGAAAAGCCACGTCCAGATCAGACAGGTCTATCAGGTGTTTCTGAGAGACTGCACCACACAAAAACCAGCACAACCCACGCTCCCCAAAGCAGATGCTCTCCACACTACGCTCTGTCAACACAGGAAAAAAAAAAAATCTGGGAAAACAAGGAAACCTCTCTGTCTTATTTTCGTCAAGGCACACGATAAACGAACGCACGTAACATCCAGACAGACTTTCATAGTATCTGAAGCTATTCCCTTTGGTCCACAAATTCATCACACACTCAGGAGAGGCTTTTCAGCAGCCTGGAGACAGGCAGAGGCTGCCCCATCCCAGTGACATCCCCAATCCCCAGGACACGGATTTGTGCCATGACAAGCTCAGCGGGGAAGCAGAGCTACAGCTGTGGATTTTGTTATGCACTACAGACCTGCCTGTCCCTTGCCACTTTCACCTCCTCCCAACCCCACCACAAGTGTCTCACACCCAATCCAGCAGCTCCTCTGCTATTCTGAGTCTCTCTGTCCAGCACTTTATCTGAATCTTGCTTTGGTTTACAGCCTGTGTGGGCAAAAATAAGGCACTTGTGGTTTTCTACTTCCACATGACCAAGATCCAACAACACAGGGATAATTTCTGGCCTGGTATTCTGTGTTACAAGCCTTGCTGCAGGCACAGAAACACTTGTGTGTCACAGAGAACAAGGGGTCATCATCACCCTAAGAATCACACGGTCCCGGAGCTGCACAAGCAGTTCATCCCCCACTCTGCTCAGAACTCCTTCCCAATTTACACCTTCACACAAAATGTGAATGCCACGTAGTAACATTTTTATATGTGTTAGATGCAGAATTCTGGGGTTTCCTCTGTTAGCCTTTTCCAGCAGTTTCCAGGGGATGGTTCTTCTGGAGGAAACACGATCTAAACTGAAATGGCTGACAGCAATACGTGTAACCAAACAACCTGCTGGATCCTCTGCGAGAGAACAAACTGCCCTTACTCTCTGCACACCACCAAAGCACCAAATGGATCTCCACCTACCAACCACTACCCCACACTCCTCCTTACCTGTCACCTTTTCCTCTGGGGCAATCACTTCCCGTTGTTATTTTCACCTGATTACAGCGGGGAAGGGGAGGGAACTCGCGCCTTTCGGGAGGCGAAAAGCCAAGCCCCTCGCTAAATTATTTTCCCACAGAAAACCACGCTGGGGCCGCCGTGAGGCTTTAAAAGCAGGAGTGAAGAGCTGAGAGAGAGAGAGGGTTTGGGCCTGCTTTTAGCAAGTGCAGTCAGCACAGTACGTGAGGGGTGGATCAGAGTGAGGGGGGCGGCCGTGCAGGCCGGGGTCAGCCGCTGTCCGGGGCGGGGTGGTCAGCAACTGTCCAGGCCGTGGTGGTCAGCAACTGTCCAGGCCATGGTGGTCAGCAACTGTCCAGGCCATGATGGTTAGCAACTGTCCAGGCCATGGTGGTCAGCAACTGTCCGGGCTGGGGTCAGCAACTGTCCAGGCCATGGTGGTCAGCAGCTGTCCAGGCCACAGTGGTCAGCAGCAGCCATGCAGGCCGCGGTCAGCAGCCGTGAGGGCTGTGGTGGTCAGCAGCTGTGCAGGCTGTGGTGGTCAGCAGCCGTCCACGCCACAGTCAGCAGCTGTCCAGGCCAGGGTCAGCAGCTGTCCAAGCTGTGGTGGTCAGCAGCTGTCCAGGCCACGGTCAGCAGCTGTCCAGGCCGTGGTGGTCAGCAGCCATGCAGGCCGCGGTCAGCAGCCGTCCAGGCCGCAGTCGGTGCTGAGGCACTCCGAGGTCTCCAGCTCCACGCTGGAGAGGAACCTGCGCGCGGCCTTGCGGCAGTTGTAGTCCAGCGTGGTGGTGTAGACAGTCTTGGCGTGCTTGGGGTAGATGATGGTGGTGCTGGTGAAGCGGCGGGGCCTGTGGCGCGGCTCGAAGCGCACCTCGGCCTTGTAGCTGCGCCAGGAGCAGTCGGGCACGCAGACGATGGTCTGGCTGCACGAGGCCACGCTCAGCCCCACGGGCAGGTAGACGTCGGCGATGAAGTGCTTCTCCGAGTCGTACCTCACCGAGGAGGTGTACCTGCGACAGAAAGGCTCGGGATTATTCTGGAATAATCAGGTAGAATCACTGGGTTGGAAGAGATCTTGACGATCATGGAGTTCAACCCAGCTCCGACACCTCAGCTAAACCCAGTGCCACATCCAGTCTTGTTTTAAACACATCCAGGGATGGTGACTCCACCACCTCCCTGGGCACCTCATTCCAGTATTTTATCGCCCTTTCTGTAAAAAACTTCTTCCTAATATCCAGCTTATATTTCCCTTGGTGCAGTTTGAGACTGTTTCCTCTGGTTCTGTCAGTGCTGCCTGGAGAAAGAGACCAACCCCACCTGACTTCAACCACCTTTCAGGGAGTTGTAGAGAGTGATAAGGTCCTTTTGATCTGATCTCCTTTTCTCCAGGCTGAACACTCCCAGCTCCCTCAGTTGCTTCTCACAGAATTTGTGTTCCAAGCCCCTCACCAGCCTCCTTGCCCTCCTCTGGACATTCAAGCATCTCAACGTCCTTCCCAAACTGAGGGGCCCAAAAAGTGATTACAGGGAGGAAGAAATAACTCTAATATAATTAGAATTACTAATTAGATAATTAATATAATTAGAATTACTAATAACTACAGCAGTGCAATGGTAGCTGGTAGCTAGCTCCATTTCTGTCGGAGACAAGCTCCACTCACGGAAACACGACCTTTAAACACTGCTGACCTCATTCATAGAAATAACTCTGTGTAGCCACAGGCCAGTGATTCTTTATTTTTACAATAAAAGGACAAGGTTTCATATTTGCACAAATGGCAAATAGCATGACTGATGGTGGATGAAGCAGGGCTGAGGATGGGTTGCTGCAGGGGATTTGTGAGCTCTGCTCATGGGTTTGTGGGGAAGAGGAGCTGTTGGTAGCGGGGTGGCTCCTCATCCCACCTCACACAGAACCATCTGCTGGTGTCTTACACATTTACAGGATGAGAAAAGAGCCTTATGTCAGCAGCATCCCCAGGATTATCACTGCCTAGCCCAGCTGCCAGCACTACCAAACCTTCCTCTCAGTCCTGAGCTCTGTGAATGTACAAACTCCCTGCAAACTCCCAAACCCAGAGGCCTTGATCCACGTTTGGGCTTAGCACACAAACATCCCAACTCCTCTGAGCTGGGAAGCACACGTTATCTCCTCAGCTTTTCTCTGCCAGGAATCACCCAGGAGTGCTCTGCTATCACCCCTGGCACAGGGCACTGGCTGAAGACAAACTCCTCAAGATTCAGCTGGCAGGAAAACACTCCAGTTTGCACACCCAAATCCTCTGTGCCTGGGATGCAAAAGAAAGTTTTAATCTCCTTCACACTGTGACAACTCTGTTGGCTTTTCCACTAACTAAGGAGTTAACTGCCTCCAATTCCAGCCAGAGCACAGGCTCCTTCCCCACACCAGGACATAATTCTCCCTACCCTCCCCTGCATTAGGCTTCCATTTGATTTTATCAGCCTCCCTCTAATTGCACAGTCATCAACAGGAGCCTTCTTTTCTCATTACTGCAAATCATGGTGTTCAAAGGAATAATTCACAGGCTGTGAAGTGATGCAAAGCATTAAAAAAAAAAAAAAAAAGAATTATGCACTCCTCTGAGTGTTACCGTTTCTTTTAGTTCACACAACCAGCCACAGCTGTTAAGACAGAAAGTGCTTATTATAAAACCAGGAGGTTGAAAGAGCAAAATCTCTTTCCCTTAATGAAACAGTCCTAGAAAGATCTTTGAAGGTCTTCCCTCATGATTACCTCCTGGTTAGTCAGCTGAAGGGCAACACTTTGGAGCAGTGCAAAGAAGAAAAAGCAGGAGAGTATAATAGAAGAAAGTCTTCCTGGAAAAATAACCAACAAAACAACCATATGGGTGGGATTAAAAGAGGCTGAACACTCCTTTAGCCTGTACAAATGTCCAGGTCCAGGAATGTACCGCTGCAGTGAACAATGGCTCTGCAAATAAATTAACTTGACTCACAGGCACTGATAAGGCCTAACTGCTCCTTTGCAGGCTAACTCCTCTAACTCCTTCCAAAGGAGATGACTGGAACACAATATTTACCTTATTTCCTTGGCTGGTAAAGGGTCAAACTCAACTCCTTCACCAAAGGATAAAGGACACAATCTTGGAGGGCAGCTGGAGAGAATGGGGCTGGGGGAGAACACGGAACTCTGCAGAAGAAATGCAAAATGGTTTATGTTACCCTACTGTTGTACCTTTCATGCTACAATGCAGTGCATTCTCAGGGAAACAGATTTATTTATCCCTTGGTATGGAGCTGCTGAGGTTCACACTGACATGCAAGAGGATCTGCTGGACCAAGATGTGCTACAGGTGCATCCCTTAGGCCTGACTCCACACTGGTCTAAAGCATCCTAGAGGTAGCCAGGAGCATTTTTTGAAGACAAGGTCCTAACTTCAGCAGCTTAATTCAAAGGAGCCACTCTGGGAAATGAGAGAGGAATGCAACCCCTCTGTGCAGTGAAGTCTGTTCCCTGCATGAACCCACTCTCAAGTTATAACCAACATTTTTTGGTGTCTGAGAGCTCTCTCCTTGCTGAATTCACCCCATACCCCCGCGGACAGACCACAGAGGAAATTACCACAGGGCACCTCGCCCTGAGCCACCTCTTTGCTCCACAGCTACACCCCGGCTGCTGTTTGAAGGCATTAAATCCAACCTAATTCCACACCAAGGGTCGGGAAGGATTAACTCATTCCCGCCGAGCCGTGGGTGATTCATTGCCTGTCCCTGTGCTCCTCTCCTGACACCCAGCACCACGAGCTGACACCGAATCCCACAGCCCGAGGAAACCAAAGCAGCCCTGAAGGGATGGAACCCAACCGAACCCGTGTGTGTTTTTGAAGCCACCTCTGCACGTGTGTTTACTATCGAGGGGCTGGGGGGCTGTGAGCACCTTTCCCTCCTATGGCCTTTTCCAATTTCACAGCAGCAACCCTGTAGAAAAAGGATTTTCCCTCTAAATCTGCAGTTTCCAAAGTATTTGTACCAGCAGCTCAACAGCCAAAAACTATTTGGTGAAAAACCAAATTAACTGAAACCGCAGTTTATGCACGATAAAGTTACTGCTCCGGGTCACTCCGGAATAACGGGAGTTCACTTTCCACAGGGATTTCCAAAGACGTGCTGCGATGCCAGGAGGAAGAGGAGCTTCCCTTGCAGCCAGAGCTTTGTGAAAAGCCCCGGCCACCCCGGTTCCCGGCGGGACCCTTCCCTCCGCTGCAGACACGACAGCGGCCGGAGGGCTCGGTCACAACGGAGAGAAACGGCGGGCGGTTCTTCCAACCCATTCCAGGCCAGCCAGACCCGGGGTTCCACCCTCCTTTCCCGCGGGATGCGCGGAGCAGCGCGGCGGGCTCCGAAGGGCAGCGGCTCCGCCGGGGCCCCGCACCTGCCGCGGCGGCACCGGGAGGGGCAGCGGGGGCAGCGGGGCCGCGGGGCTGCCGGTCCCGCGGTCCCGGAGGCTGCGGAGGGTGCCGGCAGCGCGGGGAGGGGCCGATACTCACCGCGGCGGAGGGCGCGGGCGGCTCGGGCTCCGGGAGCCCGTTGGCGGCGGCGCGGTCGGGGCTGCCCGAGGAGAGCAGCCAGGGCGGCGGGGCCGGGCCGGGGCTGGGGGGCAGCCCGGAGTCGGGGCTGTCGAGGCCGGAGTCGCCCCGCTTCCTCATGTCCGGGAGGTCGGGCACCTCCCGCAGGCTGAGCCGCCCCACCATGGCCGAGCCGCCGCCGCCTGCCCCGGCCCGGCCCCTGCCCGCGCTGCGCTCCCTGCGCCGGCTGCGCCCGGGCGGCGGCGGCGGGCGGGGCGGCCGCGGGGCCGGGGAGGGGCCACACATGGGCGGGGCGTGTCCCTATATCCCACCGGTGTCCCCGTGTCCCACCCGCGTCCCTGTCTCACTGCTGTCCCTGTCCCGGTCCTCCCGGTGCTCGCCGTTTCCCCGCAGTCCCTACCCTCCTGGTGACCCCATTCCCGCACCCCCGTCCTGCCCCCTCGCTCGGCATTTGCCACTGGAAGGTGGCGGAGTCACCGTCCCCGGGTAAAGACAGACCGGACAATGCTCTGGTGTGGTTGACAAGGTGGGAATGGGCCCCGGGTTGGACTCGATGATCTCAGAGCTCTTTTCCAACCTAAATGGTTCTGGGATTCTGTGGAACCATGCCCGATGAGCTGCCCTCCACACATCCCGGTCCAGCCCACAGTGAACCATCCCAATGTGCAGCCAGCACGGATTTTGGGGAGCACTGAAAGAGCTGCCAGGTCCTGCTGGGCTGCCCCCACCTCCAGCGGTGCTTTCCCAACAGCAGGGACTTTGGCAGCCGGGTTAAGCCCCCCGAGTTTTCCCTCCGGGCTGCTCTTTCTCCCTCCCCACTCCCGAGCATTCGGGCTCAGGCAGCAGCACTGCTGCCCCTGATTACATTTCTCAGGCAAAGCTGCCGAAGCTGAAACAAGAGAACAGAAGGAAACAGTCTTTCTAGCACTACAGGAGAGCGAGGGAACCTTTTTTGGAAAATCCTAATGAAATAATTGCGCCATGTCATCAGATTTGGTGGGGGAATACTCTTGTGGAGGGAAAGCAACTCTGCAGCCGGCCAAAGTCAACACTCCCCTGCACAGAAAGCAGCAGTCTGGGCTGATGGGCCCAGCACAAGTGAACCCAAACCTCTGAAAAAAATTCCTTCCCTGCCCCAAAATTAAAAGCAGAGCAGAACTTTCAGCCGTAGGCGTCTGTGGTTTGCAGCTATGCGGTGCTGGGAACTCCGGAGACTTCCTCAAGGAATTTACATTCCTTTGAAGAAATACTATGAGGCTGTTTGTCTTTGCTGAAAAATGCAGATGGAAAGAAAAGGAACATTAAGAATTTTGACTGAAATCTTTGGGGTCTGAGCAAATGTACTGGACAGGTGTTTTATTCCTTTTAATTTAAGTGTATCCCCCCCCAAAAAAAGATATGCCGGTCTCTGCAAGCAATAGGAAAACTGATCAGTCCTCACTCCAAAATCTCCCATAAAAGCCCTTTATGAAATCAGATGCCTTGGAAGGCACTGGAGCAGTTTCCAGATAAACACAATCATCATTTCAGAGCTGCTGTGCAGCTCCTGGGTGAAAACCTATGCTGCCAACAACCCTCCAAGTGCAATTTAGAGGGGGGAACTTGTGGCACATCCCAGCAGCCACCTCTGGGAGCTGTGGGTGCTCCCACAGCCACTCCCACGGGGATCAGGGTCCAAAAGAGAGGAATCTCAGTACCTTGGGTAAGCAGAGCTACTGGAAATCTTTCTGCTCCTTATTTACCAGCAAAAAATCCTCCCACTCTGGCATGGCTTGACACAAAAGGTAATTTTTTTGTGCCCTTCCTGGACTTTGCAGCCCAGCCGAGGGTCTCCTGCAGCACCAACATCCAGACCTGCCAATCTGCCTGCTAGGATAAAAAGGAAGTGTTTAAGCAGAATTTTAACTGCTCAATAACTAAATACTGTTGAGTCACTGTGTACAGGGGTTCTGCTTTTTCAGGACGTGTACTCTGCCCCTCGGAAAGTCTGACTGGTTTTAAGTCTCAAACCGTACCAACCCATGCCATTCCTGATGGCATTGGAAATCTTTTCCCCAGCCTGTTTGTCCACATTATTCACTCTTTAACTGCCCACACACAGGCAGGATGGGGCAGATAAAAGTCTCTTATCAAGATCCTCCTTCCATAAAGGACTTTCCACCAGGCCGGGCGTGCTCAGCTTAATCAGCAACCGAACCACAGGCGATGCCACGCAACAGCCCCAAAGCTGGGAGAGGCAAACCAAAAGGATCCTGTGATACCTGAAAATTATAAAACTTTGGAAATAATAACAACAACTTTAGAAAGTTATTTCCAGAGGATGGGAAATGCCAGGCTGGATCACAGAGGAACTGTGCTCACCCAGAACTGGGACTGAGGGCAGGGACGAGCGCTGACAGCACGTGGCTGAAGCTGCTGAGGTTTCATCAGCTTTTACAGCCCTGCTGCCACCGCCCTCGTGGAGCCAAGCAGAGGCTCGTGGAGGCTTGGACATCGTCACTTGGATGCTCAGCCCTGGCTGTAAATCTGGGGGAAGAAAGGAACACCCAGCGCCCGGCTCAGGCTGCTCCTGCCCAAGGGCGGAGGGGGCAGGACCGCCAGGAGAAAAGCAAATGAGTCATTAATTCTCTGAGTGAAAGGAGCTGCTCCAGCATCATGCAGAGCGTGGAAAAAGGCACTACCCTTTAATTAATTCCAAAGGAAAAATTAGGATCTCTCAGAAATGGCTCCCGCAGTGGCAGACAGCAGAACTGATGTGATTATTTAGGGGCACAAGGTCGGGAGCGTTGAGCCACCCACGCAGTGCAGGGAGCTGGGCTGGATGTGGATGCTGCCAGAGAAGGTGGAAAAGGCAGAGAGGAGCTGCAGGAGCAGATGCACAGCAGGGAGTGCTGGGTCCAGCACATTTTGGGTGAGGTCCATCCCAGCCACTGGGATTTGCAGCCATACAGAAACACCCAGCAATGAGCATCAGTTACCATTTAATTCACGTTAGTGTCACACCCCACGTACAGCCAGAATTACACCCCAGCCTGAAACCATAAAAAGTGGCATTTTGTACAGAAAACACATAATCATCCTCTATTCCCCAAAGCTGTAAACTCCAAAGAGCTAATGCACAATAGAGACCTGCCAAATCTAATAAACACCCAAGAGCCAGGGGCACAAAACTCTTACACCAGAAGTAGGAAACTGTGGATTTGCTCTCTGAAAATGGAACTCCAAACACTCAGCCCTGTAGCGTTCTTCAAAGGCTGAAACTAAAAATTCATTTCTCCTTTTATTTCCGCTTATCTACAAAATGAAATGCAGAGAATGAAATGGGGGAAGCCTTTGGGTAAGACACACGATGATAACTTCAACATCGTCTTCAGCTATTCATAATTTACTGAGAGACTTAGCCTTAGACAAAGCAAAGAAAAATTCATCTAAAATAAATTATTCATCCCCTCATGGGAATAATGAATCTCTGCAAACCCATGTTCCCTCCTCTCCAGCTCTGCAGTGTGGTACCTCGTGAGCCATCCTGCACATGCACCTTGAGATAATCTGCCCTTGGGGAATGGCTGCTCAGAATCCCAATGTGCTTTCAACATTCCTTCTTCTGTCACCTAACAGGCAATCAGGAGAGGAAGCAAATGAGGCAACGGCAGATTTGTAAAACTGGAGTGATGAGAAACTGCTGTCCCTCCCCACAGGTGTTGTTATTGCTGCTCTTCACTCCCCATCTCAGCAAAGCTCTGCGTAGATGGAACTCATGTTCCTGGAGCCTGATCTCCCCTCCCTGATGTGCAGCAGTGATTTTTACAATCCCTGTGAGTACAGCCCCTAAATAAATACAGTCCTAAGGCCCAAACTTGCCCTGATGGGGAGCACAACTCTCCCAGGAAGGCATCTGACAGCGTGGTTGCTCCTCACCTGCCACACTGGTACAGGACTTCCCCTTCCTGCACATGCAAGTGAAGCTTGAGTTAAATAACACAGGCACCTCTGGTTGATCTGCCCCACACCCACTCATGGTTGGCATATGCCTTCAAAGTCTCCCAGAAAGGGTACAGAGGAGTTTGGGAAGAAATCCAGCAGTGCTAATGACAAGGTGAGGCCTCTGTGCATGGAGACTTCTTGGAGAAGCATCCACTGATCCCAGCCCTGCTCCATGCTGGCTCTGTGCCTGGGAGCCAGGAACTGGGCCATGGGAAGAGGGGCCTGGCTTATCCCAAATATTTCACTGCTGGTTCTCCTCCCCTCTGCACTGCTGCAAGCTGAGGCTCAGAGGAGCAGGAGGAGGAGGGCCTTGAAGTCTGAGGCTGCTGAAAACCTCCCGTGCCACCAAGTGGCCCTGGCTCCCTGAAAGAGCCAACATTTCCAGCACCTCTCCCTGCAGGGCAGCAGGACATCCCCTGCTCAGGACACTCCAGCTGGAGTGAGAATGAGGGGCTGGAGCAGTCTGACACTTGCTCTTTGTGGAGAGAGGGAGAGATGCTGGCCAGGAAGGATGGGAACTCCCACTGGGGACAGCAGGTGAACCCAGCACACGCTGGGGAAGTACCAAGCAGCTGGAGAGGGCTCCACACAGGTCCTGCTCGGCCTTTAAGCTCCAACAGCAACAGAGGCTGCCAGCTGGTTGGCAGGAGCTTTGCCAGGGTGCAGAAGGCCCTTTCCTCCTGTTCTGAAAAGGATTTGCCCTGCTGTTTCATGGTGCTTTGTGCATGCCTGTCCTGGGAGAAATCTGCCTTGGGGTTCCCTCCTGGGAATCTCATTGATCCAGTGGAGCTGCAGGTGCCTGGATCCCAGCTGTTAAAGGATTGGGGTTTTGGTGGTGGTGATGGGGTTGGTTCCCCCCACCCCACAATAAATAATGAATCAGAACAACAGCTCTGCAGCAGGGAGTGAGCACTAACACAGAACTGAGGTAAAACCCTCAGCGCTGCAGCAGGAGCTCAGCCAGGGTAAAAGCTGTGACACCAAGTGCACCGCAGCCAGACAGTCTCTGAATCCACCTGAATGGTTTCTGTAGCTGCTGGCTTCCAGGTGCCTCTGTTTTCTCCATCACGTGGACCTGGCAATGCCCTGGGTTTCACTCCTGCTAAGCTGAGGGCAAACACCTTGGTCAGATTCTTCCTCGGTCTGACGCTGCGATGGCTGAGAGATCACAGGGACTGGGAGGGACGGCACACGGGTGTTCCAGCAGCACGCTGCAAATCACAACCTGACCAGCCCTGCTCCCCCTCCCTGCCACCAGCCCCGCGGCAGGGAGCTCCCCGTGCTCCCTCAGAGTCTCTTCTTGATGAGTTTCTCCAGTTTGCGGATGCGGGAGGATTCCTGCTCGGGCGTGGGAGCGCTCAGCGAGAGCGAGCCGGAGCCGTCGCCGCCGGGGGGAGGAGCGGGGAGGCGCAGGCGGAAAAGGTCCAGCATGCTGCTCTGCTCACTCCTCTTCAGGCCCTGAGGGAGCAAAGGACAGCACTCACTGACCCGGGAGCAGCGGCAGCAGAGCCCATTTCAAACCTCCACCTCCTGCTCACCCACCACAAAGACCTCTGGATGACCCCGAGCAGAGCAGGTATCAAAATGTGAAATGAACTGGAAACTTTTTCTTCAGCAGCAATTCTACTCTCAAAGTAAAGATACACTTGTCTTACAGCGCTTCTCTCAACCCCCAGTCCCTCAGAATTCACACTGAAATAAAGTCCCCAGCAATCCCAAAGCAGCACTAGAGGAGGAGCAGAAGCCCTGCACAGGTTCTCACCTTCATGTCGAGGATCTTCTGGAATGTGTCAGTGCTGCAGTCAGCGAGGAGCTTGATGTAATTGTCCACAAACACGACTGGGGGCTCGTGTGGAGCCATCACCACCTGCCAAGACAAGGAAAAAGAGATCAGACAAATCACAGGAATTAAAGGCACTGCTCAGTCAATTCTGGCACAGGAGTGACAGCAGAGCTGGCTCCTAAAATAAAATGTTTAAGGAACAAGAAAGAGGCTGGTTATGAGAGGGGTAAAGGTGAGTGAAGAGAAGCAGGGAAAGGAGCAGGGAGGAAGTTGGGTCTCTTTTAGCACAGCAGTGCTGCTCATGGGCTCTGCATCACATTTCAAAGAGCAGCAGGACTTTGTCTGTGGCCTGTGGGCTGGCAGGCACTGGGGTATTGTTAAAGCTCAAGATTTTATCATGTTGCAGAGGGAAGACAAGCTGGGGAGCTGCTCAGGGGACAGTGCTGGCAGTGGTGGTGACACTCACAAAGTCCCAGGAGATCAGGCAGCCTGGACAGAGTCCAGACCCTCAGCTTGGCTGTGTGTCCCTCTTGCTCCCTCCTGCCTGGAGGCAGGACACACAGTGTGTCACAGGGGAATGTCACAACACTCTGGTCACTCCTTGGTCCCCAGGACAGCGAGGGCCAGAGCTCTCTGCTCTGCAGTTCTCCTGACATGGCACCAGTGGGTGAGCAGTGCCACACACAGCCACTCTGTCCTTGGGGTGCAGCTCCTCTTGGACACTCTGGAGGGACTGGGATGAAGGATGGGAACCCCCCACCAACATCTGCCCAGGAGCAATCGTAAAAAACAGGGAAAAAATCAAAATAGCCTCAAATCTAGAAAGGTGATCCCTCACTGGTGTGCTTTTCTTACATAAGCAGCAAGCTCCAGAGAGCACACATCTTCTTTCTGGGGAAGAGTGTGTGTGTGTTGGTCTCAGTGTGTGTAAATGGGCAGAAACAGCACCAGACCAGACCCTTCCCCGTCTCCAAAAACATTTCCATATGTTTGCACTGACCCAGCTCACCCCACACTGTATCCTGTCACCAAGACATTTCTTTCTTTCCCTGCACTTCAGACCACTGAAACATCATAGCCATGTATACACTTATAAATCCTTAATTTACAGCCCTTGTAAAAATCCTCTGCCAAGATGAAAAGCTGGAGCTTCAGAGAGCGTGGCCAGAGGAGAAGGGGAAGAGCTCAGCAGGATGTGCATGGCCCAGTGCCCTCCTCCCCACTCCCATCTGTGCCTTGTGGGGCTCAGCTCAATGGCCTTGTTTGTGCTGTGTTGGGCCCAAAGTTTGTCCTCCTGAATTACCAGCCCCAGAACAAGCCTGGGAACACACACTGGAGCTCCCCGTGCTGTCAGCCTGTGCTGTTTGATTTGCAGTTGTGCACACAGAGCCCTCACAGGGCCAGCACAGGCTGTGTGACACAGCAGTGACACTGCTGCTGCACAGCCTGGGCACCCCCAGCCCTCCATGTGCTGCTTTCCTCTCCAATGTGATGCTAAGGGTAGACAAATTAACTCCATTACTCTTGTGATTCACACACAAGCTCCAAGGAAAGACCTGCTCTGTACAGAACAGGCACTAATCTTCCCTGCTCCCGTTAGCACAAACCAGGAACATTTTTATTCAGGTTATTTCTAGGAAAATTTAGACTATAATTCACTAACATTTCAGTCACCTCACTCCAAAAGCACGGAGCTGGAGAGCTGATGTGCGAATCCAGAGCACAAACTCAGCTGTGACATTCCCCTGGGCATGGGAGCAGAGCCACACTGAGCAGCAGGTGAGGAGGGACAGCTCAGGCTCCTCACCCCCCTGGCCTTGGCTGTGCTTTACAGGAGGCTCTGGCTGGCAGCTGCCTGTCCTGCCTGACCCCAGGTCCCACTAATTCCCTCCCAGGAATGCCTTCCCAGCACTGCTGGCCAGCAGGGGACAATCCCATCACCCAGGAGGGCACAACTGTACAGCTCCCACAGCTCCTCCTGGGATCAAACCTGGCTTCTCCCTCCAGCACCAGCTGGGAAGGACAGATTGTTTTGCTTGCTGCTTTTCATGAAGACAACACTCTGCTTTTGGGTCATTTTCCAGGCACCAGGTCTGGAAAATGAAAAAGGGCTCTGGTGAGTACAGTAACCCAGACATGTTTGCACTGGCTGTTACACTAGACAGTAAACAGGTGACTCAAGCACAGCTTGGCTCCCCTGAGTGAGGAGTCTGCACAAAGGCCTGGAGTAACCTGAACCCTGGGCTTTGCCCCCAAGCAGACCCTCAGGGATGCAAACTCTGATTTCCACAAGCTCCTGAGGGAACCTGGTGCCCCAGCTCTCCAAACTCGAGCCTTTGGTTGCCTTGAGAAGTGAAAACTCCAAAGTGGTACTAGGAGAGAGTGGGGGCAAACCCAAGGGGAGAGAGCCAGGTCTGTAGAGCAGCTGGCAGAGCCCCCAGGCAGGCTTACAAACCTCATGTGCAATTGCAGATTGCTGCATTCAGAGGAAGGGCCCCCTGGAATTCACTGCTGTGATTCCCAGGCCAGCAGTCTGGCTGGCAGGGTATCAACAGGCTTGAGTTACCTTCAGGATCATTTCAGCCCGAGTCATGCCTTTCACCACTATCTTTGTGTAGCTGGCAGGAGCCTTCCTCACCACTTGGGACCCAATGGAGGGCAGATCCAGGAGAACCATCTTCAGAGAGTGAGTGTCCAGCAGCAGCTGCAAGAGTTAACCACACTCTGTTACTCAGGCTCCTTCTATACCAACACCCATCAGCTGCTGTAACCCAACATCCTTAAAAGTTTAACATCCTTGAAAGTTTAACATCCTTGAAAGTTTAACACTTCCCCCACTGGAAGAAGTCCTGGTAATTGGACTGCAGAACAGGAGGGACTGAGCCATGTAATGACACTTCCAGGATACAGGATCACCCACGGCTACAGATCAGCATCGTGGTTGATTCTAACAGAGCACTGCTCTGCTGACTGGAAATGACTGATGGCAGCCCAACATCTGGCACATCAGGCACAGATTTCCAGTCTTTCCCCCCAGCAGTATGAAGTGAAACAATCTTGGTTACCTGGAGCTGCACCATGGTTTAGATACTGAGGTCAAATGAGCTAACACCACGCTTTGTCCTGCACCCAGCCACACACAGAGTCAGGTTTTCTGCATTTATTCAACCCCTTGACTGGGGTTTCTTTCCTTAAAAACTGTCACACAATACAGCTACACTGAGAACTGCTCACAGCCTGGATGTTGTTTGTTACTACCCCAGCAAATAAATAAGCAGCAGCCATGAAATTGAGTCCAGACAGACAGCACTGTCTCGTGACAAAATGCTGTGGGCTAGGGCTCCTTGGAGCAAAATTATCCTGAATACCACACTCCTCTGATTGCACAAAGTATGTCTGAAGAGACAAGACCAGTGAAGAACAGAAATCTGAAATCAAACCAGAGGAAAGAGCAGCCCAATTTATTTAGACAGCAGTGAGTGTGAAAGCCTGAGCTGTCAGCACACCCAGAGCATTTCCTCAAAAAGGGAGCTGGTTCTGGAGGCACACAAAACATTCTGGGCACTGCAGAACCCCCAGCAGTGACCACAACAATGTGAACATTGGCCTCAGCACTTGTGGGAATTCAAAAGAACTCAAAGGAGTGGCTGTGGAGGAGGAGGAGAGGCTGGCTGGAGTCTGCACCCCGTTATCTGCAGTGTCCTTGCTGGGGCTGCATGAGAAGAACTGATGCCATCAATCTCCTCCTGAGAGCCAGGAAACCACAGCAAAGAGGAGCAGCTCAGTGCTGCCCAGCTCAGGCTGTCCCAGCTGGGCTCCTCTGTGCCCACCAGGGATCCCAGAGAGGGACAGATTCCAGGGCTGGGGAATTCACATCTTCCCCACATCAGCTCTCTCATGGCTAACAGGAGTTCTGCACACTCTGCAGCCTTTCCCACAGGCACAGCTCCTGCAGAGTCCCCTCACCCCATTTTCCATTCCAGGTCCCTGGCATTGCTAACTCACTGCCAAAGCTTGCTGGGATGCAGAGTTGTTAAGTCAGAGAGGAAAACACAGAGAGCAAAACCCCACAGGTCTTGTTCCCTGCACTGAGCACTGAATACCTCCACAAATATCACCCCAGCATTCCTATTCCAACTGTAATTATCAGCAAACAGCAGGAGAGGCTGTGGGTAGAACCAGAAAGGCCAGGAAAATGTATTCCCCAGCAACATTTGCACCAGGGAGGAGAAGGTGGCATGGAAACATGCTGGTGGGTGACCAGGGGGGTTCAAAAGATTTTAAGGGAACTGGGGTTCTACTTGGTGCAGAGAGAGAGATCAGCTCCTGAGACCTGTGTACCCCCAGCCCCAGGGAGGTACAGTGTCCCACTTCTAATGAGATGGCTTCACTGGGAACCAGGCTAATAAAACCCCTCCCAGCCTGCTTTAAAGAAGCAAATTGGGCCTGTTATTCCCATACAGGAATATTGAAAGCTTTTAACATTAGACACAAGCCCACTGCTGGTTGATCACTTGAGAAGCTTATTTTAAAAAGACTCCCTTTAATCACTCTCAGGTTATTGCTCATCACACAAGACAAACAGGCACTGAGCTTCACTCATTTGCTTTCCATTAAGGATGAGGAAGGTTTTGATGTAAAGCTCCTGTTTCCTTTTGCAGACACTGCTCAGAACCATCTTTGATGCCTAAAACCCAAGCAGCTTTGAAGGCACCCATTTGAAGTTCATAGCAGTCCCATTAGGAATGATTCTGTCTTTTTTTTTTTTTCCTTGCTTTTTCTTTCTTTTTTTTTTATGAGCCCACAGGAGTAATAAGCTCTATGTGGAGGAGACAGATGAAATCCTGCCTCTTCCAAATCCCATCCTCACAGAGCAGCAGGGTCAGCCCATGGCAGGGTGGAAGATGCCTCAATTTCTTGAATCCAAAACCCATCAAATATGACAGCCAATGCACCTATTTCTCCTTACCTGTTCTGCACCCACCATGCTGATAGGTTTGCACTTGAAGAGATGGTTAATGAACTTGGGAATGAAGGAGCTGCAGGAGAGGTACAAAATGATACAATTACATAAGAATATTTGCAGTCAGACAGTCTTCTGTGGTGACAAAGCATGCAGAACCAAACCAGGATGGCTTCCACAAAGACACTCCCAGTGCCAGCTTCCCAAACTGATTCCAGACATGTTAAATATACTAAATTAAAAAATCCCAACCCCTAGGCACAGTTCTTTTTGCTTTAATCTCTCCTGATCTCAAAGTTTATTGAGAAGCTGCCCACACACACACTCTAAAGGTAAATATAAACTAAATATGAAGTATTGCAGTGAAAGGTCAGCAAACAAACTATTTTATTTCTCATTATTAGTCTCACTGCTCATGAGTGGATGTGTCTTGACTGTATCCAGAACCTACATTTTCCTGCACACAAGTAATTCCATAACATGCATATTACACACTGAACTTGAGGTCCAGCCAAGGCTGGAGGTCTGCTGGGCCCTGGACACTCACACAGAGGCACCTTTCCAGAAAGCTCCTGGCCAACACAATCAAGACAAGAAAAAGTTTTGTGAAAAGGAAAACACCATTACCATATTTTACTGTCATGGGCTTCAGACTCAGAAAAATGACTGCCCAACCAGAGAGAGCTCGGTGAAGATGGAAGCCAAATATTCACCACTTCAGAGCATCAGCTTTGTGTTCAGCTGATTTTTGCCTCTTGATTTGAGGCTTTGAAGCAGTTTCATAGCAAAAGCACTGGTTGGGCACCTGCAGGACAAGCTCCTGCCCCTGCAGCACCAGGAAAGCTCAGGAGTAGCAAACTTTGTCAGGACCACACCACTTGAACAAGTCTTCCTCTTGCTGCCTTGTTTTTAATCTACCCTGCTTGTTCCACATGTCCTCCTTTGGCTGAGTGCCTGCAGGGCTCACATTTCCAGGACTTGCCCATGACCTGGTGGCAGCTCTTGGGTTTTAATGGCTCTGTCCTGAGAGAGGATCAGGCAGTCAGGTTCTGTGCTCTGGACTGAGGCTGTCCAGGATGATGATCTAAATTCAGCATGGTTTCCTCCTTGCATCTGTTAAGCTTTTTGTTTCCTCCCCACAAAGCAAGGAGCACAACAGCA